>NW_028135849.1:0-330000 GCF_964662115.1 Mustela nivalis
GATGACCAACAAATGGATGGGTGGCCTCAAGAGGCCATGGAGGATTACCCACCCTCAGGCTTGAGATACTCCATACAGAAAAGATTCCTTTTACCGTACAGGGGAGTCTGGTTTGTTTCCTCCAGGGTTCCCCATGTGGAAAGTTGGTATCAGAGCACTCCCGCTGGATGCCTGGAAAGTACACCTACATTGACCATGGCAGCAGAGGAACATGGCAGTTTCATTCTGGTGGCTCTGGGCCGAAGTACCAAGGGCTGGAGTTGTCATGGAGTCTCATGAAGATGGGTCACAATGCTGGTATTTTGTCAGGGAGATCATAGAATGTGCTGGTTGCCAGGGGGCCTTGAAGGATTCATCTACCCAGAGTGTTTGACACAGGTCCAGAGCACAGCTTTCTTCTAAGGACAGATGTTCTTTTGTGTGGCTCAGTGACCATATTGTATCATACATTGATATGCAGAACAGCCTTCTGAGTACAGATACCTGAAAACCTATTCTAGTGTTCCAGTGAATCCTAGGAGCATGTCAGGTTCAATCTTCTGTCTGAGGACCATTGACTTGGATATCAGCCTGGATGTAGATGATATGGTGTGTCAGACTGTGCATTTGCGTCCAGAGTGGCCTCCAATATTGGGCTGGGCTTAGGGGACTTGCAGGTTTCTCCTAATCTAGAGTGTTTGTTTAATAGTGACAATCACAGTTTCCTTTGGGAAGACAGGTACAATCCCGTGGTGTGGCTCCAGTTATCACAAACTGGAGGGCATGTGAGCCATGGTTTTGGGAGGGAAGTCTGAAAACACAAACTTGGGTTAGGGTTATTGGCAAGGTTATCACAGGCCCAATGCATAGACATGGATGGCAGCTCTTCAGGAACTGTTAATCGGGTGACTCAAAGGCAGAATCACAGGCTTTTTTCTCTGTATTGTGTGCAGGATGGCCTCAGAATGCAGTTGTGGCCTCATGAGTCCATGGGAGATTTTTCCTCTCTAAGGATCCTGGTGGCTCCCAATAGTTGGTGGCTTTTTCGGGGAAGGGAAGAGTGCTGTTTTTCATGTTAGGGGTGCCCCAAAATATGGATTCCAGAGACGGACTCTGGGTTTGGTCCCCTGGAAAATCCCACCAAGTGTTAAGATTTGGGCCTAGTGGCTTACCAGGCCTGCATGCAGGATCCTGGAGGTGCAACTGAGAGGTCTTGTTTGAAATCATTCTCAGGCTGAGGGTCACAATACTTGCTTATGCCCAGGTGGCCCTCATGAGTGGGCGTGATCACATTGGCCATGCAGCTGGCTCCCACTTTGAGGGTTGGACAACCATCCCAACAGCCAGAATCCTGCCATGGGGAAAGAGGAGTTCTCTATATTGCTTCAGGTTCCCCCATTAGCGGGGATTCCAGCAAAGGTCTGGGGACAGAGGCCTGAATACCAAGGATGGGTAAAGATGATGGACATGGGCCATGGCCAGTATCAAATCGTGGATATGGGCCCCGATCACTGGGTGGCTGACACTAGGTCTTGGCTCAGGCTCTGTCAGACACAGCACTAGTGCCCAGGGCAGCCTATAAATTGGGGTTCCCTCGAGTGCCGAGCAGATTGATCCTCATGTATGGTTTCTGGGCAGACTCACCAGGCCCTTCTTGTTTGTAAGGGGAAGGCAGAATGCTGTTTTGTGGCTCTAGAATTCACTATCAAGAGGGCTTGTGGACCAGGAGGCTGAGGATGGAATTGTAAACCTAAGCTATGGTTACATTCTGTATCAAGCGAAAGAAGTTTCCAGTGTGCAATGTTTGAATCCAATATTCAGCACTTGAGTGAGGGTGGATGTCAGATATTTGCTCATGCTGGAGTTTGTGTCTATGATGACACAAAAATGGAGGGGTGCCGTCAAGAGGTTATGGAGGATTTCCCAATCTGGTGTTTTTGAGATGCTCCAAACAGCAAGGTTTCCTTCTACCAGACAGGGGCAGTCTGATTTGTTTCCTCCATGGTTCCCCATGTCGAAAGTTCGGATAACATAGATCTCCCACATGGGTGACTGGAAAGCACACCTTCATTGACCATGACAGCGAAGGAACATGGCATCTGGTGGCTTTGAGGCGAAGAAATAAAGACTGGATTGGACATGGAACCTCATGAAGATGGGTCAAAATGTTGGTTTGTTACCAGGGAGATCTTAGAATGTGCTGGTGGTTAATGGGCCATGCAGGATTCATCTAGCCTGAGGATTTGACACAGGCCCAAGAGCCTGGATTGCTTCTGGGGGCAGGAGATATTCTGTTGTGGGGCTCAGCGGCCATATTTTGTATCATAAATTGGTAATCCAGAACAGGTCTCTGAGGACAGAAGCCTGAAAACCTAATAAAGGGTTTGAATGAGGCCCTAGGGGAATGTCATTCAATCTTCTGACTCAGGATCATTGACTCTGGTGTCTGACTGGATGCAGGTGATGAGGGTGTTTCAGACTGTGCATTTGTGTCCAGAGTGGCATCCAATACTAGGGTTGGCTCAGGTTCCTTGCAGGTTTCTCCTTATATGGGGTTTTTGGACAACTGTGATGGGTAGTTTCCTTGGGGATTGCAGGAACTGTCCTGTGGTGTGACTCCAGAGACCCCATCCTGGAGGACATGTGCGCCATGATTTTGAGAGAGAAGTCTGCAAACACAAACTTAGGTTAGGGTTAGTGGCAAGGTGATCATAGTCCCAATCCATAGACCAGGAGGGCAGCAAGTCTGGAACTGTAAATCACGTAACTCAAAGGTGGTAGCACAGGTAATTGTATCTGGATTTAATTTCCAGAATGGCCTTTATTGCAGGTGTTGTCTCAAGGGTCCATGGGAGATTTCTCCTCTCAAGGATCCTGGCGGTTCTCAATAGTTTGTTGGATTTCTCCGGGAAGGGATGAGTACTGTTTTCCAGCTTAAGCGTGCCCCAAAACAGGCAATCCAGAGATGAGCTCTGGGTCTAAGTGCTTGGAAAATCCCACCAAGGGTTAATATTTAGGCCTAGGGCCATACCAGGCCTGCAATGCGGGATCCTGGAGGTGCAACTGAGAGCGTTTGTTTGAAAGTATGGTCAAGCTGAGGGTCCCAATGCCTGCTTGTGCCCCGGAGGCCATCAGGATTGGGCGATGTCTACTCAGCCATGCAGCCAGTTCCCATTCCTAGGGTTGGACACCCATCCAAAAGCCAGGATTCCTGCCATGGCGAAGGATGAATTCTCTATTGTGCTTCAGGTCCCCCCATTGGTAGGGATTCCAGCTAAGATCTAGGGGACAGATGCCTGAATACCAAGGATGGGTAGTAATGACAGCCCTGGGCCATGGCCGGTCTCACATGGTTAATGTGGGCCCCACCCTCTGGGTTGCTGACACGAGGTAGGGGCTCAGGCTCTGTCAGACACAGCACTAGTGGCTAGGGCAAACTATAAATAGGGGTTCCCTCCTGGGCTGAGTATATTGATCTTCATGTGCAGTTTATGGGCAGACTCACCAGGTCCTTCTATCTATGAAGAAGGCAGAATGTTGCATTGTGGCTCCAGAATTCCCTATCAAGAGATATGGCAGACCAGTAGGGTGAGGATGAAATTGTAGTCTGAAGCTAGGCTTAAATTCATTGCAAAGCGAAAGGCAGTTCCAGTGTGCAGCAGCTGATTCCAATATCAGCGCCTGAATATGGGCGGATATCAGATGTTTGCTCAGGCTGGAGTTTGTGTCTACGATGACCAACAAATGGAGAGGTGGCGTCAAGAGGCCATGGAGGATTTCCCACCCTGGGGCTCAGGGGCCATAATTTGTATCATAAGTTGGTATTCCAGAAGAGGCCTCTGAGGACAGGTGCCTGAAAAGTTAATCCCTCTTCCAATGAGGTCCTAGGGCCATGTCAGGTTCAATTATCTGACTCAGGACCATTGATTTGGGTGTCTGCCTGGATAGAGGTGATCAGGGTGTTTCAGACTGTGCATTTGCATCCAGAGCAGCCTCCAATATTGGGATGTGCTCAGGAGCCTTCCGGGTTTCTCCTAATCAGGAGGGTTTGGGCAACTGTGATGGGCCCAGTTTCCTTGGGTATGGCAAGCACAGTCTTGTGGTGTGACTCTAGGGGCCCCATCCTGGAGGACATGTGAGCTATTGTTTTTAGAGAGAGATCTGCAAACACAAACTCGGGATAAGGTTAATGGAGAGGTGTTCACAGTCCCAATCCAAAGATCTGGAGGGCAGCACGTCAGGAACTGTAAATCAGGTGACTCGAAGCCAGTAGCACAGTCTCTTATATCTGGATAGCATATCCACGCTGGCCTCGGAATACAGGTGTGGACTCATGGGACCATGGGAGATTCTTCTTCTCAAGGATCCTGGGGGATCCCATTAGTTTGGTGGCTTTCTCAGGGAAGTGAAGAGTGCTGTTTTCCATCTTAGGGGTGCCTCAAACAGGGATTCCAGTGACGGGCTCTGGGTATGTGCACATGGAACATCCCACGATGTGTTAGGATTTGGGCTTAAGGGCATATCAGGCCTGCAATGCAGGATCCTGGAGGTGCAACTAAGAGCATTTTTTTGAAGGCTTCATCAAGCTGAGGGTTACAATGGCTACTTGTGCCCAGGGCAGCACTCATGAGTGGGCATTGTCTCCTTGGCCATGCAGCTGGCTCCCACTTTGAGGTTTGGACACTCATATCAACAGCCAGGATTCCTACCATGGGGAAGGAGGAGTTCTCTATTGTGCTTTAGGTTACCCCATTGGTAGGGATTACATAAAAGGTCTGGGGACAGGTGCCTGAATACCAAGGATGGGTAGAGATGATGGACTTGGGCCCTGGCCAATCTCACATGCTGGATATGGGCTCATATCTCTGGGTTCCTGAAACTAGGTCTTGGCTCAGGCTCTGTCAGACACAGTACTAGTACTAGTACTAGTACTAGTGCCCAGGACAGCCTATAAATCAAGGTTCCATCGAGTGCCAAGTAGATTGAACCTCATGTGGAGTTTCTGGGAAGATTCACCAGGCCCTATTTCTTTCTAGTGGGAATGGAGAATGTTGCCTTGTGGCTCCAAATTCCCTCTCTAGAGGGCTTGCAGACCAGGAGGCTGAGGATGGAATTCTAAACCCAAGCTATGGATAAATTCAGTGTCAAGTGAAACGCAGTTCTAGTGTGCAGTGGTGGAAGAGAAAGTGCAGAATCTAAATAACGGCAGATTTCAGATGTTTTCTCATGCTGGAGTTTTTGTCTATGATGACTGACAAATGGAGGGGTTGTGTCAAGGGCCATGGAGGATTTCTCCTGCTGGTGCTTCTGAGATGCTCCAAACAGAGGGTTCCCTTCTACTGGTCAGTGGCAGTCTGGTTTGTTTGCTCCAGGGTCCCACATGTGGAAAGAATAAGTAGAAGAGCACTCCCACATGGATGCCTGGAAAGCACACCTCCACTGACCATATCAGGTGAGGAACATGGCAGGTTCATTCTGGTGGCTCTGGGGCGAATTACCAAGGACTTGAAGTGACATGGAATCTCATGAAGATGGATCACAATGCTGTTTGTTTGTTACCAGAGAGATCTTAGAATGTGCTGGGGGCTAAGGGGCTGTGCATAATTCATATACCCCGACCCTTGACACAAGTTGAAGAGCACGAATTCCATCTGGGGACAGGAGATATTCTATTGTGGGGTTCAGGGACCAATCTTCTGACTCAGGACCATTGACTTGGGTGTCTTCCTGGATGTAGGTGATCAGGGTGTTGCACACTGTGCATTTGTGTCCAGAGTGGCCTCCAATATTGGACTGGGCTCAGGGGACTTGCAGGTCTCTCCTAATCTGGAGGGTTTGGGCAACTGTGATTGACACAGTTTCATTGGGGATAGCAGGATCTTTCCTGTGGTGTGGCTACAGAGACCCATCATAGAGGGCATGTGAGCCATGGTTTTGGGAAAGAAGTCTGCAAACACAAACTTGGGGTAGGGTTAATGGCGAGGTGATCACAGGCCCAATGCATAGGTCTGTAGGGCAGCTCGTCTGGAACTGTAAACCAGGTGATTCGAAGGTGGTAGCACAGTCTCTTGTATCTAGATTGTGTGTCCAGGATGGCCTCGGAATGAAGGTGTGGTCTTATGGAGCCCTGGGAGATTTTTCTTCTCTACGCATCCTGGCAGCTCCTAATAGTTTTTTCAGGGGAGGGAAGATTGCTGTTTTCCATCATAGGGGTGCTTCAAAACAGAGATTCCAGAGACGGGCTCTGGTTATGTTGGCATGGAAAATCCCACGAAGTGTTAGGATTTGGTCCTAAGGGCATACCAGGCCTGCGATGCGGGACACTGCAGAAACAACTGAGAGCATTTGTTTGAATGCATGCTAAGGTTGAGGGACACAATGCCTGCTTTGGCCCAGGCGGCCCTTATGATTGGGCGTTGTCTCATTGGCCATGCACCTGGTTCTAATTCTGAGGGTTGGGCACCCATAGCAACAGCCAGGCTTCCTGCCATGGGGAAGGAGGAGTTCTCAATTGTGCTTCAGGTTCCCCCACTGGTAGGGATTCCAGCAAAGGTCTGGGATAGTTGCCGGAATACCAAGGATGGGTAGAGATGACTGGGCCATGGCCAGTCCCACATGCTGGATAAGGGCCCCACACTCTGGGTGGCTGACACGAGGTTGGGGCTCAGGCTCTCTCAGACACAGCGCTAGTGGCCAGCGCAAAGTATAAATCGGGGTTCCCTCGAGGGCCAAGTAGATTGATCTTCATGAGGAGTTTCTGGGCAGACTCACCAGGCCCTTCTTCTTTCTATGGGGAAGGCAGAATGTTGCGTTTTGTCTCCCTAATTCCCTCTCAAGAGGACTTGCAGTCCAGTAGGGTGAGGATGGAATTGTAAACCCAAACTATGCAAGAATACAGTGTCAAGTGAAAGGTATTTCCAGTGTGCGTGACTGATTCGAATATCCAGCACCTGAGTAAGAGCAGATGTCAGATGTTTGCTCATGCTGGAATTTGTGTCTATGATGACTAACAAATGGAGGGTTGGCATCAAGAGAATGTGGAGGACTTCCCAGGCTGGGGCTTATGAGATGCTCCAAACAACCAAGGTTTCCTTCAACCTGACAGGAGCAGTCTTATTTGTTTGCTCTAGGGTTCCCTATGTGGAATTTTTGTGTAGCAGAGAACTACCTCTTGGATGCCTAGAAAGCACACGTCCATTGACCTTTGTACCTGAGGAACATGGCAGATTCGTTTCATGGCTCTTGGGCAAAGTACCAACACCTTGAGTTGGCATCAAGTCTCAGGAAGTTGGGTCACAATGCTGGTTTGTTACCAGGGAGATCATAGAAGGTGCTGGGGCTAATGGGTCATGCAGGATCCATCTACCCTGAAAGTTGGACATAGATCCAAGAGCACATTTTCCTTCTGGAGACAGGAGATGTTCTGTTGTGGGAATCAGGGACCACATGTTGTATCATAACTTGGTATTCCAGAACAGGACTCTGAGAACAGATGTCTGAAGACCCAATCTAGGGTTCCAGTGAAGTCCTAGGGGCATGTCAGGTTCAATCATCTGACTCAGAACCATTGACTTGGCTTTCTGCCTCGATGGAGGTGCTCAGGGTGGTTCAGACTGCACGTTTGCATCCAGAGCAACCGCCAATATTGGGGTGGGTTCAGGGGCCTGGCAGGTTTCTCCTAATCTGGAGGGTTTGGACAACCTGATGGGCACTGTTTTCTTGGGGATGGCAGGAACTTTCCTGTGATGTGGCTTGAGGGACCACATCTTGGTGGGCATGTAAGCCATGGTTTTGGGAGAGAAGTCGGCAAACACAAACTGGGGTTAGGGTTAGTGTCGAGATGATCACAGGCCCAATGCATAGACATGGAGGGCAGCTCGTCAGGAAATGTAAATAGGATGACTCGAAGGCGGTAGCAAAGACTTTTCTCTCTGGATTGTGTGGACAGGATGGCCTCGGAATGCAGGTTTGTTTTCATGGGTCCATGGGAGATTTTTTCTCTCTAAGGATCCTGGCGGCTCCCAATAGTTTGGTGCCTTTCTCAGGGAAGGGAAGAGTGCTGTTTTCCATCTTAAGGGTGCCCCAAACAGGGATTCTGAGACGGACTCTGGGTCTGGGCACCTGGAAAATCCCACCAAGGGTTAGGATTTGGGCCTAGGGGCATACCAGGCCTGCAATGCTGGTACTGGAGGAGCAACTGAGAGTGTTTGTTTGAAAACATGCTCAGGCTGAGGATCACCATGCCTGCCTGTGCCCATGTCGGCCCTCAGGAGTGGGCATGGTCTCCTTGGCCATGCAGCTGGCTCCCACGCTGAGGGTTGGACAACCATCCCAACAGCCAATATTCCTGCCATGGGGAAGGAGGTGTTCTCTATTGTGTTTCAGGTTCGCCATTGGCAGGAATTCCAGCAAAGTTTGGGGGACAGATGACTGGATACCAAGGATGGGTACAGATGATGGCCCAGGGCCATTGCCGATCTCTCATGCTAAATATGGGCCCTCACCTCTGGGTGGCTGAAACGAGGTCGGGGCTTAGACTCTGTCAGACACAGCACTAGTGGTCAGGGAAATCTATTAATCAGGGTTGCCTCGTGGTCTGAGTAGATTGATCCTCATGTGCAGTTTCTGGGCAGACTCAACAGGTCCTTCTTCTTTCTATGTGGAAGGCAGAATACTGCGTTGTGGCTCCAGAATTCCCTATCAAGAGATATTGTGGAGCAGTGTGGTGAGGATAGAATAGTAATACAAAGCTATGGTTAAGTTCAGTGAAAAGCAAAAGGCAGTTCCAGTGTGCAGCTGCCGTTTCGAATATCCAGCACCTGAGTAAGGGTGGATGTCAGATGTTTGCTCACACTGGAGTTTGTGTCTGTGATTACCCACAAATGGAAGGGTGGCGTCAAGAGACCATGGAGGATTTCCCATGCTGGGGCTTGTGAGATGCTCCAAATAGCAAAGTTTCTTTCTACCGGACAGGAGAAGTCTGGTTTGTTTTCTCTGGTTTCTCCATGTGGAAAGTTTTGTAGCAGAGAACCCCACAGGGATGCCTGGAAATCACCCCTCCATTGACCATTGCAGCTGAGGAACATGGCAGGTGCATTCTGGTGGCTCTGGGGCAATATATCGAGACCTTGAGTTGACATGGAGTCTCATGAAGATGGGGCACAATGATGGTTTGTTACCAGGAATATCATAGAATGTGCTGGTTGCTAAGGGGCCATTCAGGATCCAAATACCCTTAGGGTATGACACAATTCCAGGAGCATGGCTTCCTTTTTGGGGAGAACATATTCTGTTCTGTGGCTCAGGGACTATATATTTTATCATAAGTTGATATTCCAGAGCAGGCCTCTGACGACAGATACCTGTAAACCTATTCTAGTGTGCCAATGAAGTCCTCGGGGCATGTCAGGTTCAATCTTCTGACTCAGGAGCACTGACTTGGGTGTCTGCCTGTATGGAGGTGATCAGGGTGTCTCAGACTGTGCATTTGTGCCCAGAGCGGCCTCCATTATTTGGCTTCGCTCAGGGGCCTTGCAGGTTTCTCCTAATCTAAAGGTATCGGGCAAAAGTGATGGGCACAGTTTCCTTGAGGATCTCATGCACAGTCTTGTGGTGTGGCTTCAGATGCCAGAACCTGGAGGTCATGTGAGCCATGGTTTTAGGAAGGAAGTCTGCAAACACAAACTCAGTTTAGGTTAATGGCAAGGTGATTGCAGGCCCAATGCATAGACCTGGAAGGCAGCTCGTCAGGAACTGTAAATCCGATGACTCAAAGGTGATAGCACATGATATGTATCTGGATTGTATGTCCAGGATGGCCTCGGAATGCAGGTGTGTTCTCATGGGTCTATGGCAGATTTTTCCACTCAAGGATCCTGGTGGCTACCATGAGTTTGGTGACTATCTCGGGGAAGGGAAGAGTGCTGTTTTCCATCTTAAGGGTCCCCCAAAATAGGGATTCCAGAGATGGGCCCTGTGTCTGGGCCCCTGTAAAATCCCACCAGGGTTAGGATTTGGGCCTAGGTGTGTACTAGGCCTGCAATTCGGGGTCCCAGAGATGCAATTGAGAGCGTTTGGTTGAAAGCATGCTCAGGCTGAGGTCACAATGCCTGCTTGTGCCCGGGGAAGCCATCATGAGTTCACATGGTCTCCTTGGCCATGGAGCTGCCTTCCACTTTGAGGGTTGAGCAACTATCCCAACTGTCAGAATACCTTCCATGGGGAAGGAGGAGTTCTCTATTGTGCTTCAGGTTCCCCCAATGGCAAGGATTTCAGCAAAGGTGTGGGTACAGATGCCTGAATACCAAGAATAGAAGAGAAGACAGACTTGGGCCATAGCTGGTCTCACATGCTGGATATGGGCCCTGATCTCTCAGTGGCTGACACTAGGTCCTGGCTCCGGCTATGTCAGACACAGCACTAGTGCCCAGGGCAGCCTATGAATCAGGGTTCCGTCTAGCACCGAGAAGATTGACCATCATATGGAGTTTCTGGGCAGACTCTCCAGGCCCTTTTTCTTTCTATGGGGAAGGCAGAATATTGTGTTGTAGCTCCAGAATTCCCTCACAATAGGGCTTGTGGACCAGTAGACTGAGGATGGAATTGTAAACCCAAGCTATGGCTTAATTCAGTCAAACTAAAGGCAATTCCAGTGTGCAGCGATCGAATTGAAATCCATCACCTGAGTAAGGGCGGATGTCAGATGTTTGCTCATGCTGGAGTTTGTGTCTATGATGACTGACAAATGGAGTGGTGGCTTCAAGAGGAAATGGAGGATTTCCCACGCTGGGGCTTGTGAGATGCTCCAAACAGAAGGTTTCCTTCTACCGGACAGGGGCATTCTGTTTTTTTGTCTCAAGGGTCCCCGCCAATTGCAATGTTTGTGTAGCAGAGCACCCCCGTATGGTTGCCTGGAAACCACACCTCCACTGACCATTGCAGCTTAGGAACATGGCAAGTTAATTCTGGTGGCTCTGGGGCGAAGTACTAAGGGCTTATTTTTACATGGAATGTCATGAACATGGGTAACAATGCTGTTTTGTTACCTGGGAATTCTTAGCCTGTCATCTGTACACATCCTTGGTATTAAGGCAACTTTCCACAGACCTTTCCTGTAACCCTGCCAATGGGGGAACCTGAAGCACAATAGAGAACTCCTCTTTCCATTGCAGGAAGCCTGGCTGTTGCAATGGGTGTCCAACCCTCAAAGTGGGATCCAGCTATATGGCCAATGAGACTACGCCCTCTCCTGAGGGCCCCCCTGGGCACAAAGAGGCATGATGACCTTCAGCCTGAGCATGCTTTCAAACAAGCCCTCTCTGTTACACCATTAGGATCCTGCATTGCAGGCCTGGAATGCCCCTAGGCCCAAATCCTAACACTTGGTGGGATATCCGGGCACCCAGACCCAGAGCCCGTCTCTGGAATCCCTCTTTTGGCATAAGCCTAAGTTGGAAAACAGCATTCTTCCCTGTTTTGGAGCACCCCTAAGATGGAAAAGAGCACTCTTTTCTTCTCTAAAAAACCACCAATCTATGGAGATCCACCAGGATCCTTAGAGAGGAAAAGTCTCCCATTGAACCATGAGACCACGTCTACATTCAGAGCCCATCCTGGACACACAATCCAGATAGAAATGCCTGTGCTACCAGCTTTCAGTCACCCTAATTACAGTTCCTGACGTGATGCCTTCTAGGTCTATGCATTGGACCTGCGATCACCTTGCCACTATCCCTGACCCAAATTTGTGTTTGCAGACTTCCCTCCCAAAACCATGGCTCTCATATCCTCAAGGAGGTGGTCTCTGAAGCCTTACCACAGGACTGGGCCTGCCATCCCCAAGGAAACTGTGCCCATCACAGTTCCCCAAAGCCTCCAAGTTAGGAGAAACCTGCAAGGCCCCTGAGCCCACCCCAATATTGGAAGTGGCTCTGGATGCAAATGCACAGTCTGAAACACCCTGATCACCTACATCCAGTCAGACAACCATATCAATGGTCCTTAGTAAGAAAATTGAACCTGATGGGCACCAAGGACATCATTGGATCTCTAGATTAGGTTGCCAGCATCAATCCTCAGAGGCCTGTTCTTGAATACCAAGTCAGGATACAACATATGTACCCTGAGCCACAAAACAGAACATCTCCTCTCCCAAGATGGAAACTGTGCACATCGACCTGTGCCAAACCCTCAGCGTGGCCCATAGCCACCAATACATTCTAAGAACTCCCTTGTAACAAACCAGTTTTGGGACACATCTGTAAGAGATTCCAAGTCAACTCAAGGCCTTGGTACTTGGCACCAGAACCACCAAAACGAACCTGTCATGTTCCTCAGCTGCAATGGTCATTGGACGTGTGCTTTCCAGTCATCCATGCGGGAGGGCTCTGCTACGCAAACTTCCACTTGAGGGACCCTGGAGGAAAAAAAAAAACAGACTCCCCCTGTCCATTAGAAGGAAACCTTGTTGTTTGGAGCATCTCACAATCTTAAGCGTGGGTAATCCTCCATTGCCTCCTGAAGCCACCCCTCCATTAGTCGTCATCCTAGACACAAACTCCAGTGTGAGCAAATATCTGACATCTGCCCTTACTCAGGTGCTGGATATCTCGTATAAGCTGCTGCACATTGAAACTGACTTCCGCTTGGCACTCAATTTAAGCATAGCTGGTGTTTACAATTGCATTCTCACCCTATTTGTCCCCAAACCCTCTTGATAGGGAATTCTGGATCCATAAGGCAGCATTCTGCCTGCCCCACAGAAAGAAGTGCTTCGTGAGTCTGGCCAGAAACCCTACATGAGGATCAATTTACTCGGCCCTGGAGAGAACCCCAATATATAGACTTCTCTGGCCACTAGTGCTGTGTCTGACACAGCCTGAGCCCAGACCTCGTGTCAGCCACCCAGAGAGCGGGGCCCATATCCAGCATGTGAGAACGGCCATGGCCCAAATCTGTCATCTCTATGCATCCTTGGTATTCAGGCATCTGTCCCCAGACCTTTGCTGTAATCCCTGCCTATGGGGGAACATGAAGCACAATAGATATTTCCTCCTTCCCCATGGCTGGAAACCTGGCCATTGGAATGTGTGTCCATCCCTCAGTGTGGGAGCCAGAAAATGGACAATGGGACCACGCCCACTCCTGAGGGCCACCCTGGGCACAAACAGGCATTGTAATGCTCAGCCTGAGCATGCTTCCAAACCAGCCCTCTCAGTTGCACCACCAAGATCCTGCATTGCAGGCCTGGTCTGCCCATAAGCCCAAATCCCAACCCTTGGTGGGATTTTCCAGGCGCCTAGACCCAGAGCCCATCTCTGGAATCCCTGTTTTGGGGCACACCTAAGATCGAAAATAGCAGTCTTCCCATACCAAAAAGTCATCAAAATATTGGGAGCCGCCTGTATCCTTAGAGGAAAAATCTCCCATGGACCCATGAGGCCACAGCTACATTCTGAGGTCACCCTAGACACACAATCCAGATATAAAAGCCTGTGCTTCCACCTTCGGGTCATTCCAGTTTCTGTTCCTGACGAGTAGCCTTCCAGGTCTACACATTACCCTGCGATAACCTAACCACTAAACCTAACCCGAGTTTGTGTTTGCAGACTTCCCTCCCAGAACCATGGCTCACATGCCCTCCAGGGTGGAGTATCTGGAGCCACACCACAGGACTGTGCTTGCCATCCCCATGGAAATTGTGCATGTCAGTTAACCAAACCCTCCAGAGTTGGTTGAAACATTCAAGGCCCCTGTGGCCACCCCAATATTGGAGGTTACTCTGGACATAAGTGCGCAGTCTGAAACTCCCTGATCACCTACATCCTGGCAGACACCCAAGTCAACTTTCCTAAGTCTGAAGATTGAACCTCTCATGCCCCTGGTACTCATTGGAACCCTAGATTAGGTTGTCGGGCATCTGTCTTCAGAGGCCTGTTCTTGAATAGGAACTTATGATATGGCATGTGGTCCGTGAGCCACAAAACACTACATCTCCTGTCCCCAGAAGGTAACCGTGCTCTTCGACCTGTGTTAAACCCTCAGGGTAGGAGAATCTTGCAGGCACCTTAGCCACCAACACATTCTAAGATCTACCTGGTAAAAAAAACCAGCATTGTAACCCATCTTCAATAGATTCCATGTCAACTCAAGACCTTGGTGCTTCGCCCCAGAAGCACCGTAAAGAACCTGCATGTTCCTCAGCTGCATTGGTCAATGGAGGTGTGCTTTCCAGGCATCCATGTGGAAGGGCTCTGCTACCCATACTTTTCACATGGGGGGCCCTGCAGAAAACATACCAGACTCTAACTGTCCAGTAGAAAAAACAACCTTGCTGTTTGGAGCATCTCACATGCATCAGCCTCTTGATGCCACTCCTCCATTCGGTTATCAGAGACACAAACTCCAGTGTGCGTAAACATCTGAAATCCACCTTTACTCAGGTGCTGGATATTTCATTTGTTGGCCACGATAGATACAAACTCTATCATGAGCAGACATCTGACCCTCGCCTGTACTCAGATGCTGGAGATCTCGAAAAAACCAATGCACATTGGAACGGCCATGTTCTCGGCACTGAGATTAAGCATAGATTGTGTTTTCTGCCTTCTGTTCTCACACTCCTCGCCTTCAAGTCCCCCATATTGGGAATTTGGGAGCCGCAATGCCTTCTGCCTGCCCACCAGAAAAAAGAGGTGCCCTATGGGTCTGCGTGAAACTCCATATAAGGTTCCACCAGCACAGCCCTCTATAGCACCACAATATCATAGGCCACCTTGTGAACTAATGCTTTGTCTGACACAGCTCGAGCCCCGACCTCCTGGTAGCCACCTAGATAGCGGGACCCATATCTGGCAGGTGTGACCTGCCTTGACCTGAGTCCTTCATCTCAAACCAACCTGGTTATTCACGTACCAGTCCCAGAACATAGCTCAAATTACTGTGCATGGGGGAATCTGAAGCACAAAAGAGTACTCCTCCTTCCTCATAGAAGGAAAATTAAATGTTGATATGGTGGTCCAACCCTCATATTGGGATCCAGGTGCATGGAACAAGAGCCAATGCCCACTCAGGATGGGCATCTGGGCAAAAACAGGCATTGTGACCCTTACCCTGAGACCCATTTCCAACAAGTCTCCATGGGAGCTGAACCAAAGCCCCACAGAGCCAGGCAGTCAAGCCTCTAGGCCCAAATACTAAGCCTTTGTAGGGTTATCCAGGCACAGGGACCTATAACCCATCTCTGGAATCCCTGTGTTGACGGAAACACTGAAACAGTAAACCACGCTCTCTCCTTCCCAGTGAGACACCAAACTCTTGGGTGCTGGGCAGAATCCCCAGAGAGGTAGAATATTCCATGGACACATGAGGACACCCCACCATTCCAAGGCCATCCTAGACACAATCCAGACAGAAAAGCCTTTGCTCCTGCCTCCCAGCCACACGAATTTCAAATCCTGAGGAGCTGCCCTCAGCGTCTGCAGATCGGGGCTGCCATCACCTCCCTCCTAATTGATACACAATTTTGTGTCTGAAGACTTTGGTCCCAGAGCCCTTAACCACATTCCCTGCAGGATGGGGCTGACAGAACCACACTACATCACTGGGCCTGATCTCTGGATGAAATTCTGCCGTCTCAGTTGCACAAACCCTCCAGATTAGGAAAAGCCTGCAAGGCCCCTGAGCCCACCCCAATTTCATAGGCCACTCTGGAAAAAATGCACAGTCTGACACAGCCTGAGCATCTACCTCCAGGAAGACTCACAGGTCAAAGTCCCTAAGTCCAAAGGTTGAGGATGACATGCCCTACAACCTCATAAGAACCCTAGCCTAGATATTCAGGCCTCTGTGCCCAGAGGCCTGGTCTTGAAATCCAACATATGATCCGACATGTGGTCCCTGAGCCATACAAGAGAACCCCTCCTGTCCCGAGAAGGGAACCTGGCTCCTGGGAACTGGGTCTAACCCTCAGGTAGGAGAATCCTGCATGGCCACAGACCCACAACCACATTCGTTTTTTTATATAGATTTTATTTATTTATTTGACAGAGAGAGATCACAAGTAGGCATAGAGGAAGGCAGAGAGAGAGAGAGAGGAAGAAGCAGGCTCCCTGCTGAGCAGAGAGCCCGATGCGGGACTCAATCCCAGGACCCTGAGATCATGACCTGAGCCGAAGGCAGCGGCTTAGCCCATTGAGCCACCCAGGCACCCTCACCACCACATTCTAAGGTCTCCCTGGACACCAAGCAGCATTGTGACTCATTAGACTGAGAACATCCGTCAACTTAGATCACTTGGAAATTTGAACAAAAACCAGCAGATCAAGCCTGCAATGTTCCTCAGCTGCAATGGTCATGCAAGGAAGACTTCCCAGGCCCCCATTAAGAGACCTCTGCTGTCGAATCTTTCTATATGGGGGACCCTGGAGCCTTGTAAGCGGACTTCCCCTGTCCCACAGTAGGACACCTTGCTGTTTGGAGCAGCTCACAAGGTCCTGCTTGGGAAAATCTCCAAGAATTCTTGAGGCCACCCCACAATTCGTTGACCATCATGGATGCAAACCCAGCGTGAGCATACATCTGACCCTCGCCCATACTCAGGTGCTGGAAATCTCGAAACAACCACTGCACAATGGAATGGTCCTGTGGTCGGCACTGAGCTTATCCGTGGCTTGTGTTTTCAGACTTCTGTCTTCACACTCCTCGCCTACAAGCCCTTCATATTGGGAATTCTGAAGCCACAGTGCAGCTTTCTGCCTGCCCACCAGAAAGAAGTGCCCTATGGGTCTTCGTAGAAACCCACATGAGGATCCTCCTGCACGGCCCTCAATGGCACCCCAATATAATAGACCGACCTCTGCATAAATTGTCTATCTGACACCGCCTGATCCCCGACCTCCTGTCAGCCACCCAGATAGTGGGCCCCATATCCTCCAGGTGGGTCCAACCTTGGCCCGAGGCCATCATCTTGAAGCAACCTGGATATTCAGGTACCTGTCCCAGACTTAGCTCAAATTCCTGCCCATAGGGGACTCGGAAGCACAAAAGAGTGCTCCTCCTTCCCCATGGCCAGAAAACTGAATGTTGAGATGGCTGTACAACCCTGAGTGGGAACCAGGTGCATGGTCCATGAGACCATGCCTACACAGGACGGGCAGCTGGGCACAAATAGGCATTGTGACCCTCAGAATGAGACCCCTTTCCAAAGATCCCCCTTGGGATCTGGACCAGGATCCCAAATCGAAGTTTTGGTTAAGTTTTCCCAGTGTCTGGACCCAGAACCCATCTCTGGAATCCCTGTTTGGACAGGATCCCAGAGATGGAATACAGTCTTTTCCTCTTCCCCAAAAAGAAATCAAACTCTTGGGTGCCAAGCAGAATCACCAGAGTGGAATAATATCCCATGGACACATGAGGTCACCCCTCCATTTAGTGGCCATCCTAGACACAAAATCCAGACAGAAAAGCCTGTGCTCCTCCCTCCCAGCCACCTGAATTTCAAATCCCGAGGAGCTTCCCTCAGGGTCTTCATATTCGGACTGCCATCACCTCACTCCTCTCTTATCCAAGGTTGTGTCTAAAGTCTTTGGTCCCAAAGTCCTGACACACATGACCTCCAGGATGGGGCCTCGAGAAACACATGACATCACTGGCCCTGCTCTCCTGAGGAAACCCTGCTCATCTCAGTTTCCCAAAATGTCCACATTAGGAGAAAACTGCAAGGCCCCTGACTGCACCCCAATATCATAGGCCACTCTGGAAAAAGTGCACAGCCTGACACAGCCTCAGCACCTACCTCCAGGATGACATGCAGGCCAATGGCACTTAGTCCGAAGATTGAAACTTCCATGGCCCTAAAACCTCATCAGAACCCTAGCTTATGTTTTGAGGTCTCTCTTCCTAGAGGTCTGTTCTGGAAATTCAAGCATATGGTCCAACCTGTGGTCCGTGAGCCATACAAGAGCACACATCCTGTCCCAAGAAGGAAACCTGGCTCCTGGGTACTGGGTCTAATCCTAAGGATAGAGAATCCTCAATGGTCAGAGAGCCGCCACCACATTCTAAGGTCTCCCTGGACACCAAGCAGCATTGGGACCTGTTAGACTGAGAACTTCCATCAACGCAAATCACTTGGAACTTGGAATCAGTGTCATTGGTTCAAGCTTACCCTGTTCCTCAGCTGCAATGGTAACACGAGATTGGCTTCCCAGGCCTCCATTCAGAGAGCATTGCTATCGAATCTTCCATATGGGGGACCCTGGAGCCCTGTAAGAAGACTTCTGCTGTCCCTTAGTAGGACACCTTGATGTTTGGAGCAGCTCACAAGCTCCAGCTTGGAAAAACCTCCAAGAATTCTTGAGGCCTCCCCACCATTTGTTGGCCATCATGGATACAAACTCCAGCGTGAGCAGACATCTTCCCCTCGCCCAGGTGCTGAAGATCTCGAAACAACTGCTGTACATTGGAATAGACATGTGCTCGGCACTGAGCGTAACCGTAGCTTATGTTTTCATACTTCTGTCCTCACACTCCTCGCCTGCAAACCCTCTAACTTGGATATTCTGGAGCCGTAATGCAGCCATCTGCCTGCTCACCAGATAGAAGAAGTGAAGAAAGGGTCTGTGCAAAAATCCCCCATGAGGATCCAGTTGCACAGCTCTCAAAAGCACCCCAATATCTTAGGCCGAACT
Organism: Mustela nivalis; assembly: GCF_964662115.1. Lineage (NCBI taxonomy): Eukaryota > Metazoa > Chordata > Mammalia > Carnivora > Mustelidae > Mustela > Mustela nivalis. The sequence goes on from NW_028135849.1 coordinate 18,669, forward strand.
CTCCACGAATGTTCTGTCTGACACAGCTCGAGCCCGAGCTCCTGACAGCCACCCAGAAAGCAGGCCTCATTTTCTGCAGGTGGGTCCTGCCTTGGCCCGAGGACCTCATCTCAAAGTGAACTGGGTATTCAGGCACCTGTCCCAGAACTTAGCTCAAATTCCTGCCCATGGGGGAACCTGAAGCATAAAAAAGTATCCCTCCTTCCCCATGGCAGGAAAACTGAATGTTGAGATGGCAGTCCAACCCTCAGAGTGGGAGCCAAGTGCATAGCCCATGAGGTCACACCCACTCAGCATGGGCATCTGGGCAAAAACAGGCATTGTGACCCTCAGAATGAGACCCATTTCCAACAAGAACACTCGGGAGCTGTACCAGGAAAACATAGAGCAGGACCCTAGGCCCAAATCCTAAGCCTTGTTGCGGTGATCCAGGCTCCAGAACCCAGGACCCATCTCTGGAATGGCTGTTTGGACGGGATCCCTGACTCAGAAAACTGCGCTCCTCCCATCCCCCGGAAATACACCAAACTCTTGGGTGCCGAGCAGAATTCCCAGAGAGGTAGAATCTCACATGGACCCATGAGGCCACCCCTCCATTTTGTGGCCATCATAGACAAACAAGTCAGACAGAAAAGACTGTGCTCCTGCCTCACAGCCGTCCGAATTTCATATCTGGAGATGCTTCGCTCAGGGTCTGCAGATTGGGTCTGCCATCACCTCGAGCTTAACTCTTACCCGAGTTTGTGTCTGAAGACTTTGGACCCAGAGTCCTGACCCATATGCCCTACAGGATGGGGCCTCCAGGAACACACAACAGCACTGGGCCAGCTCTCCCAAGGAATGTCAGCCTGTCTCAGTTTCCCAACCCACCAGATTAAGAGAAAATTGCAAGGCCCCTAATACCACCCCAATTCCATAGGAAGCTCCAGAAAAAATGCATAGTCTGACACAGCCTCAGAATATACCTCCAGGAAGACACCCAGGTCAATGGGAAGGGATGAAATGGCCTAACCCATGGCAGGTTCGATGTGCTGGGTGTGAAGCCAACTGTCTCAATGTCTCTCACAAGGTCTGGGCTCAGGCTATGTAAGACAGAGCATAGTGTTTAGGGTAGCCTATGCAATTGGGGTGTTGCCGAGGGCTGAGCAGGTTGATTTTCATTTGGGGTTTCTGAGCAATGCCATAGACAATGTTTTTCTTTGGGGGGCAGGCAGAGTGCTTCCTTCTGGAACCAGAATTCCCAATCATGAGGGTTTGGGCCAGGAGTGCTAGGGTAGAGTCTGAAAACAAAACATAGGGTGAGGTGGGGAGCAGGCCCACTCTGCAAAGGCTGAAAGGATATCTCATGCATCTGAAGTCAGGCTGAGGATCAGACATTGGCTGAGGTTGGATTGTGCCCTTGATGGCACCTTCATGAAGCAGGTGCCTCATGAGGTTGACGAAGTTTTCCCACGCTGAGTTTGGAGGTTGCCACAAACCACAAGGTTTCCTTCTGCAAGACAGTCGAGTCCTGTTGAATGGCTCCAGTACATACCATACGGAACGACTGAAGAGGAGGGTTCAAAGGATGGATCCCTGAACAACATGCCTCGCATTCCCTTTGGCCATTAACGACAAGATATGTTTGTTCTGCTGGCTCTGGGGCAAGCTAACCAGTGGGCTGAGTTGAAATGGCCTCTCCTGAGGATGCGTCATAATGTGGGTTTCTGTCCATGGAGACCTTGGAATGTGATGGTTGTACTGTGGCCCTGCAGAATTCTCCGACCAGAAGGGTTTGATACAGATCCAGTAAGAAAGCACTCCATGTGGAGACGAGAGAGGTTTGCTTTGGAGCCTCAGAAAAACCTAATATGCTGGTATAAGAAACCAGTCCTCTGAGGACAGACACATGAAAACTAAAGCTAAGATTCATAATAGGGCCTAAGGGCCTGTCCATTTCAATCTTCTGTCTCTGGGGACACTGTCTGAAAGTCTAAGTGGTGATAATGGCTCAGCTGGTGTCAGAGTGCCCCTTTTAGTCCAGGGCAGCCTACACTATCAGGATGGCCTCAGGGGCCTTGGAACTTTTCCCTAACCTGTAGGGTTGTGGTCAATGGATTGGGCACACTTTCCTTGGAGATGGCAGGCACAATCTTTCACTGTGGCTCCAGATGCCCTAGCCTGGAGGGTGTGTGGGTCCAGGCTGTTGGCACATAAGTCTGAAAACAAAAACTCAGCTTATGAGTGGCGCCGAGGTATGGCAGGCCGGATGTACAGATAAAGAGTGAGCTCCTTGGCTTGTGAATCAAGGGCGAGATTCCTTCAGGCTTTTGTCTCTGGATGCGTCCAGGATAGCCGTGGATTGTAGGGGGTGGCCTCAGTGACTGTGGACGAGTAACCTCTCTGGGGATTTGTCCCAGCTAACAGGAGTTTGGGGTCATTTTGTGGGAAGGGTGGAGTCCTGTTGTCTGGCTCATGTGTCTCTCCAAGAAAGTGATTCCAGAGCAGAGCCCCAGGAACAGGGGGGATACTGGAAAACTCAAACACTGGTGAGGATTGGGTGTATAGGGGCTTGGCACACCCCATATGAGGGCTCTTGGTCAAGGCCCTGACAGGACTTTCTTTGATATTGGGCTCATGCTGAGGGTCACAGAGTGAATTTGTGCCCAAGGCAGCACTCAAGTTTGGGCGTGGTTTCAGGGGAAATGAAGGTTTCTCCCACCCTGAAGGTGTGACTCCATGCCAAGAGCAAGCCTTATAGCCATGGGGAAAAAGGAGTTCTGATTTGTGCTTCAAATGCCCAACTGTGTGGGGAATTGATATAATATCTGGGTTTAGATATCGGAAAACCAAGGTTAGGAAGAGATAACGGCATAAGACCATGGCGTGTCAGAAGTGCTAGGTGTGTGGCCAGCTGTCTCCTTGCCTGTCTGGACGTCTGGCATCAGGCTGTGAAATGCAGAGCATTAGTGCCCAGAGCAGCCTATCAAATCTGAGTGCCATCGAGGCAAGAGCAGGTTGATCCTCATCTGGGTTTTATGGAAAGCCCCACAAGGAAACGTTTTCTACCGGTGGGCAGTAACTGAGCAGGCTTGTGGTTCTGCAATTCCTACTCTGGAGGGATTGTTTGCCAGGAGTGTGAGGAAGGAAGTCTGAAAACACAAGCTAGCGTGAGGTTTGGGACCGAGGGCACGGAAGGCCACTCTGCAGAGGCTGAATCAAGATCTCCTGCATTGCGGTCATGTCTACTATGAGACGTGCTTCAAGCTAGAGTTTTTGACCATGATGGCCTCTCCCTGAAGGATATGGGGGGCTTCATGAGACCCGGCAGGTTTACCGTTTTCTCCTACACTGAAGGTTTGACTCACGGCCAGCAGCAAGGTTTCTTGCCATGGGGTAGGAGGGGTTCTGACTTATGCATCAGGTTCCCCCCCGTGCAGGGATTGGAGATAAGGTCTAGGTTCCGATGACTGAAAACCCAGGTTGGGAATGGATGGTGTCCGAAGGCAGTGGCGGGTCCAATGTGCTGGGTGTGCAGCCAGCTGTGTCGGTGTCTGTTGGAAGGTCAGGGCTCAGGCTTTTGCGACAGAGCATCAGTGTTTAAGGTAGCCTATGCAATTGGGGTGTTGCCGAGGGCCAAGCAGTTTGATCCTCATTTGGGGTTTCTGTGCAGCACCATAGACAATGTATTTCTCCTGGGAGGCAGGCACAGTGCTTCATTGTGGCCCCAGAATTCCCAGTAGGGAGGGTTTGTGAGCCAGGAGTGTGAGGACGGAAGTCTGAAAACACAAGCTAGTGTGAGGATTGGAGCCAAGGGCAGAGCAGGCCCACTCTGCAGAGGCTGAATCAAAATCTCCTGCATCTGAAGTCAGGCTGAGGATCAGACGATGGCTGAGACTGGAGTATGTGTCCATGATGGCACCTTCAAGAAGCGGGGGCCTCATGAGGCCAAGGAAGTTTTCCCACGCTGAGTTTGGAGGTTGCCCCAAACCACAAGATTTCCTTCTGCGGGACATTCGAGTCCGGTTGCATGGCTCTAGGACATACCATACGGAAGGACTGGAGAGCAGGGTTTGAAGGATGGGTCACTGTACAGCATGCCTCGCATTCCCCTTGGCCATAAGCAACAAGATATGTTTGATCTGCTGCCTCTGGGGCACGCGACCCAGGGGGCTGAGTTGAAATGGCCTCTCCTGAGGATGCGTCATAATGTGCGTTTGGGTCCATGGAGACCTTGGAATGTGCTGGTTGTTCAGTGGCCATGCGGAACTCTCCTACCTGAAGGGTTTGATACATCCCCAATAAGAAAGCTCCCCATGTGGAGACGAGAGAGGTTTGGTTTGGTGCCTCAGAAAAGCCCCGTGTGCTGGTCTACGAAAACAGTCCTCTGAGGACGGACACATGGAAACCAAAGCTAAGGTTCAGATTAGGGCCTGGGGGTCTGTCCATTTAAACCTTCTGTCTCTGGGGACTCTGTCTGAGAGTCTAAGTGGAGATAGTTGCTCCGCTGGTGTCAGAGAGCCCCTCTTAGTCCAGGGTGGCCTCCACTATTGATGGCCTCAGGGGCTTGGAGCTTTTCCCTAACCTGTAGGGTTGTGGTCAATGAATTGGGCACACTTTCCTTGGAGAGGGCAGGCACAATCTTTCGCTGTTTGGTCCAGAGGCCCTAGCCTGGATGTTGTGTGGGTCCAGGCTGTGGGCACAGAAGTCTGAATACACAAACTCAGCTTAGGAGTGGCGCCTAGGGTATGGCAGGCCTGATGTACAGCCCGACAGGGAGCTCCGGGGCCTCTGAAACAAGGGCGAGTGGGAGGCATTCCTTCAGGCTTTTGTCTCCGGATGTTGTGTCCGGGATAGCCGTGGATTGGAGCGGTGGCCTTAGGGACTGTGGACGGGTATCCGTCTCTTGGGATTTGTCCCAGCTCCCAAGAGATTGGGGTCATTTTGTGGGAAGGGTGGAGTCGTGTTGTCTGGCTCATGAGTCTCTCCAAGAAAGGGATTCAAGAGCAGAGCCCCAGGTGCAGGCGGGGCAACTGGAAAACTCAAACCCTGGTGAGGATTGGGTGCATAGTGGCTTGGGAAGCCCCATATGCGGGCTCTTGGTCCAGGCCCTGACAGGCCTTTCTTTGACATGGGGCTCATGCTGAGGGTCACAGTGTGAATTTTTGCCCAAGCAGCACTCAAGTTTGGGCGTGGCATCAGGGGCCATGAAGGTTTCTCCCACCCTGACCTTGTGACTCCATGCCAAGAGCAAGCTTGACAGCCATGGGGAAGGAGGAGTTCTGTTTTGTGCTTGCTATACCCAGCTGTGTGGAGAATTGATATAATGTCTAGATTCAGATATCTGAAAACCAAGGTTAGGAAGAGGTGACGGCATGAGGCCATGGCGTGTCCGAAGTGCTGGGTGTGCGGCCAGCTGTCTCCTTGTCTGTCTGGACGTCTGGCTTCAGGCTGTGTCAGGCAGAGCATGAGTGCCCAGAGCAGCCTATCCAGTTCGGGTACCGTCGAGGCCCGAGCAGGTTGATCCTCATCTGGGTTTTCTGGAGAGCCCCACAGGGAAACGTTTTTCTTCCGTTGGGCAGACACTGGGCTGGGTTTTGGTTCTGGAGTTCCTAGTCCGGAGGGCTTGTTTGCCAGGAGTGTGAGGAAGGAAGTCTGAAAACACAAGCTAGCGTGAGGTTTGGGACCGAGGGCACGGCAGGCCCACTCTGCAGAGGCTGAATCGAGATCTCCTGCACTGAGGTCATGTCAACTATGAGACGTGCCTCAGGCTAGAGTTCTTGTCCAGCATGGCCTCTTCCTGAAGGGTGTGGGGGCTTCATGAGGCCAGAAAGTTTTGGCTACGATGGGATTTGTGAACTGCTCCAAAACTGAGGGTTACCTTCTGCACGAGAGTCGAGTCCTATTGGATGGTTCCAAGAGGCCCCATATGGAAAGACTCGAGAGCAGGTGTCTAAGCATGGATGCCTGGGAACGCCACCTCATATTCCCACTCTTTAGTCAGGACAAGGCAGGCTCAATCTGCGGGCTCCTGGGTGAGCTACCCAGAGGGGAGAGTTGAAATGTACTCTCCTGAAGATGAGTCCTACTGTGGCTTGGTGGCCTGGGAGACCTTGGAATGTGGAGGTGGCTCAGGGACTCTGCAGGATTCTCCAACATGAGGTGTTTGACACAGCTCCAACAAGGAAACTTCCCATGTGGAGACAAGAGGAGTTCTGTTCCGTGCCTCAGGAAAGCCCCATATCCTGTTCTTCGAACCAAAGCCTCTGAGGAGTGACACCTGGAAACCAAAGCAAGAGTTGAGACTACGGCCTAAAGGCCTGTCCGGCTCAACCTTCTATCTCTGTTGACATCTGTGTGCATGCATTCATGGAAGTAGCTGCTCAGCTTGTGTCCGAATGCCCCTGTGAGTCCAGTGAGGCTCCCAGTAGTGGGATGTCCTCGGAGGCCTTGAGGTTTCTCATATTCTGGAGGTGTGTGGCCAAAGGAATGGACACAGTTTCCCAGGAGAGAGCAGGCACGGTCCTGTGGTATGGCTCCAGAGGACCCAGCCTAGAGGCTGTGTTTGCCAGGGCTGTGGGGACAGATGTCTGAAAAAGCAAACTTGGCTCAGCTAGGGGCCAATGTAATGGCAGGCCTGATCTCCAGTCCGTGAGGGGAGATCCTCTGGAAATCAAAGTAGGGCAAGTGGGAGGCAGTCACTCAGGATTTTGTCTCTGGGTGTTGCGTTTACAGTGTCCGGTCAGGGTAGGGGTTGTCTCAGAGGCCGAGGAAGAGCCTTCCTCTCGGGGGATTGTCCAAGCTCCCAAGTGTTTGTGTTCATTCTGTGGGAATGAAGAGTACTGTTTTCTGCCACAGGGGACCCCCCAGGAGAGGGACTCTAGAGCACAGCAGTGGGTTCCCTCAACTGGAATACACACCATCTAATTAGTCCTGGGTGCCTATGGGCATGGCAAGCCACATATGCGGGCTCTTGGTCAAGTCACTGAGAGGCGTTACTTGAATAAGGTACTCACGCTGAGGGTCACAATGTGTGTTTGTGCCCAAGGCGGCCCTCACGCTTGGGCGTGGCCTCATGGGCCATGCCGTTTTCTCCTACACTGAAGGTTTGACTCACTGCCAGCAGCAAGGTTTCTTGCCATGGGGAAGGAGGGGTTCTGACTGGTGCATCAGGTTCCCCCCTGTGCAGGGATTGGAGATAAGGTCTAGGTTCCGATGACTAAAAACCCAGGTTGGGAATGGATGGTGGCCTAAGGCAGTGGCGGGTCCAATGTGCTGGGTGTGCAGCCAGATGTGTCGGTGTCTGTTGGAAGGTCTGGGCTCAGGCTATTTGCTTCAGAGCATCACTGTTTAAGGTAGCCTATGCAATTGGGGTGTTGCCGAGGGCCAAGCAGTTTGATCCTCATTTGGGGTTTCTGGGCAGCGCCATAGACAATGTTTTTCTCCTGGGAGGCAGGCACAGTGCTTCATTGTGGCCCCAGAATTCCCAGTAGGGAGGGTTTGTGGGCCAGGAGTGTGAGGACGGAAGTCTGAAAACACAAGCTAGTGTGAGGATTGGAGCCAAGGGCAGAGCAGGCCCACTCTGCAGAGGCTGAATCAAAATCTCCTGCATCTGAAGTCAGGCTGAGGATCAGACGTTGGCTGAGGCTGGAGTATGTGTCCATGATGGCACCTTCATGAAGTGGGGGCCTCATGAGGCCAAGGAAGTTTTCCCACGCTGAGTTTGGAGGTTGCCCCAAACCACAAGGTTTCCTTCTGCGGGACATTCGAGTCCTGTTGCATGGCTCCAGGACATACCATATGGAAGGACTGGAGAGCAGGGTTCGAAGGATGGATCCCTGTACAGCATGCCTCGCATTCCCATTGGCTATTAGGGACAAGATATGTTTGATCTGCTGCCTCTGGAACACGCGACCCAGGGGGCTGAGTTGAAATCGCCTCTCCTGAGGATGCATCATAATGTGCGTTTGGGTCCATGGAGACCTTGGAATGTGCTGGTTGTTCAGTGGCCCTGCGGAACTCTCCTACCTGAAGTGTTTGATACATCCCAGTAAGAAAGCTGCCCATGTGGAGATGAGAGATGTTTGGTTTGGTGCCTCAGAAAAGCCCCATGTGCTGGTCTACGAAAACAGCCCTCTGAGAACGGAAACATGGAAACCAAAGCTAAGGTTCAGATTAGGGCCTGGGGGCCTGTCCATTTCAACCTTCTGTCTCTGGGGACACTGTATGAGAGTCTAAGTGGAGATAGTTGTTCTGCTGGTGTCTGAGAGCCCCTCTTAGTCCAGGGTGGCCTATACTATTGATGGCCTCAGGGACCTTGGAGCTTTTCCCTAACCTGTAGGGTTGTGGTCAATGGATTGGGCACACTTTCCTTGGAGAGGGCAGGCACAATCTTTAGCTGTTTGGTCCAGAGGCCCTAGCCTGGATGTTGTGTGGGTCCAGGCTGTGGGCACAGAAGTCTGAATACACAAACTCAGCTTATGAGTGGCGCCTAGGGTATGGCAGGCCGGATGCACAGCCCGAGAGGGAGCTCCTGGGCCTCTGAAACAAGGGCGAGTGGGAGGCGTTCCTTCAGGCTTTTGTCTCTGGATGTTGTGTCCGGGATAGCCGTGGATTGGAGCGGTGGCCTCAGGTACTGTGAACGAGTATCCCTCTCTGGGGATTTGTCCCAGCTCCCAAGAGTTTGGGGTCATTTTGTTGGAAGGGTGGAGTCGTGTTGTCTGGCTCATGGGTCTCTCCAAGAAAGGGATTCCAGAGCAGAGCTCTAGGTACGGGCGGGGCGACTGGAAAATTTAAACCGTGGTGAGGATTGGGTGCATAGGGGCTTGGCAAACCCCATATGTGGGCTCTTGGTCCAGGCCCTGACAGGCCTTTCTTTGACATGGGGCTCATGCTGAGGGTCACAGTGTGAATTTGTGCCCAAGCAGCACTCAAGTTTGGGCGTGGCATCAGGGGCCATGAAGGTTTCTCCCACCCTGAAGGTGTGACTCCATGCCAAGAGCAAGCTTGACAGCCATGGGGAAGGAGGAGTTCTGTTTTGTGCTTGCTATACCCAGCTGTGTGGAGAATTGATATAATGTCTAGGTTCAGATATCTGAAAACCAAGGTTAGGATGAGGTGACGGCATAAGACCATGGCGTGTCCGAAGTGCTGTGTGTGCGGCCAGCTGTCTCCTTGTCTGTCTGGATGTCTGGCTTCAGGCTGAGTCAGGCAGAGCATGAGTGCCCAGAGCAGCCTATCCAGTTCGGGTACCGTCGAGGTCCGAGCAGGTTGATCCTCATCTGGGTTTTCTGGAGAGCCCCACAGGGAAACGTTTTTCTTCCGTTGGGCAGACACTGGGCTGGGTTTTGGTTCTGGAGTTTCGGTCCGGAGGGCTTGTTTGCCAGGAGTGTGAGGAAGGAAGTCTGAAAACACAAGCAAGCGTGAGGTTTGGGACCGAGGGCACGGCAGGCCCACTCTGCAGAGGCTGAATCGAGATCTCCTGCACTGAGGTCATGTCAACTATGAGACGTGCCTCAGGCTAGAGTTCTTGTCCAGCATGGCCTCTTCCTGAAGGGTGTGGGGGCTTCATGAGGCCAGAAAGTTTTGGCTACGATGGGATTTGTGAACTGCTCCAAAACTGAAGTTTACCTTCTGCACGACAGTCGAGTCCTATTGGATAGTTCCAAGAGGCCCCATATGGAAAGACTCGAGAGCAGGTGTCTAAGCATGGATGCCAGGGAACGCCACCTCATATTCCCACTCTTTAGTCAGGACAAGGCAGGCTCAATCTGCGGGCTCCTGGGTGAGCTACCCAGAGGGGAGAGTTGAAATGGACTCTCCTGAAGATGAGTCCTACTGTGGCTTGGTGGCCTAGGAGACCTTGGAATGTGGAGGTGGCTCAGGGACTCTGCAGGATTCTCCAACATGAGGTGTTTGACACGGCTCCAACAAGGAAACTTCCCATGTGGAGACAAGAGGAGTTCTGTTCCGTGCCTCAGGAAAGCCTCATATCCTGTTCTTCGAACCAAAGCCTCTGAGGAGTGATACCTGGAAACCAAAGCAAGAGTTGAGACTACGGCCTAAAGGCCTGTCTGGCTCAACCTTCTATCTCTGTTGACATCTGTGTGCATGCATTCATGGAAGTAGCTGCTCAGCTTGTGTCCGAATGCCCCTGTGAGTCCAGTGAGGCTCCCAGTAGTGGGATGTCCTCGGAGGCCTTGAGGTTTCTCATATTCTGGAGGTGTGTGGCCAAAGGAATGGACACAGTTTCCCAGGAGAGAGCAGGCACGGTCCTGTGGTATGGCTCCAGAGGACCCAGCCTAGAGGCTGTGTTTGCCAGGGCTGTGGGGACAGATGTCTGAAAAAGCAAACTTGGCTCAGCTAGGGGCCAATGTAATGGCAGGCCTGATCTCCAGTCCGTGAGGGGAGATCCTCTGGAAATCAAAGTAGGGCAAGTGGGAGGCAGTCACTCAGGATTTTGTCTCTGGGTGTTGCGTTTACAGTGTCCGGTCAGGGTAGGGGTTGTCTCAGAGGCCGAGGAAGAGCCTTCCTCTCGGGGGATTGTCCAAGCTCCCAAGTGTTTGCGTTCATTCTGTGGGAAAGAAGAGTACTGTTTTCTGCCACAGGGGACCCCCCAGGAGAGGGACTCTAGAGCACAGCAGTGGGTTCCCTCAACTGGAATACACACCATCTAATTAGTCCTGGGTGCCTATGGGCATGGCAAGCCACATATGCGGGCTCTTGGTCAAGTCACTGAGAGGCGTTACTTGAATAAGGTACTCACGCTGAGGGTCACAATGTGTGTTTGTGCCCAAGGCGGCCCTCACGCTTGGGCGTGGCCTCATGGGCCATGCCGTTTTCTCCTACACTGAAGGTTTGACTCACTGCCAGCAGCAAGGTTTCTTGCCATGGGGAAGGAGGGGTTCTGACTGGTGCATCAGGTTCCCCCCTGTGCAGGGATTGGAGATAAGGTCTAGGTTCCGATGACTGAAAACCCAGGTTGGGAATGGATGGTGGCCTAAGGCAGTGGCGGGTCCAATGTGCTGAGTGTGCAGCCAGATGTGTCGGTGTCTGTTGGAAGGTCTGGGCTCAGGCTATTTGCTTCAGAGCATCACTGTTTAAGGTAGCCTATGCAATTGGGGTGTTGCCGAGGGCCAAGCAGTTTGATCCTCATTTGGGGTTTCTGGGCAGCGCCATAGACAATGTTTTTCTCCTGGGAGGCAGGCACAGTGCTTCATTGTGGCCCCAGAATTCCCAGTAGGGAGGGTTTGTGGGCCAGGAGTGTGAGGACGGAAGTCTGAAAACACAAGCTAGTGTGAGGATTGGAGCCAAGGGCAGAGCAGGCCCACTCTGCAGAGGCTGAATCAAAATCTCCTGCATCTGAAGTCAGGCTGAGGATCAGACGTTGGCTGAGGCTGGAGTATGTGTCCATGATGGCACCTTCATGAAGTGGGGGCCTCATGAGGCCAAGGAAGTTTTCCCACGCTGAGTTTGGAGGTTGCCCCAAACCACAAGGTTTCCTTCTGCGGGACATTCGAGTCCTGTTGCATGGCTCCAGGACATACCATATGGAAGGACTGGAGAGCAGGGTTCGAAGGATGGATCCCTGTACAGCATGCCTCGCATTCCCATTGGCTATTAGGGACAAGATATGTTTGATCTGCTGCCTCTGGAACACGCGACCCAGGGGGCTGAGTTGAAATCGCCTCTCCTGAGGATGCATCATAATGTGCGTTTGGGTCCATGGAGACCTTGGAATGTGCTGGTTGTTCAGTGGCCCTGCGGAACTCTCCTACCTGAAGTGTTTGATACATCCCAGTAAGAAAGCTGCCCATGTGGAGATGAGAGATGTTTGGTTTGGTGCCTCAGAAAAGCCCCATGTGCTGGTCTACGAAAACAGCCCTCTGAGAACGGAAACATGGAAACCAAAGCTAAGGTTCAGATTAGGGCCTGGGGGCCTGTCCATTTCAACCTTCTGTCTCTGGGGACACTGTCTGAGAGTCTAAGTGGAGATAGTTGCTCCGCTGGTGTCAGAGAGCCCCTCTTAGTCCAGGGTGGCCTATACTATTGATGGCCTCAGGGAACTTGGAGCTTTTCCCTAACCTGTAGGGTTGTGGTCAATGGATTGGGCACACTTTCCTTGGAGAGGGCAGGCACAATCTTTAGCTGTTTGGTCCAGAGGCCCTAGCCTGGATGTTGTGTGGGTCCAGGCTGTGGGCACAGAAGTCTGAATACACAAACTCAGCTTATGAGTGGCGCCTAGGGTATGGCAGGCCGGATGCACAGCCCGAGAGGGAGCTCCTGGGCCTCTGAAACAAGGGCGAGTGGGAGGCGTTCCTTCAGGCTTTTGTCTCTGGATGTTGTGTCCGGGATAGCCTTGGATTGGAGCGGTGGCCTCAGGTACTGTGGACGAGTATCCCTCTCTGGGGATTTGTCCCAGCTCCCAAGAGTTTGGGGTCATTTTGTGGGAAGGTTGGAGTCGTGTTGTCTGGCTCATGGGTCTCTCCAAGAAAGGGATTCCAGAGCAGAGCTCCAGGTACGGGCGGGGCGACTGGAAAATTCAAACCGTGGTGAGGATTGGGTGCATAGGGGCTTGGCAAACCCCATATGTGGGCTCTTGGTCCAGGCCCTGACAGGCCTTTCTTTGACATGGGCCTCATGCTGAGGTTCACAGTGTGAATTTGTGCCCAAGCAGCACTCAAGTTTGGGTGTGGCATCAGGGGCCATGAAGGTTTCTCCCACCCTGAAGGTGTGACTCCATGCAGAGCAAGCTTGACAGCCATGGGGAAGGAGGAGTTCTGTTTTGTGCTTGCTATACCCAGTTGTGTGGAGAATTGATATAATGTCTAGGTTCAGATATCTGAAAACCAAGGTTAGGATGAGGTGACGGCATAAGACCATGGCGTGTCCGAAGTGCTGTGTGTGCGGCCAGCTGTCTCCTTGTCTGTCTGGACGTCTGGGTTCAGGCTGTGTCAGGCAGAGCATGAGTGCCCAGAGCAGCCTATCCAGTTCGGGTACCGTCGAGGCCCGAGCAGGTTGATCCTCATCTGGGTTTTCTGGAGAGCCCCACAGGGAAACGTTTTTCTTCCGTTGGGCAGACACTGGGCTGGGTTTTGGTTCTGGAGTTCCTAGTCCGGAGGGCTTGTTTGCCAGGAGTGTGAGGAAGGAAGTCTGAAAACACAAGCTAGCGTGAGGTTTGGGACTGAGGGCACGGCAGGCCCACTCTGCAGAGGCTGAATCGAGATCTCCTGCACTGAGGTCATGTCAACTATGAGACGTGCCTCAGGCTAGAGTTCTTGTCCAGCATGGCCTCTTCCTGAAGGGTGTGGGGGCTTCATGAGGCCAGAAAGTTTTGGCTACGATGGGATTTGTGAACTGCTCCAAAACTGAGGGTTACCTTCTGCACGACAGTCGAGTCCTATTGGATGGTTCCAAGAGGCCACATATGGAAAGACTCGAGAGCAGGTGTCTAAGCATGGATGCCTGGGAACGCCACCTCATATTCCCACTCTTTAGTCAGGACAAGGCAGTCTCAATCTGCGGGCTCCTGGGTGAGCTACCCAGAGGGGAGAGTTGAAATGGACTCTCCTGAAGATGAGTCCTACTGTGGCTTGGTGGCCTGGGAGACCTTGGAATGTGGAGGTGGCTCAGGGACTCTGCAGGATTCTCCAACATGAGGTGTTTGACACAGCTCCAACAAGGAAACTTCCCATGTGGAGACAAGAGGAGTTCTGTTCCGTGCCTCAGGAAAGCCCCATATCCTGTTCTTCGAACCAAAGCCTCTGAGGAGTGACACCTGGAAACCAAAGCAAGAGTTGAGACTACGGCCTAAAGGCCTGTCCGGCTCAACCTTCTATCTCTGTTGACATCTGTGTGCATGCATTCATGGAAGTAGCTGCTCAGCTTGTGTCCGAATGCCCCTGTGAGTCCAGTGAGGCTCCCAGTAGTGGGATGTCCTCGGAGGCCTTGAGGTTTCTCATATTCTGGAGGTGTGTGGCCAAAGGAATGGACACAGTTTCCCAGGAGAGAGCAGGCACGGTCCTGTGGTATGGCTCCAGAGGACCCAGCCTAGAGGCTGTGTTTGCCAGGGCTGTGGGGACAGATGTCTGAAAAAGCAAACTTGGCTCAGCTAGGGGCCAATGTAATGGCAGGCCTGATCTCCAGTCCGTGAGGGGAGATCCTCTGGAAATCAAAGTAGGGCAAGTGGGAGGCAGTCACTCAGGATTTTGTCTCTGGGTGTTGCGTTTACAGTGTCCGGTCAGGGTAGGGGTTGTCTCAGAGGCCGAGGAAGAGCCTTCCTCTCGGGGGATTGTCCAAGCTCCCAAGTGTTTGCGTTCATTCTGTGGGAAAGAAGAGTACTGATTTCTGCCACAGGGGACCCCCCAGGAGAGGGACTCTAGAGCACAGCAGTGGGTTCCCTCAACTGGAATACACACCATCTAATTAGTCCTGGGTGCCTATGGGCATGGCAAGCCACATATGCGGGCTCTTGGTCAAGTCACTGAGAGGCGTTACTTGAATAAGGTACTCACGCTGAGGGTCACAATGTGTGTTTGTGCCCAAGGCGGCCCTCACGCTTGGGCGTGGCCTCATGGGCCATGCCGTTTTCTCCTACACTGAAGGTTTGACTCACTGCCAGCAGCAAGGTTTCTTGCCATGGGGAAGGAGGGGTTCTGACTGGTGCATCAGGTTCCCCCCTGTGCAGGGATTGGAGATAAGGTCTAGGTTCCGATGACTGAAAACCCAGGTTGGGAATGGATGGTGGCCTAAGGCAGTGGCGGGTCCAATGTGCTGAGTGTGCAGCCAGATGTGTCGGTGTCTGTTGGAAGGTCTGGGCTCAGGCTATTTGCTTCAGAGCATCACTGTTTAAGGTAGCCTATGCAATTGGGGTGTTGCCGAGGGCCAAGCAGTTTGATCCTCATTTGGGGTTTCTGGGCAGCGCCATAGACAATGTTTTTCTCCTGGGAGGCAGGCACAGTGCTTCATTGTGGCCCCAGAATTCCCAGTAGGGAGGGTTTGTGGGCCAGGAGTGTGAGGACGGAAGTCTGAAAACACAAGCTAGTGTGAGGATTGGAGCCAAGGGCAGAGCAGGCCCACTCTGCAGAGGCTGAATCAAAATCTCCTGCATCTGAAGTCAGGCTGAGGATCAGACGTTGGCTGAGGCTGGAGTATGTGTCCATGATGGCACCTTCATGAAGTGGGGGCCTCATGAGGCCAAGGAAGTTTTCCCACGCTGAGTTTGGAGGTTGCCCCAAACCACAAGGTTTCCTTCTGCGGGACATTCGAGTCCTGTTGCATGGCTCCAGGACATACCATATGGAAGGACTGGAGAGCAGGGTTCGAAGGATGGATCCCTGTACAGCATGCCTCGCATTCCCATTGGCTATTAGGGACAAGATATGTTTGATCTGCTGCCTCTGGAACACGCGACCCAGGGGGCTGAGTTGAAATGGCCTCTCCTGAGGATGCATCATAATGTGCGTTTGGGTCCATGGAGACCTTGGAATGTGCTGGTTGTTCAGTGGCCCTGCGGAACTCTCCTACCTGAAGTGTTTGATACATCCCAGTAAGAAAGCTGCCCATGTGGAGATGAGAGATGTTTGGTTTGGTGCCTCAGAAAAGCCCCATGTGCTGGTCTACGAAAACAGCCCTCTGAGAATGGAAACATGGAAACCAAAGCTAAGGTTCAGATTAGGGCCTGGGGGCCTGTCCATTTCAACCTTCTGTCTCTGGGGACACTGTGTGAGAGTCTAAGTGGAGATAGTTGCTCCGCTGGTGTCAGAGAGCCCCTCTTAGTCCAGGGTGGCCTATACTATTGATGGCCTCAGGGACCTTGGAGCTTTTCCCTAACCTGTAGGGTTGTGGTCAATGGATTGGGCACACTTTCCTTGGAGAGGGCAGGCACAATCTTTCGCTGTTTGGTCCAGAGGCCCTAGCCTGGATGTTGTGTGGGTCCAGGCTGTGGGCACAGAAGTCTGAATACACAAACTCAGCTTATGAGTGGCGCCTAGGGTATGGCAGGCCGGATGTACAGCCCGAGAGGGAGCTCCTGGGCCTCTGAAACAAGGGCGAGTGGGAGGCGTTCCTTCAGGCTTTTGTCTCTGGATGTTGTGTCCGGGATAGCCTTGGATTGGAGCGGTGGCCTCAGGTACTGTGGACGAGTATCCCTCTCTGGGGATTTGTCCCAGCTCCCAAGAGTTTGGGGTCATTTTGTGGGAAGGTTGGAGTCGTGTTGTCTGGCTCATGGGTCTCTCCAAGAAAGGGATTCCAGAGCAGAGCTCCAGGTACGGGCGGGGCGACTGGAAAATTCAAACCGTGGTGAGGATTGGGTGCATAGGGGCTTGGCAAACCCCATATGTGGGCTCTTGGTCCAGGCCCTGACAGGCCTTTCTTTGACATGGGCCTCATGCTGAGGTTCACAGTGTGAATTTGTGCCCAAGCAGCACTCAAGTTTGGGCGTGGCATCAGGGGCCATGAAGGTTTCTCCCACCCTGAAGGTGTGACTCCATGCAGAGCAAGCTTGACAGCCATGGGGAAGGAGGAGTTCTGTTTTGTGCTTGCTATACCCAGTTGTGTGGAGAATTGATATAATGTCTAGGTTCAGATATCTGAAAACCAAGGTTAGGATGAGGTGACGGCATAAGACCATGGCGTGTCCGAAGTGCTGTGTGTGCGGCCAGCTGTCTCCTTGTCTGTCTGGACGTCTGGGTTCAGGCTGTGTCAGGCAGAGCATGAGTGCCCAGAGCAGCCTATCCAGTTCGGGTACCGTCGAGGCCCGAGCAGGTTGATCCTCATCTGGGTTTTCTGGAGAGCCCCACAGGGAAACGTTTTTCTTCCGTTGGGCAGACACTGGGCTGGGTTTTGGTTCTGGAGTTCCTAGTCCGGAGGGCTTGTTTGCCAGGAGTGTGAGGAAGGAAGTCTGAAAACACAAGCTAGCGTGAGGTTTGGGACCGAGGGCACGGCAGGCCCACTCTGCAGAGGCTGAATCGAGATCTCCTGCACTGAGGTCATGTCAACTATGAGACATGCCTCAGGCTAGAGTTCTTGTCCAGCATGGCCTCTTCCTGAAGGGTGTGGGGGCTTCATGAGGCCAGAAAGTTTTGGCTACGATGGGATTTGTGAACTGCTCCAAAACTGAGGGTTACCTTCTGCACGACAGTCGAGTCCTATTGGATGGTTCCAAGAGGCCCCATATGGAAAGACTCGAGAGCAGGTGTCTAAGCATGGATGCCTGGGAACGCCACCTCATATTCCCACTCTTTAGTCAGGACAAGGCAGTCTCAATCTGCGGGCTCCTGGGTGAGCTACCCAGAGGGGAGAGTTGAAATGGACTCTCCTGAAGATGAGTCCTACTGTGGCTTGGTGGCCTGGGAGACCTTGGAATGTGGAGGTGGCTCAGGGACTCTGCAGGATTCTCCAACATGAGGTGTTTGACACAGCTCCAACAAGGAAACTTCCCATGTGGAGACAAGAGTAGTTCTGTTCCGTGCCTCAGGAAAGCCCCATATCCTGTTCTTCGAACCAAAGCCTCTGAGGAGTGACACCTGGAAACCAAAGCAAGAGTTGAGACTACGGCCTAAAGGCCTGTCCGGCTCAACCTTCTATCTCTGTTGACATCTGTGTGCATGCATTCATGGAAGTAGCTGCTCAGCTTGTGTCCGAATACCCTGTGAGTCCAGTGAGGCTCCCAGTAGTGGGATGTCCTCGGAGGCCTTGAGGTTTCTCATATTCTGGAGGTGTGTGGCCAAAGGAATGGACACAGTTTCCCAGGAGAGAGCAGGCACGGTCCTGTGGTATGGCTCCAGAGGACCCAGCCTAGAGGCTGTGTTTGCCAGGGCTGTGGGGACAGATGTCTGAAAAAGCAAACTTGGCTCAGCTAGGGGCCAATGTAATGGCAGGCCTGATCTCCAGTCCGTGAGGGGAGATCCTCTGGAAATCAAAGTAGGGCAAGTGGGAGGCAGTCACTCAGGATTTTGTCTCTGGGTGTTGCGTTTACAGTGTCCGGTCAGGGTAGGGGTTGTCTCAGAGGCCGAGGAAGAGCCTTCTTCTCGGGGGATTGTCCAAGCTCCCAAGTGTTTGTGTTCATTCTGTGGGAATGAAGAGTACTGTTTTCTGCCACAGGGGACCCCCCAGGAGAGGGACTCTAGAGCACAGCAGTGGGTTCCCTCAACTGGAATACACACCATCTAATTAGTCCTGGGTGCCTATGGGCATGGCAAGCCACATATGCGGGCTCTTGGTCAAGTCACTGAGAGGCGTTACTTGAATAAGGTACTCACGCTGAGGGTCACAATGTGTGTTTGTGCCCAAGGCGGCCCTCACGCTTGGGCGTGGCCTCATGAGCCATGCCGTTTTCTCCTACACTGAAGGTTTGACTCACTGCCAGCAGCAAGGTTTCTTGCCATGGGGAAGGAGGGGTTCTGACTGGTGCATCAGGTTCCCCCCTGTGCAGGGATTGGAGATAAGGTCTAGGTTCCGATGACTGAAAACCCAGGTTGGGAATGGATGGTGGCCTAAGGCAGTGGCGGGTCCAATGTGCTGGGTGTGCTGCCAGATGTGTCGGTGTCTGTTGGAAGGTCTGGGCTCAGGCTATTTGCTTCAGAGCATCACTGTTTAAGGTAGCCTATGCAATTGGGGTGTTGCCGAGGGCCAAGAAGTTTGATCCTCATTTGGGGTTTCTGGGCAGCGCCATAGACAATGTTTTTCTCCTGGGAGGCAGGCACAGTGCTTCATTGTGGCCCCAGAATTCCCAGTAGGGAGGGTTTGTGGGCCAGGAGTGTGATGACGGAAGTCTGAAAACACAAGCTAGTGTGAGGATTGGAGCCAAGGGCAGAGCAGGCCCACTCTGCAGAGGCTGAATCAAAATCTCCTGCATCTGAAGTCAGGCTGAGGATCAGACGTAGGCTGAGGCTGGAGTATGTGTCCATGATGGCACCTTCATGAAGTGGGGGCCTCATGAGGCCAAGGAAGTTTTCCCACGCTGAGTTTGGAGGTTGCCCCAAACCACAAGGTTTCCTTCTGCGGGACATTCGAGTCCTGTTGCATGGCTCCAGGACATACCATATGGAAGGACTGGAGAGCAGGGTTCGAAGGATGGATCCCTGTACAGCATGCCTCGCATTCCCATTGGCTATTAGGGACAAGATATGTTTGATCTGCTGCCTCTGGAACACGCGACCCAGGGTGCTGAGTTGAAATGGCCTCTCCTGAGGATGCGTCATAATGTGCGTTTGGGTCCATGGAGACCTTGGAATGTGCTGGTTGTTCAGTGGCCCTGCGGAACTCTCCTACCTGAAGTATTTGATACATCCCAGTAAGAAAGCTGCCCATGTGGAGATGAGAGATGTTTGGTTTGGTGCCTCAGAAAAGCCCCATGTGCTGGTCTACGAAAACAGCCCTCTGAGAACGGAAACATGGAAACCAAAGCTAAGGTTCAGATTAGGGCTTGGGGGCCTGTCCATTTCAACCTTCTGTCTCTGGGGACACTGTATGAGAGTCTAAGTGGAGATAGTTGCTCCGCTGGTGTCAGAGAGCCCCTCTTAGTCCAGGGTGGCCTATACTATTGATGGCCTCAGGGACCTTGGAGCTTTTCCCTAACCTGTAGGGTTGTGGTCAATGGATTGGGCACACTTTCCTTGGAGAGGGCAGGCACAATCTTTAGCTGTTTGGTCCAGAGGCCCTAGCCTGGATGTTGTGTGGGTCCAGGCTGTGGGCACAGAAGTCTGAATACACAAACTCAGCTAATGAGTGGCGCCTAGGGTATGGCAGGCCGGATGCACAGCCCGAGAAGGAGCTCCTGGGCCTCTGAAACAAGGGCGAGTGGGAGGCGATCCTTCAGGCTTTTGTCTCTGGATGTTGTGTCCGGGATAGCCGTGGATTGGAGCGGTGGCCTCAGGTACTGTGGACGAGTATCCCTCTCTGGGGATTTGTCCCAGCTCCCAAGAGTTTGGGGTCATTTTGTGGGAAGGGTGGAGTCCTGTTGTCTGGCTCATGGGTCTCTCCAAGAAAGGGATTCCAGAGCAGAGCTCCAGGTACGGGCGGGGCGACTGGAAAATTCAAACCGTGGTGAGGATTGGGTGCATAGGGGCTTGGCAAACCCCATATGTGGGCTCTTGGTCCAGGCCCTGACAGGCCTTTCTTTGACATGGGCCTCATGCTGAGGGTCACAGTGTGAATTTGTGCCTAAGCAGCACTCAAGTTTGGGCGTGGCATCAGGGGCCATGAAGGTTTCTCCCACCCTGAAGGTGTGACTCCATGCAGAGCAAGCTTGACAGCCATGGGGAAGGAGGAGTTCTGTTTTGTGCTTGCTATACCCAGCTGTGTGGAGAATTGATAT
Organism: Mustela nivalis; assembly: GCF_964662115.1. Taxonomy (NCBI): domain Eukaryota; kingdom Metazoa; phylum Chordata; class Mammalia; order Carnivora; family Mustelidae; genus Mustela; species Mustela nivalis. The sequence goes on from NW_028135849.1 coordinate 38,965, forward strand.
AATGTCTAGGTTCAGATATCTGAAAACCAAGGTTAGGATGAGGTGACGGCATAAGACCATGGCGTGTCCGAAGTGCTGTGTGTGCGGCCAGCTGTCTCCTTGTCTGTCTGGACGTCTGGCTTCAGGCTGAGTCAGGCAGAGCATGAGTGCCCAGAGCAGCCTATCCACTTCGGGTACCGTCGAGGCCCGAGCAGGTTGATCCTCATCTGGGTTTTCTGGAGAGCCCCACAGGGAAACGTTTTTCTTCCGTTGGGCAGACACTGGGCTGGGTTTTGGTTCTGGATTTCCTAGTCCGGAGGGCTTGTTTGCCAGGAGTGTGAGGAAGGAAGTCTGAAAACATAAGCTAGCGTGAGGTTTGGGACCGAGGGCACGGCAGGCCCACTCTGCAGAGGCTGAATCGAGATCTCCTGCACTGAGGTCATGTCAACTATGAGACGTGCCTCAGGCTAGAGTTCTTGTCCAGCATGGCCTCTTCCTGAAGGGTGTGGGGGCTTCATGAGGCCAGAAAGTTTTGGCTACGATGGGATTTGTGAACTGCTCCAAAACTGAGGGTTACCTTCTGCACGACAGTCGAGTCCTATTGGATAGTTCCAAGAGGCCCCATATGGAAAGACTCGAGAGCAGGTGTCTAAGCATGGATGCCTGGGAACGCCACCTCATATTCCCACTCTTTAGTCAGGACAAGGCAGGCTCAATCTGCGGGCTCCTGGGTGAGCTACCCAGAGGGGAGAGTTGAAATGGACTCTCCTGAAGATGAGTCCTACTGTGGCTTGGTGGCCTGGGAGACCTTGGAATGTGGAGGTGGCTCAGGGACTCTGCAGGATTCTCCAACATGAGGTGTTTGACACGGCTCCAACAAGGAAACTTCCCATGTGGAGACGAGAGGAGTTCTGTTCCGTGCCTCAGGAAAGCCCCATACCCTGTTCTTCGAACCAAAGCCTCTGAGGAGTGACACCTGGAAACGAAAGCAAGAGTTGAGACTACGGCCTAAAGGCCTGTCCGGCTCAACCTTCTATCTCTGTTGACATCTGTGTGCATGCATTCATGGATGTAGCTGCTCAGCTTGTGTCCGAATGCCCCTGTGAGTCCAGTGAGGCTCCCAGTATTGGGATGTCCTCGGAGGCCTTGAGGTTTCTCATATTCTGGAGGTGTGTGGCCAAAGGAATGGACACAGTTTCCTAGGAGAGAGCAGGCACGGTCCTGTGGTATGGCTCCAGAGGACCCAGCCTAGAGGCTGTGTTTGCCAGGGCTGTGGGGACAGATGTCTGAAAAAGCAAACTTGGCTCAGCTAGGGGCCAATGTAATGGCAGGCCTGATCTCTAGTCCGTGAGGGGAGATCCTCAGGAAATCAAAGTAGGGCAAGTGGGAGGCAGTCACTCAGGATTTTGCCTTGGGTGTTGCGTTTTCAGTGTCCGGTCAGGGTAGGGGTTGTCTCAGAGGCCGAGGAAGAGCCTTCCTCTTGGGGGATTGTCCAAGCTCCCAAGTGTTGGTGTTCATTCTGAGGGAATGAAGAGTACTGTTTTCTGCCACAGGGGGCCCCCAGGAGAGGGACTCTAGAGCACAGCAGTGGGTTCCCTCAACTGGAATACACACCATCTAGTTAGTCCTGGGTGCCTATGGGCATGGCAAGCCACATATGCGGGCTCTTGGTCCAGTCACTGAGAGGCGTTACTTGAATAAGGTACTCACGCAGAGGGTCACAATGTGTGTTTGTGCCCAAGGCGGCCCTCACGCTTGGGCGTGGCCTCATGGGCCATGCCGTTTTCTTTTACACTGAAGGTTTGACTCACTGCCAGCAGCAAGGTTTCTTGCCATGGGGTAGTAGGGGTTCTGACTTGTGCATCAGGTCCCCCCCTGTGCAGGGATTGGAGATAGGTCTAGTTTCCAATGACTGAAAACCCAGGTTGGGAATGGATGGTGGCCTAAGGAAGTGGCGGGTCCAATGTGCGGGGTGTGCAGCCAGCTGTGTCGGTGTCTGTTGGAAGGTCTGGGCTCAGGCTATTTGCGACAGAGCATCACTGTTTAAGGTAGCCTATGCAATTGGGGTGTTGCCGAGGGCCAAGCAGTTTGATCCTCATTTGGGGTTTCTGGGCAGCGCCATAGACAAGGTTTTTCTCCTGGGAGGCAGGCACAGTGCTTCATTGTGGCCCCAGAATTCCCTGTAGGGAGGGTTTGTGGGCCAGGAGTGTGAGGACGGAAGTCTGAAAACACAAGCTAGTGTGAGGATTGGAGCCAAGGGCAGAGCAGGCCCACTCTGCAGAGGCTGAATCAAAATCTCCTGCATCTGAAGTCAGGATGAGGATCAGACGTTGGCTGAGGCTGGAGTATGTGTCCATGATGGCACCTTCATGAATTGGGGGCCTCATGAGGCCAAGGAAGTTTTCCCACGCTGAGTTTGGAGGTTGCCCCAAACCACAAGGTTTCCTTCTGCGGGACATTCGAGTCCTGTTGCATGGCTCAGGACATACCATTTGAAGGACTGGAGAGCAGGGTTCGAAGGATGGATCCCTGCACAGCATGCCTCGCATTCCCATTGGCTATTAGCGACAAGATATGTTTGATCTGCTGCCTCTGGAACACTCGACCCAGGGGGCTGAGTTGAAATGGCCTCTCCTGAGGATGCGTCATAATGTGCGTTTGGGTCCATGGAGACCTTGGAATGTGCTGGTTGTTCAGTGGCCCTGCGGAACTCTCCTACCTGAAGTGTTTGATACATTCCAGTAAGAAAGCTGCCCATGTGGTGATGAGAGATGTTTGGTTTGGTGCCTCAGAAAAGCCCCATGTGCTGGTCTACGAAAACAGTCCTCTGAGAACGGAAACATGGAAACCAAAGCTAAGGTTCAGATTAGGGCCTGGGGGCCTGTCCATTTCAACCTTCTGTCTCTGGGGACACTGTGTGAGAGTCTAAGTGGAGATAGTTGCTCCGCTGGTGTCAGAGAGCCCCTCTTAGTCCAGGGTGGCCTATACTATTGATGGCCTCAGGGACCTTGGAGCTTTTCCCTAACCTGTAGGGTTGTGGTCAATGAATTGGGCACACTTTCCTTGGAGAGGGCAGGCACAATCTTTCGCTGTTTGGTCCAGAGGCCCTAGCCTGGATGTTGTGTGGGTCCAGGCTGTGGGCACAGAAGTCTGAATACACAAACTCAGCTTATGAATGGCGCCTAGGGTATGGCAGGCCGGATGTACAGCCCGAGAGGGAGCTCCTGGGGCTCTGAAACAAGGGCGAGTGGGAGGCGTTCCTTCAGGCTTTTGTCTCTGGATGTTGTGTTCGGGATAGCCGTGGATTGGAGCGGTGGCCTCAGGTACTGTGGACGAGTATCCCTCTCTGGGGATTTGTCCCAGCTCCCAAGAGTTTGGGGTCATTTTTTGGGAAGGGTGGAGTCGTGTTGTCTGGCTCATGGGTCTCTCCAAGAAAGGGATTCTAGAGCAGAGCTATAGGTACGGGCGGGGCGACTGGAAAATTCAAACCGTGGTGAGGATTGGGTGCATAGGGGCTTGGCAAGCCCCATATGTGGGCTCTTCGTCCAGGCCCTGACAGGCCTTTCTTTGACATGGGGCTCATGCTGAGGGTCACAGTGTGAATTTGTGCCCAAGCAGCACTCAAGTTTGGGCGTGGCATCAGGGGCCATGAAGGTTTCTCCCAACTGAAGGTGTGACTCCATGCCAAGAGCAAGCATGACAGCCATGGGGAAGGAGGAGTTCTGCTTTGTGCTTGCTATACCCAGTTGTGTGGAGAATTGATATAATGTCTAGGTTCAGATATCTGAAAACCAAGGTTAGGATGAGGTGACGGCATAAGACCATGGCATGTCTGAAGTGCTGGTGTGCGGCCAGCTGTCTCCTTGTCTGTCTGGACGTCTGGCTTCAGGCTGAGTCAGGCAGAGCATGAGTGCCCAGAGCAGCCTATCCAGTTCGGGTACCGTCGAGGCCCGAGCAGGTTGATCCTCATCTGGGTTTTCTGGAGAGCCCCACAGGGAAACGTTTTTCTTCCGTTGGGCAGACACTGGGCTGGGTTTTGGTTCCGGAGTTCCTAGTCCGGAGGGCTTGTTTGCCAGGAGTGTGAGGAAGGAAGTCTGAAAAAACAAGCTAGCGTGAGGTTTGGGACCGAGGGCACGGCAGGCCCACTCTGCAGAGGCTGAATTGAGATCTCCTGCACTGAGGTCATGTCAACTATGAGACGTGCCTCAGGCTAGAGTTCTTGTCCAGCATGGCCTCTTCCTGAAGGGTGTGGGGGCTCCATGAGGCCAGAAAGTTTTGCCTACGATGGGATTTGTGAACTGCTCCAAAACTGAAGGTTACCTTCTGCACGACAGTCGAGTCCTATTGGATGGTTCCAAGAGGCCCCATATGGAAAGACTCGAGAGCAGTTGTCTAAGCATGGATGCCTGGGAATGCCACCTCATATTCCCACTCTTTAGTCAGGACAAGGCAGGCTCAATCTGCGGGCTCCTGGGTGAGCTACCCAGAGGGGAGAGTTGAAATGGACTCTCCTGAAGATGAGTCCTACTGTGGCTTGGTGGCCTGGGAGACCTTGGAATGTGGAGGTGGCTCAGGGACTCTGCAGGATTCTCCAACATGAGGTGTTTGACACGGCTCCAACAAGGAAACTTCCCATGTGGAGACGAGAGGAGTTCTGTTCCGTGCCTCAGGAAAGCCCCATACCCTGTTCTTCGAACCACAGCCTCTGAGGAGTGACACCTGGAAACCAAAGCAAGAGTTGAGACTACGGCCTAAAGGCCTGTCCGGCTCAACCTTCTATCTCTGTTGACATCTGTGTGCATGCATTCATGGATGTAGCTGCTCAGCTTGTGTCCGAATGCCCCTGTGAGTCCAGTGAGGCTCCCAGTAGTGGGATGTCCTCGGAGGCCTTGAGTTTTCTCATATTCTGGAGGTGTGTGGCCAAAGGAATGGACACAGTTTCCCAGGAGAGAGCAGGCACGGTCCTGTGGTATGGCTCCAGAGGACCCAGCCTAGAGGCTGTGTTTGCCAGGGCTGTGGGGACAGATGTCTGAAAAAGCAAACTTGGCTCAGCTAGGGGCCAATGTAATGGCAGGCCTGATCTCCAGTCCGTGAGGGGAGATCCTCTGGAAATCAAAGTAGGGCAAGTGGGAGGCAGTCACTCAGGATTTTGTCTCTGGGTGTTGCGTTTACAGTGTCCGGTCAGGGTAGGGGTTGTCTCAGAGGCCGAGGAAGAGCCTTCCTCTCGGGGGATTGTCCAAGCTCCCAAGTGTTTGTGTTCATTCTGTGGGAATGAAGAGTACTGCTTACTGCCACAGGGGACCCCCCAGGAGAGGGACTCTAGAGCACAGCAGTGGGTTCCCTTAACTGGAATACACACCATCTAGTTAGTCCTGGGTGCCTATGGGCATGGCAAGCCACATATGCGGGCTCTTGGTCCAGTCACTGAGAGGCGTTACTTGAATGAGGTACTCACGCTGAGGGTCACAATGTGTGTTTATGCCCAAGGCGGCCCTCACGCTTGGGCGTGGCCTCATGGGCCAGGCCGTTTTCTCCTACACTGAAGGTTTGACTCACTGCCAGCAGCAAGGTTTCTTGCCATGGGGTAGGAGGGGTTCTGACTTGTGCATCAGGTTCCCCCCTGTGCAGGGATTGGAGATAAGGTCTAGGTTCCGATGACTGAGAACCCAGGTTGGGAATGGATGGTGGCCTAAGGCAGTGGCGGGTCCAATGTGCTGGGTGTGCAGCCAGCTGTGTCGGTGTCTGTTGGAAGGTCTGGGCTCAGGCTATTTGCGATAGAGCATCACTGTTTAAGGTAGCCTATGCAATTGGGGTGTTGCAGAGGGCCAAGCAGTTTGATCCTCATTTGGGGTTTCTGGGCAGCGCATTGGACATGGTTTTTCTCCTGGGAGGCAGGCACAGTGCTTCATTGTGGCCCCAGAATTCCCAGTAGGGAGGGTTTGTGGGCCAGGACGGTGAGGACGGAAGTCTGAAAACACAAGCTATTGTGAGGATAGGATCCAAGGGCAGAGCAGGCCCACTCTGTAGAGGCTGAATCAAAATCTCCTGCATCTGAAGTCAGGCTGAGGATCAGACGTTGGCTGAGGCTGGCGTATGTGTCCATGATGGCACCTTCATGAAGTGGGGGCCTCATGAGGCCAAGGAAGTTTTCCCACGCTGAGTTTGGAGGTTGCCCCAAACCACAAGGTTTCCTTCTGCGGGACATTCGAGTCCTGTTGCATGGCTCCAGGACATACCATTTGGAAGGACTGGAGAGCAGGGTTCGAAGGATGGATCCCTGTACTGCATGCCTCGCCTTCCCATTGGCTATAGCGACAAGATATGTTTGATCTGCTGCCTCTGGAACACGCGACCCAGGGGGCTGAGTTGAAATGGCCTCTCCTGAGGATGCGTCATAATGTGCGTTTGGGTCCATGGAGACCATGGAATGTGCTGGTTGTTCAGTGGCCCTGCGGAACTCTCCTACCTGAAGTGTTTGATACATCCCAGTAAGAAAGCTGCCCATGTGGAGATGAGAGATGTTTGGTTTGGTGCCTCAGAAAAGCCCCATGTGCTGGTCTACGAAAACAGTCCTCTGAGAATGGAAACATGGAAACCAAAGCTAAGGTTCAGATTAGGGCCTGGGGGCCTGTCCATTTCAACCTTCTGTCTCTGGGGACACTGTCTGAGAGTCTAAGTGGAGATAGTTGCTCCGCTGGTGTCAGAGAGCCCCTCTTAGTCCAGGGTGGCCTATACTATTGATGGCCTCAGGGACTTGGAGCTTTTCCCTAACCTGTAGGGTTGTGGTCAATGGATTGGGCACGCTTTCCTTGGAGAGGGCAGGCACAATCTTTCGCTGTTTGGTACAGAGGCCCAAGCCTGGATGTTGTGTGGGTCCAGGCTGTGGGCACAGAAGTCTGAATACACAAACTCAGCTTATGAGTGGCGCCAAGGGTATGGCCGGCCGGATGTACAGCCCGAGAGGGAGCTCCTGGGCCTCTGAAACAAGGGCGAGTGGGAGGCGTTCCTTCAGGCTTTTGTCTCTGGATGTTGTGTCCGAGATAGCCGTGGATTGGAGCGGTGGCCTCAGGTACTGTGGACGAGTATCCCTCTCTGGGGATTTGTCCCAGCTCCCAAGAGTTTGGGGTCATTTTGTGGGAAGGGTGGAGTCGTGTTGTCTGGCTCATGGGTCTCTCCAAGAAAGGATTCTAGAGCAGAGCTCCAGGTACGGGCGGGGCGACTGGAAAATTCAAACCGTGGTGAGGATTGGGTGCATAGGGGCTTGGCAAGCCCCATATGTGGGCTCTTGGTCCAGGCCCTGACAGGCCTTTCTTTGACATGGGGCTCATGCTGAGGGTCACAGTGTGAAATTGTGCCCAAGCAGCACTCAAGTTTGGGCGTGGCATCAGGGGCCATGAAGGTTTCTCCCACCCTGAAGGTGTGACTCCACCCCAAGAGCAAGCTTGACAGCCATGGGGAAGGAGGAGTTCTGCTTTCTGCTTACTATACCCAGTTGTGTGGAGAATTGATATAATGTCTAGGTTCAGATATCTGAAAACCAAGGTTAGGATGAGGTGACGGCATAAGACCATGGCGTGTCTGAAGTGCTGGGTGTGCGGCCAGCTGTCTCCTTGTCTGTCTGGACGTCTGGCTTCATGCTGTGTCAGGCAGAGCATGAGTGCCCAGAGCAGCCTATCCAGTTCGGGTACCGTCGAGGCCCGAGCAGGTTGATCCTCATCTGGATTTCTGGAGAGCCCCACAGGGAAACGTTTTTCTTCCGTTGGGCAGACACTGGGCTGGGTTTTGGTTCTGGAGTTCCTAGTCTGGAGGGCTTGTTTGCCAGGAGTGTGAGGAAGGAAGTGTGAAAACACAAGCTAGCGTGAGGTTTGGGACCGAGGGCACGGCAGGCCCACTCTGCAGAGGCTGAATTGAGATCTCCTGCACTGAGGTCATGTCAACTATGAGACGTGCCTCAGGCTAGAGTTCTTGTCCAGCATGGCCTCTTCCTGAAGGGTGTGGGGGCTCCATGAGGCCAGAAAATTTTGCCTACGATGGGATTTGTGAACTGCTCCAAAACTGAAGGTTACCTTCTGCACGACAGTCGAGTCCTATTGGATGGTTCCAAGAGGCCCCATATGGAAAGACTCGAGAGCAGTTGTCTAAGCATGGATGCCTGGGAACGCCACCTCATATTCCCACTCTTTAGTCAGGACAAGGCAGGCTCAATCTGCGGGCTCCTGGGTGAGCTACCCAGAGGGGAGAGTTGAAATGGACTCTCCTGAAGATGAGTCCTACTGTGAATTGGAGGCCTGGGAGACCTTGGAATGTGGAGGTGGCTCAGGGACTCTGCAGGATTCTCCAACATGAGGTGTTTGACACGGCTCCAACAAGGCAACTTCCCATGTGGAGACGAGAGGAGTTCTGTTCCGTGCCTCAGGAAAGCCCCATACCCTGTTCTTCGAACCAAAGCCTCTGAGGAGTGACACCTGGAAACCAAAGCAAGAGTTGAGACTACGGCCTAAAGGCCTGTCCGGCTCAACCTTCTATCTCTGTTGACATCTGTGTGCATGCATTCATGGATGTAGCTGCTCAGCTTGTGTCCGAATGCCCCTGTGAGTCCAGTGAGGCTCCCAGTAGTGGGATGTCCTCGGAGGCCTTGAGGTTTCTCATATTCTGGAGGTGTGTGGCCAAAGGAATGGACACAGTTTCCCAGGAGAGAGCAGGCACGGTCCTGTGGTATGGCTCCAGAGGACCCAGCCTAGAGGCTGTGTTTGCCAGGGCTGTGGGGACAGATGTCTGAAAAAGCAAACTTGGCTCAGCTAGGGGCCAATGTAATGGCAGGCCTGATCTCCAGTCCGTGAGGGGAGATCCTCTGGAAATCAAAGTAGGGCAAGTGGGAGGCAGTCACTCAGGATTTTGTCTCTGGGTGTTGCGTTTACAGTGTCCGGTCAGGGTAGGGGTTGTCTCAGAGGCCGAGGAAGAGCCTTCCTCTCGGGGGATTGTCCAAGCTCCCAAGTGTTTGTGTTCATTCTGTGGGAATGAAGAGTACTGTTTTCAGCCACAGGGGACCCCCCAGGAGAGGGACTCTAGAGCACAGCAGTGGGTTCCCTCAACTGGAATACACACCATCTAGTTAGTCCTGGGTGCCTATGGGCATGGCAAGCCACATATGCGGGCTCTTGGTCCAGTCACTGAGAGGCGTTACTTGAATAAGGTACTCACGCTGAGGGTCACAATGTGTGTTTGTGCCCAAGGCGGCCGTCACGCTTGGGCGTGGCCTCATGGGCCATGCCGTTTTCTCCTACACTGAAGGTTTGACTCACTGCCAGCAGCAAGGTTTCTTGCCATGGGGTAGGAGGGCTTCTGACTTGTGCATCACGTTCCCCCCTGTGCAGGGATTGGAGATAAGGTCTAGGTTCCGATGACTGAAAACCCAGGTTGGGAATGGATGGTGGCCTAAGGCAGTGGCGGGTCCAATGTGCTGGGTGTGCAGCCAGCTGTGTCGGTGTCTGTTGGAAGGTCTGGGCTCAGGCTATTTGCGACAGAGCATCACAGTTTAAGGTAGCCTATGCAATTGGGGTGTTGCAGAGGGCCAAGCAGTTTGATCCTCATTTGGGGTTTCTGGGCAGCGCCATAGACAAGGTTTTTCTCCTGGGAGGCAGGCACAGTGCTTCATTGTGGCCCCAGAATTCCCAGTAGGGAGGGTTTGTGGGCCAGGAGGGTGAGGACGGAAGTCTGAAAACACAAGCTCTTGTGAGGATTGGATCCAAGGGAAGAGCAGGCCCTCTCTGCAGAGGCTGAATCAAAATCTCCTGCATCTGAAGTCATGCTGAGGATCAGACGTTGGCTGAGGCTGGCGTATGTGTCCATGATGGCACCTTCATGATGTGGGGGCCTCATGAGGCCAAGGAAGTTTTCCCACGCTGAGTTTGGAGGTTGCCGCAAGCCACAAGGTTTCCTTCTGCGGGACATTCGAGTCCTGTTGCATGGCTCCAGGACATACCATATGGAAGGACTGGAGAGCAGGGTTCGAAGGATGGATCCCTGTACAGCATGCCTCGCATTCCCATTGGCTATTAGCGACAAGATATGTTTGATCTGCTGCCTCTGGAACATGCGACCCAGGGGGCTGAGTTGAAATGGCCTCTCCTGAGGATGCGTCATAATGTGCGTTTGGGTCCATGGAGACCTTGGAATGTGCTGGTTGTTCAGTGGCCCTGCGGAACTCTCCTACCTGAAGTGTTTGATACATCCCAGTAAGAAAGCTGCCCATGTGGAGATGAGAGATGTTTGGTTTGGTGCCTCAGAAAAGCACCATGTGCTGGTCTACGAAAACAGTCCTCTGAGAACGGAAACATGGAAACCAACGCTAAGGTTCAGATTAGGGCCTGGGGCCTGTCCATTTCAACCTTCTGTCTCTGGGGACACTGTGTGAGAGTCTAAGTGGAGATAGTTGCTCTGCTGGTGTCAGAGAGCCCCTCTTAGTCCAGGGTGGCCTATACTATTGATGGCCTCAGGGACCTTGGAGCTTTTCCCTAACCTGTAGGGTTGTGGTCAATGGATTGGGCACACTTTCCTTGGAGAGGGCAGGCACAATCTTTCGCTGTTTGGTCCAGAGGCCCTAGCCTGGATGTTGTGTGGGTCCAGGCTGTGGGCACAGAAGTCTGAATACACAAACTCAGCTTAGGAGTGGCGCTTAGGGTATGACAGGCCGGATGTACAGCCCGAGAGGGAGCTCCTGGGCCTCTGAAACAAGGGCGAGTGGGAGGCGTTCCTTCAGGCTTTTGTCTCTGGATGTTGTGTCCGGGATAGCCGTGGATTGGAGCGGTGGCCTCAGGTACTGTGGACGAGTATCCCTCTCTGGGGATTTGTCCCAGCTCCCAAGAGTTTGGGGTCATTTTGTGGGAAGGGTGGAGTCGTGTTGTCTGGCTCATGGGTCTCTCCAAGAAAGGGATTCCAGAGCAGAGCTCCAGGTACGGGCGGGGCGACTGGAAAATTCAAATCGTGGTGTGGATTGGGTGCATAGGGGCTTGGCAAGCCCCATATGTGGGCTCTTGGTCCAGGCCCTGACAGGCCTTTCTTTGACATGGGGCTCATGCTGAGGGTCACAGTGTGAATTTGTGCCCAAGCAGCACTCAAGTTTGGGCGTGGCATCAGGGGCCATGAAGGTTTCTCCCACCCTGAAGGTGTGACTCCATGCCAAGAGCAAGCTTGACAGCCATGGGGAAGGAGGAGTTCTGTTTTGTGCTTGCTATACCCAGCTGTGTGGAGAATTGATATAATGTCTAGGTTCAGATATCTGAAAACCAAGGTTAGGATGAGGTGACGGCATAAGACCATGGTATGTCTGAAGTGCTGGGTGTGCGGCCAGCTGTCTCCTTGTCTGTCTGGACGTCTGGCTTCAGGCTGTGTCAGGCAGAGCATGAGTGCCCAGAGCAGCCTATCCAGTTCGGGTACCGTCGAGGCCCGAGCAGGTTGATCCTCATCTGGGTTTTCTGGAGAGCCCCACAGGGAAACGTTTTTCTTCCGTTGGGCAGACACTGGGCTGGGTTTTGGTTCCGGAGTTCCTAGTCCGGAGGGCTTGTTTGCCAGGAGTGTGAGGAAGGAAGTCTGAAAAAACAAGCTAGCGTGAGGTTTGGGACCGAGGGCACGGCAGGCCCACTCTGCAGAGGCTGAATCGAGATCTCCTGCACTGAGGTCATGTCAACTATGAGACGTGCCTCAGGCTAGAGTTTTTATCCAGCATGGCCTCTTCCTGAAGGGTGTGGGGGCTCCATGAGACCAGAAAGTTTTGCCTACGATGGGATTTGTGAACTGCTCCAAAACTGAAGGTTACCTTCTGCATGACAGTCGAGTCCTATTGGATGGTTCCAAGAGGCACCATATGGAAAGACTCGAGAGCAGGTGTCTAAGCATGGATGCCTGGGAAGGCCACCTCATATTCCCACTCTTTAGTCAGGACAAGGCAGGCTCAATCTGCGGGCTCCTGGGTGAGCTACCCAGAGGGGAGAGTTGAAATGGACTCTCCTGAAGATGAGTCCTACTGTGGCTTGGTGGCCTGGGAGACCTTGGAATGTGGAGGTGGCTCAGGGACTCTGCAGGATTCTCCAACATGAGGTGTTTGACACGGCTCCAACAAGGAAACTTCCCATGTGGAGACGAGAGGAGTTCTGTTCCGTGCCTCAGGAAAGCCCCATACCCTGTTCTTCGAACCAAAGCCTCTGAGGAGTGACACCTGGAAACCAAAGCAAGAGTTGAGACTACGGACTAAAGGCCTGTCCGGCTCAACCTTCTATCTCTGTTGACATCTGTGTGCATGCATTCATGGATGTAGCTGCTCAGCTTGTGTCCGAATGCCCCTGTGAGTCCAGTGAGGCTCCCAGTAGTGGGATGTCCTCGGAGGCCTTGAGGTTTCTCATATTCTGGAGGTGTGTGGCCAAAAGAATGGACACAGTTTCCCAGGAGAGAGCAGGCACGGTCCTGTGGTATGGCTCCAGAGGACCCAGCCTAGAGGCTGTGTTTGCCAGGGCTGTGGGGACAGATGTCTGAAAAAGCAAACTTGGCTCAGCTAGGGGCCAATGTAATGGCAGGCCTGATCTCCAGTCCGTGAGGGGAGATACTCTGGAAATCAAAGTAGGGCAAGTGGGAGGCAGTCACTCAGGATTTTGTCTCTGGGTGTTGCGTTTACAGTGTCCGGTCAGGGTAGGGGTTGTCTCAGAGGCCGAGGAAGAGCCTTCCTCTCGGGGGATTGTCCAAGCTCCCAAGTGTTTGTGTTCATTCTGTGGGAATGAAGAGTACTGTTTTCTGCCACAGGGGACCCCGCAGGAGAGGGACTCTAGAGCACAGCAGTGGGTTCCCTCAACTGGAATAAACACCATCTAGTTAGTCCTGGGTGCCTATGGGCATGGCAAGCCACATATGCGGGCTCTTGGTCCAGTCACTGAGAGGCGTTACTTGAATAAGGTACTCACGCTGAGGGTCACAATGTGTGTTTATGCCCAAGGCAGCCCTCACGCTTGGGCGTGGCCTCATGGGCCATGCCGTTTTCTCCTACACTGAAGGTTTGACTCACTGCCAGCAGCAAGGTTTCTTGCCATGGGGTAGGAGGGGTTCTGACTTGTGCATCAGGTTCCCCCCTGTGCAGGGATTGGAGATAAGGTCTAGGTTCCGATGACTGAAAACCCAGGTTGGGAATGGATGGTGGCCTAAGGCAGTGGCGGGTCCAATGTGCTGGGTGTGCAGCCAGCTGTGTCGGTGTCTGTTGGAAGGTCTGGGCTCAGGCTATTTGCGACAGAGCATCACTGTTTAAGGTAGCCTATGCAATTGGGGTGTTGCCGAGGGCCAAGAAGTTTGATCCTCATTTGGGGTTTCTGGGCAGCGCCATAGACAATGTTTTTCTCCTGGGAGGCAGGCACAGTGCTTCATTTTGGCCCCAGAATTCCCAGTAGGGAGGGATTGTGGGCCAGGAGTGTGAGGACGGAAGTCTGAAAACACAAGCTAGTGTGAGGATTGGAGCCAAGGGCAGAGCAGGCCTACTCTGCAGAGGCTGAATCAAAATCTCCTGCATCTGAAGTCAGGCTGAGGATCAGACGTTGGCTGAGGCTGGCGTATGTGTCCATGATGGCACCTTCATGAAGTGGGGGCCTCATGAGGCCAAGGAAGTTTTCCCACGCTGAGTTTGGAGGTTGCCCCAAACCACAAGGTTTCCTTCTGCGGGACATTCGAGTCCTGTTGCATGGCTCCAGGACATACCATTTGGAAGGACTGGAGAGCAGGGTTCGAAGGATGGATCCTTGTACTGCATGCCTCGCATTCCCATTGGCTATTAGCGACAAGATATGTTTGATCTGCTGCCTCTGGAACACGCGACCCAGGGGGCTGAGTTGAAATGGCCTCTCCTGAGGATGCGTCATAATGTGCGTTTGGGTCCATGGAGACCATGGAATGTGCTGGTTGTTCAGTGGCCCTGCGGAACTCTCCTACCTGAAGTGTTTGATACATCCCAGTAAGAAAGCTGCCCATGTGGAGATGAGAGATGTTTGGTTTGGTGCCTCAGAAAAGCCCCATGTGCTGGTCTACGAAAACAGGCCTCTGAGAACGGAAACATGGAAACCAAAGCTAAGGTTCAGATTAGGGCCTGGGGGCCTGTCCATTTCAACCTTCTGTCTCTGGGGACACTGTGTGAGAGTCTAAGTGGAGATAGTTGCTCCGCTGGTGTCAGAGAGCCCCTCTTAGTCCAGGGTGGCCTATACTATTGATGGCCTCAGGGACCTTGGAGCTTTTCCCTAACCTGTAGGGTTGTGGTCAATGGATTGGGCACGCTTTCCTTGGAGAGGGCAGGCACAATCTTTCGCTGTTTGGTCCAGAGGCCCAAGCCTGGATGTTGTGTGGGTCCAGACTGTGGGCACAGAAGTCTGAATACACAAACTCAGCTTATGAGTGGCGCCTAGGGTATGGCCGGCCGGATGTACAGCCCGAGAGGGAGCTCCTGGGCCTCTGAAACAAGGGCGAGTGGGAGGCGTTCCTTCAGGCTTTTGTCTCTGGATGTTGTGTCCGGGATAGCCGTGGATTGGAGCGGTGGCCTCAGGTACTGTGGACGAGTATCCCTCTCTGGGGATTTGTCCCAGCTCCCAAGAGTTTGGGGTCATTTTTTGGGAAGGGTGGAGTCGTGTTGTCTGGCTCATGGGTCTCTCCAAGAAAGGGATTCTAGAGCAGAGCTATAGGTACGGGCGGGGCGACTGGAAAATTCAAACCGTGGTGAGGATTGGGTGCATAGGGGCTTGGAAAGCCCCATATGTGGGCTCTTCGTCCAGGCCCTGACAGGCCTTTCTTTGACATGGGGCTCATGCTGAGGGTCACAGTGTGAATTTGTGCCCAAGCAGCACTCAAGTTTGGGCGTGGCATCAGGGGCCATGAAGGTTTCTCCCACCCTGAAGGTGTGACTGCATGCCAAGAGCAAGCTTGACAGCCATGGGGAAGGAGGAGTTCTGTTTTGTGCTTGCTATACCCAGCTGTGTGGAGAATTGATATAATGTCTAGGTTCAGATATCTGAAAACCAAGGTTAGGATGAGGTGACGGCATAAGACCATGGCGTGTCCGAAGTGCTGGGTGTGCGGCCAGTTGTCTCCTTGTCTGTCTGGACGTCTGGCTTCAGGCTGTGTCAGGCAGAGCATGAGTGCCCAGAGCAGCCTATCCAGTTCGGGTACCGTCGAGGCCCGAGCAGGTTGATCCTCATCTGGGTTTTCTGGAGAGCCCCACAGGGAAAAGTTTTTCTTCCGTTGGGCAGACACTGGGCTGGGTTTTGGTTCCAGAGTTCCTAGTCCGGAGGGCTTGTTTGCCAGGAGTGTGAGGAAGGAAGTCTGAAAACACAAGCTAGCGTGAGGTTTGGGACCGAGGGCACGGCAGGCCCACTCTGCAGAGGCTGAATCGAGATCTCCTGCACTGAGGTCATGTCAACTATGAGACGTGCCTCAGGCTAGAGTTCTTGTCCAGCATGGCCTCTTCCTGAAGGGTGTGGGGGCTTCATGAGGCCAGAAAGTTTTGGCTACGATGGGATTTGTGAACTGCTCCAAAACTGAAGGTTACCTTCTGCACGACAGACGAGTCCTATTGGATGGTTCCAAGAGGCCCCATATGGAAAGACTCGAGAGCAGGTGTCTAAGCATGGATGCCTGGGATCGCCACCTCATATTCCCACTCTTTAGTCAGGACAAGGCAGGCTCAATCTGCTGGCTCCTGGGTGAGCTACCCAGAGGGGAACGTTGAAATGGTCTCTTCTGAAGATCATTCCTACTGTGGCTTGGTGGCCTGAGAGAGCTTGGAATGTGGATGTGGCTCAGGGACTCTGCAGGATTCTCCAACATGAGGTGTTTGACACGGCTCCAACAAGGAAACTTCCCATGTGGAGACGAGAGGAGTTCTGTTCCGTGCCTCAGGAAAGCCCCATATCCTGTTCTTTGAACCAAAGCCTTTGAGGAGTAACACCTGGAAACCAAAGCAAGAGTTGAGACTACGGCCTAAAGGCCTGTCCGGCTCAACCTTCTATCTCTGTTGACATCTGTATGCATGCATTCATGGATGTAGCTGCTCAATTGTGTCCGAATGCCCCTGTGAGTCCAGTGAGGCTCCCAGTAGTGGGATGTCCTCGGAGGCCTTGAGGTTTCTCATATTCTGGAGGTGTGTGGCCAAAGGAATGGACACAGTTTCCCAGGAGAGAGCAGGCACAGTCCTGTGGTATGGCTCCAGAGGACCCAGCCTAGAGGCTGTGTTTGCCAGGGCTGTGGGGACAGATGTCTGAAAAAGCAAACTTGGCTCAGCTAGGGGCCAATGTAATGGCAGGCCTGATCTTTAGTCCGTGAGGGGAGATCCTCTTGAAATCAAAGTAGGGCAAGTGGGAGGCAGTCACTCAGGGTTTTGTCTCTGGGTGTTGCGTTTACAGTGTCTGGTCAGGGTAGGGGTTGTCTCAGAGACCGAGGAAGAGCCTTCCTCTCGGGGGATTGTCCAAGCTCCCAAGTGTTTGTGTTCATTCTGTGGGAATGAAGAGTACTGTTTTCTGCCACAGGGGACCCCCCAAGAGAGGGACTCTAGAGCACAGCAGTGGGTTCCCTCAACTGGAATACACATCATCTAGTTAGTCCTGGGTGCCTATGGGCATGGCAAGCCACATATGCGAGCTCTTGGTCCAGTCACTGAGAGGCGTTACTTGAATAAGGTACTCACGCTGAGGGTCACAATGTGTGTTTGTGCCAAAGGCGGCCCTCACGCTTGGGCGTGGCCTCATGGACCATGCCGTTTTCTCCTACACTGAAGGTTTGACTCACTGCCAGCAGCAAGGTTTCTTGCCATGGGGTAGGAGGAGTTCTGACTTGTGCATCAGGTTCCCCCCTGTGCAGGGATTGGAGATAAGGTCTAGGTTCTGATGACTGAAAACCCAGGTTGGGAATGGATGGTGGCCTAAGGCAGTGGCGGGTCCAATGTGCTGGGTGTGCAGCCAGCTGTGTCGGTGTCTGTTGGAAGGTCTGGGCTCAGGCTATTTGCGACAGAGCATCACTGTTTAAGGTAGCCTATGCAATTGGGGTGTTGCCGAGGGCCAAGCAGTTTGATCCTCATTTGGGGTTTCTGGGCAGCGCCATAGACAATGATTTTCTCCTGGGAGGCAGGCACAGTGCTTCATTGTGGCCCCAGAATTCCCAGTAGGGAGGGTTTGTGGGCCAGGAGTGTGAGGACGGAAGTCTGAAAACACAAGCTAGTGTGAGGATTGGAGCCAAGGGCAGAGCAGGCCCACTCTGCAGAGGCTGAATCAAAATCTCCTGCATCTGAAGTCAGGCTGAGGATCAGACGTTGGCTGAGGCTGGCGTATGTGTCCATGATGGCACCTTCATGAAGCGGTGGCCTCATGAGGCCAAGGAAGTTTTCCCACGCTGAGTTTGGAGGTTGCCCCAACCACAAGGTTTCCTTCTGCGGGACATTCGAGTCCTGTTGCATGGCTCCAGGACATACCATATGGAAGGACTGGAAAGCAGGGTTCGAAGGATGGATCCCTGTACAGCATGCCTCGCATTCCCATTGGCTATTAGCAACAAGATATGTTTGATCTGCTGCCTCTGGAAGAGGCGACCCAGGGGGCAGAGTTGAAATGGCCTCTCCTGAGGATGCGTCATAATGTGCGTTTGGGTCCATGGAGACCTGGGAATGTGCTGGTTGTTCAGTGGCCCTGCGGAACTCTCCTACCTGAAGTGTTTGATACATCCCAGTAAGAAAGCTGCCCATGTGGAGATGAGAGAGGTTTGGTTTGGTGCCTCAGAAAAGCCCCATGTGCTGGTCTACGAAAACAGTCCTCTGAGAACGGAAACATGGAAACCAAAGCTAAGGTTCAGATTAGGGCCTGGGGGCCTGTCCATTTCAACCTTCTGTCTCTGGGGACACTGTGTGAGAGCCTAAGTGGAGATAGTTGCTCCGCTGGTGTCAGAGAGCCCCTCTTAGTCCAGGGTGGCCTATACTATTGATGGCCTCAGGGACCTTGGAGCTTTTCCCTAACCTGTAGGGTTGTGGTCAATGGATTGGGCACACTTTCCTTGGAGAGGGCAGGCACAATCTTTCGCTGTTTGGTCCAGAGGCCCTAGCATGGATGTTGTGTGGGTCCAGGCTGTGGGCACAGAAGTCTGAATACACAAACTCAGCTTATGAGTGGCGCCTAGGGTATGGCCGGCCGGATGTACAGCCCGAGAGGGAGCTCCTGGGCCTCTGAAACAAGGGCGAGTGGGAGGCGTTCCTTCAGGCTTTTGTCTCTGGATGTTGTGTCCGGGATAGCCGTAGATTGGAGCGGTGGCCTCAGGTATTGTGGACGAGTATCCCTCTCTGGGGATTTGTCCCAGCTCCCAAGAGTTTGGGGTCATTTTGTGGGAAGGGTGGAGTCGTGTTGTCTGGCTCATGGGTCTCTCCAAGAAAGGGATTCCAGAGCAGAACTCCAGGTACGGGCGGGGCGACTGGAAAATTCAAACCGTGGTGAGGATTGGGTGCATAGGGGCTTGGCAAGCCCCATATGTGGGCTCTTGGTCCAGGCCCTGACAGGCCTTTCTTTGACATGGGGCTCATGCTGAGGATCACAGTGTGAATTTGTGCCCAAGCAGCACTCAAGTTTGGGCGTGGCATCAGGGGCCATGAAGGTTTCTCCCACCCTGAAGGTGTGACTGCATGCCAAGAGCAAGCTTGACAGCCATGGGGAAGGAAGAGTTCTGCTTTGTGCTTGCTATACCCAGCTGTGTGGAGAATTGATATAATGTCTAGGTTCAGATATCTGAAAACCAAGGTTAGGATGAGGTGAAGGCATAAGACCCGGCGTGTCTGAAGTGCTGGGTGTGCGGCCAGCTGTCTCCTTGTCTGTCTGGACGTCTGGCTTCAGGCTGTGTCAGGCAGAGCATGAGTGCCCAGAGCAGCCTATCCAGTTCGGGTACCGTCGAGGCCCGAGCAGGTGATCCTCATCTGGGTTTTCTGGAGAGCCCCACAGGGAAACGTTTTTCTTCCGTTGGGCAGACACTGTCCTGGGTTTTGGTTCTGGAGTTCCTAGTCCGGAGGGCTTGTTTGCCAGGAGTGTGAGGAAGGAAGTATGAAAAAACAAGCTAGCGTGAGGTTTGGGACCGAGGGCACGGCAGGCCCACTCTGCAGAGGCTGAATTGAGATCACCTGCACTGAGGTCATGTCAACTATGAGACGTGCCTCAGGCTAGAGTTTTTGTCCAGCATGGACTCTTCCTGAAAGGTGTGGGGGCTCCATGAGGCCAGAAAGTTTTGCCTACGATGGGATTTGTGAACTGCTCCAAAACTGAAGGTTACCATCTGCACGACAGTCGAGTCCTATTGGATGGTTCCAAGAGGCCCCATATGGAAAGACTCGAGAGCAGGTGTCTAAGCATGGATGCCTGGGAACGCCACCTCATATTCCCACTCTTTAGTCAGGACAAGGCAGGCTCAATCTGCGGGCTCCTGGGTGAGCTACCCAGAGGGGAGAGTTGAAATGGACTCTCCTGAAGATGAGTCCTACTGTGGCTTGGTGGCCTGGGAGACCTTGGAATGTGGAGGTGGCTCAGGGACTCTGCAGGATTCTCCAACATGAGGTGTTTGACACGGCTCCAACAAGGAAACTTCCCATGTGGAGACGAGAGGAGTTCTGTTCCGTGCCTCAGGAAAGCCCCATACCCTGTTCTTCGAACCAAAGCCTCTGAGGAGTGACACCTGGAAACGAAAGCAAGAGTTGAGACTACGGCCTAAAGGCCTGTCCGGCTCAACCTTCTATCTCTGTTGACATCTGTGTGCATGCTTTCATGGATGTAGCTGCTCAGCTTGTGTCCGAATGCCCCTGTGAGTCCAGTGAGGCTCCCAGTAGTGGGATGTCCTCGGAGGCCTTGAGGTTTCTCATATTCTGGAGGTGTGTGGCCAAAGGAATGGACACAGTTTGCCAGGAGAGAGCAGGCACGTTCCTGTGGTATGGCTCCAGAGGACCCAGCCTAGAGGCTGTGTTTGCCAGGGCTGTGGGGACAGATGTCTGAAAAAGCAAACTTGGCTCAGCTAGGGGCCAATGTAATGGCAGGCCTGATCTCCAGTCCGTGAGGGGAGATCCTCTGGAAATCAAAGTAGGGCAAGTGGGAGGCAGTCACTCAGGATTTTGTCTCTGGGTGTTGCGTTTACAGTGTCCGGTCAGGGTAGGGGTTGTCTCAGAGGCCGAGGAAGAGCCTTCCTCTCGGGGGATTGTCCAAGCTCCCAAGTGTTTGTGTGCATTCTGTGGGAATGAAGAGTACTGTTTTCTGCCACAGGGGACCCCCAGGAGAGGGACTCTAGAGCACAGCAGTGGGTTCCCTCAACTGGAATAAACACCATCTAGTTAGTCCTGGGTGCCTATTTGCATGGCAAGCCACATATGCGGGATCTTGGTCCAGGCACTGAGAGGCGTTACTTGAATAAGGTACTCACGCTGAGGGTCACAATGTGTACTTGTGCCCAAGGCGGCCCTCACGCTTGGGCGTGGTCTCATGGGCCATGCCGTTTTCTCCTACACTGAAGGTTTGACTCACTGCCAGCAGCAAGGTTTCTTGCCATGGGGAAGGAGGGGTTCTGACTTGTGCATCAGGTTCCCCCCTGTGCAGGGATTGGAGATAAGGTCTAGGTTCCGATGACTGAAAACCCAGGTTGGCAATGGATGGTGGCCTAAGGCAGTGGCGGGTCCAATGTGCTGGGTGTGCTGCCAGCTTTGTCGGTGTCTGTTGGAAGGTCTGGGCTCAGGCTATTTGCGACAGAGCATCACTGTTTCAGGTAGCCTATGCAATTGGGGTGTTGCCGAGGGCCAAGCAGTTTGATCCTCATTTGGGGTTTCTGGGCAGCGCCATAGACAATGTTTTTCTCCGGGGAGGCAGGCACAGTGCTTCATTGTGGCCCCAGAATTCCCAGTAGGGAGGGTTTGTGGGCCAGGAGTGTGAAGACGGAAGTCTGAAAACACAAGCTAGTGTGAGGATTGGAGCCAAGGGCAGAGCAGGCCCACTCTGCAGAGGCTGAATCAAAATCTCCTGCATCTGAAGTCAGGCTGAGGATCAGACGTTGGCTGAGGCTGGTGTATGTGTCCATGATGGCACCTTCATGAAGTGGGGGCCTCATGAGGCCAAGGAAGTTTTCCCACGCTGAGTTTGTAGGTTGCCCCAAACCACAAGGTTTCCTTCTGCGGGACATTCGAGTCCTGTTGCATGGCTCCAGGACATACCATATGGAAGGACTGGAGAGCAGGGTTCGAAGGATGGATCCCTGTACAGCATGCCTCGCATTCCCATTGGCTATTAGCGACAAGATATGTTTGATCTGCTGCCTCTGGAACACGCGACCCAGGGGGCTGAGTTGAAATGGCCTCTCCTGAGGATGCGTCATAATGTGCGTTTGGGTCCATGGAGACCATGGAATGTGCTGGTTGTTCAGTGGCCCTGCGGAACTCTCCTACCTGAAGTATTTGATACATCCCAGTAAGAAAGCTGCCCATGTGGAGATGAGAGATGTTTGGTTTGATGCCTCAGAAAAGCACCATGTGCTGGTCTACGAAAACAGTCCTCTGAGAACGGAAACATGGAAACCAAAGCTAAGGTTCAGATTAGGGCCTGGGGGCCTGTCCATTTCAACCTTCTGTCTCTGGGGACACTGTCTGAGAGTCTAAGTGGAGATAGTTGCTCTGCTGGTGTCAGAGAGCCCCTCTTAGTCCAGGGTGGCCTATACTATTGATGGCCTCAGGGACCTTGGAGCTTTTCCCTAACCTGTAGGGTTGTGGTCAATGGATTGGGCACACTTTCCTTGGAGAGGGCAGGCACAATCTTTCGCTGTTTGGTCCAGAGGCCCTAGCCTGGATGTTGTGTGGGTCCAGGCTGTGGGCACAGAAGTCTGAATACACAAACTCAGCTTATGAGTGGCGCCTAGGGTATGGCAGGCCGGATGTACAGCCCGAGAGGGAGCTCCTGGGCCTCTGAAACAAGGGCGAGTGGGAGGCGTTCCTCAGGCTTTTGTCTCTGGATGTTGTGTCCGGGATAGCCGTGGATTGGAGCGGTGGCCTCAGGTACTGGGGACGAGTATCCCTCTCTGGGGATTTGTCCCAGCTCCCAAGAGTTTGGGGTCATTTTGTGGGAAGGGTGGAGTCGTGTTGTCTGGCTCATGGGTCTCTCCAAGAAAGGGATTCCAGAGCAGAGCTCCAGGTACGGGCGGGGCGACTGGAAAATTCAAACCGTGGTGAGGATTGGGTGCATAGGGGCTTGGCAAGCCCCATATGTGGGCTCTTGGTCCAGGCCCTGACAGGCCTTTCTTTGACATGGGGCTCATGCTGAGGGTCACAGTGTGAATTTGTGCCCAAGCAGCACTCAAGTTTGGGCGTGGCATCAGGGGCCATGAAGGTTTCTCCCACCCTGAAGGTGTGACTGCATGCCAAGAGCAAGCTTGACAGCCATGGGGAAGGAGGAGTTCTGTTTTGTGCTTGCTATACCCAGCTGTGTGGAGAATTGATATAATGTCTAGGTTCAGATATCTGAAAACCAAGGTTAGGATGAGGTGACAGCATAAGAACATGGCGTTTCCGAAGTGCTGGGTGTGCGGCCAGCTGTCTCCTTGTCTGTCTGGACATCTGGCTTCAGGCTGTGTCAGGCAGAGCATGAGTGCCCAGAGCAGCCTATCCAGTTCGGGTACCGTCGAGGCCCGAGCAGGTTGATCCTCATCTGGGTTTTCTGGAGAGCCCCACAGGGAAACGTTTTTCTTCCGTTGGGCAGACACTGGGCTGGGTTTTGGTTCTGGAGTTCCTAGTTCGGAGGGCTTGTTTGCCAGGAGAGGGACTCTAGAGCACAGCAGTGTGTTCCCTCAACTGGAATAAACACCATCTAGTTAGTCCTGGGTGCCTATTTGCATGGCAAGCCACATATGCGGGCTCTTGGTCCAGTCACTGAGAGGCGTTACTTGAATAAGGTACTCACGCTGAGGGTCACAATGTGTACTTGTGCCCAAGGCGGCCCTCACGCTTGGGCGTGGCCTCATGGGCCATGCCGTTTTCTCCTACACTGAAGGTTTGACTCACTGCCAGCAGCAAGGTTTCTTGCCATGGGGAAGGAGGGGTTCTGACTTGTGCATCAGGTTCCCCCCTGTGCAGGGATTGGATATAAGGTCTAGGTTCCGATGACTGAAAACCCAGGTTGGCAATGGATGGTGGCCTAAGGTAGTGGCGGGTCCAATGTGCTGGGTGTGCAGCCAGCTGTGTCGGTGTCTGTTGGAAGGTCTGGGCTCAGGCTATTTGCGACATAGCATCACTGTTTCAGGTAGCCTATGCAATTGGGGTGTTGCCGAGGGCCAAGAAGTTTGATCCTCATTTGGGGTTTCTGGGCAGCGCCATAGACAATGTTTTTCTCCTGGGTGGCAGGCACAGTGCTTCATTGTGGCCCCAGAATTCCCAGAAGGGAGGGTTTGTGGGCCAGGATTGTGAGGACGGAAGTCTGAAAACACAAGCTAGTGTGAGGATTGGAGCCAAGGGCAGAGCAGGCCCACTCTGCAGAGGCTGAATCAAAATCTCCTGCATCTGAAGTCAGGCTGAGGATCAGACGTTGGCTGAGGCTGGCGTATGTGTCCATGATGGCACCTTCATGAAGTGGGGGCCTCATGAGGCCAAGGAAGTTTTCCCACGCTGAGTTTGGAGGTTGCCCCAAACCACAAGGTTTCCTTCTGCGGGACATTCGAGTCTTGTTGCATGGCTCCAGGACATACCATATGGAAGGACTTGAGAGCTGGGTTCGAAGGATGGATCCCTGTAATGCATGCCTCGCATTCCCATTGGCTATTAGCGACAAGATATGTTTGATCTGCTGCCTCTGGAACACGCGACCCAGGGGGCTGAGTTGAAATGGCCTCTCCTGATGATGCGTCATAATGTGCGTTTGGGTCCATGGAGACCATGGAATGTGCTGGTTGTTCAGTGGCCCTGCGGAACTCTCCTACCTGAAGTGTTTGATACATCCCAGTAAGAATGCTGCCCATGTGGAGATGAGAGATGTTTGGTTTGATGCCTCAGAAAAGCACCATGTGCTGGTCTACGAAAACAGTCCTCTGAGAACGGAAACATGGAAACCAAAGCTAAGGTTCAGATTAGGGCCTGGGGGCCTGTCCATTTCAACCTTCTGTCTCTGGGGACACTGTGTGAGAGCCTAAGTGGAGATAGTTGCTCCGCTGGTGTCAGAGAGCCCCTCTTAGTCCAGGGTGGCCTATACTATTGATGGCCTCAGGGACCTTGGAGCTTTTCCCTAACCTGTAGGGTTGTGGTCAATGAATTGGGCACACTTTCCTTGGAGAGGGCAGGCACAATCTTTCGCTGTTTGGTCCAGAGGCCCTAGCCTGGATGTTGTGTGGGTCCAGGTTGTGGGCACAGAAGTCTGAATACACAAACTCAGCTTATGAGTGGCGCCTAGGGTATGGCAGGCCGGATGTACAGCCTGAGAGGGAGCTCCTGGGCCTCTGAAACAAGGGCGAGTGGGAGGCGTTCCTTCAGGCTTTTGTCTCTGGATGTTGTGTCCGAGATAGCCGTGGATTGGAGCGGTGGCCTCAGGTACTGTGGACGAATATCCCTCTCTTGGGGTTTGTCCCAGCTCCCAAGAGTTTGGGGTCATTTTGTGGGAAGGGTGGAGGCGTGTTGTCTGGCTCATGGGTCTCTCCAAGAAAGGGATTCCAGAACAGAGCTTTAGGTACAAGCGGGGCGACTGGAAAATTCAAACCGTGGTGAGGATTGGGTGCATAGGGGCTTGGCAAGCCCCATATGTGGGTTCTTGGTCCAGGCCCTGACAGGCCTTTCTTTGACATGGGGCTCATGCTGAGGGTCACAGTGTGAATTTGTGCCCAAGCAGCACTCAAGTTTGGGCGTGGCATCAGGGGCCATGAAGGTTTCTCCCACCCTGAAGGTGTGACTCCATGCCAAGAGCAAGCTTGACAGCCATGGGGAAGGAGGAGTTCTGTTTTGTGCTTGCTATACCCAGCTGTGTGGAGAATTGATATAATGTCTAGGTTCAGATATCTGAAAACCAAGGTTAGGATGAGGTGACGGCATAAGACCATGGCGTGTCCGAAGTGCTAGGTGTGCGGCCAGCTGTCTCCTTGTCTGTCTGGACGTCTGGCTTCAGGCTGTGTCAGGCAGAGCATGAGTGCCCAGAGCAGCCAATCCAGTTTGGGTGCCTTCGAGGCCCGAGCAGGTTGATCCTCATCTGGGTTTTCTGGAGAGCCCCACAGGGAAACGTTTTTCTTCCGTTGGGCAGACACTGGGCTGGGTTTTGGTTCTGGAGTTCCTAGTCCGGAGGGCTTGTTTGCCAGGAGTGTGAGGAAGGAATTCTGAAAACACAAGCTAGCGTGAGGTTTGTGACCGAGGGCACGGCAGGCCCACTCTGCAGAGGCTGAATCGAGATCTCCTGCACTGAGGTCATGTCAACTATGAGACGTGCCTCAGGCTAGAGTTCTTGTCCAGCATGGCCTCTTCCTGAAGGGTGTGGGGGCTTCATGAGGCCTGAAAATTTTGCCTACGATGGGATTTGTGAACTGCTCCAAAACTCAAGGTTACCTTCGGCACGACAGTCGAGTCCTATTGGATGGTTCCAAGAGGCCCCATATGGAAAGACTCGAGAGCAGGTGTCTAAGCATGGATGCCTGGGAACGCCACCTCATATTCCCACTCTTTAGTCAGGACAAGGCAGGCTCAATCTGCGGGCTCCTGGGTGAGCTACCCAGAGGGGAAAGTTGAAATGGTCTCTCCTGAAGATCAGTCCTACTGTGGCTTGGTGGCCTGGGAGAGCTTGGAATGTGGAGGTGGCTCAGGGACTCTGCAGGATTCTCCAACATGAGGTGTTTGACACGGCTCCAACAAGGAAACTTCCCATGTGGAGACGAGAGGAGTTCTGTTCCGTGCCTCAGGAAAGCCCCATACCCTGTTCTTCGAACCAAAGCCTCTGAGGAGTGACACCTGGAAACCAAAGCAAGAGTTGAGATTACGGCCTAAAGGTCTGTCCGGCTCAACCTTCTATCTCTGTTGACATCTGTGTGCATGCATTCATGGATGTAGCTGCTCAGCTTGTGTCCGAATGCCCCTGTGAGTCCAGTGAGGCTCCCAGTAGTGGGATGTCCTCGGAGGCCTTGAGGTTTCTCATATTCTGGAGGTGTGTGGCCAAAGGAATGGACACAGTTTCCCAGGAGAGAGCAGGCACGGTCCTGTGGTATGGCTCCAGAGGACCCAGCCTAGAGGCTGTGTTTGCCAGGGCTGTGGGGACAGATGTCTGAAAAAGCAAACTTGGCTCAGCTAGGGGCCAATGTAATGGCAGGCCTGATCTCTAGTCCGTGAGGGGAGATCCTCTGGAAATCAAAGTAGGGCAAGTGGGAGGCAGTCACTCAGGATTTTGTCTCTGGGTGTTGCGTTTACAGTGTCCGGTCAGGGTAGGGGTTGTCTCAGAGGCCGAGGAAGAGCCTTCCTCTCGGGGGATTGTCCAAGCTCCCAAGTGTTTGTGTTCATTCTGTGGGAATGAAGAGTACTGTTTTCTGCCACAGGGGACCCCCCAGGAGAGGGACTCTAGAGCACAGCAGTGGGTTCCCTCAACTGGAATACACACCATCTAGTTAGTCCTGGGTGCCTATGGGCATGGCAAGCCACATATGCGGGCTCTTGGTCCAGTCACTGATAGGCGTTACTTGAATAAGGTACTCACGCTGAGGGTCACAATGTGTGTTTGTGCCCAAGGCGGCCCTCACGCATGGGCGTGGCCTCATGGGCCATGCCGTTTTCTCCTACAGTGATGGTTTGACTCACTGCCAGCAGTAAGGTTTCTTGCCATGGGGAAGGAGGGGTTCTGACTTGTGCATCAGGTTCCCCCATGTGCAGAGATTGGAGATAAGGTCTAGGTTCCGATGACTGAAAACCCAGGTTGGGAATGGATGGTGGCCTAAGGCAGTGGCGGGTCCAATGTGCTGGGTGTGCAGCCAGCTGTGTCGGTGTCTGTTGGAAGGTCTGGGCTCAGGCTATTTGCGACAGAGCATCACTGTTTCAGGTAGCCTATGCAATTGGGGTGTTGCCGAGGGCCAAGCAGTTTGATCCTCATTTGTGGTTTCTGGGCAGCGCCATAGACAATGTTTTTCTCCTGGGAGGCAGGCACAGTGCTTCATTGTGGCCCCAGAATGCCCAGTAGGGAGGGTTTGTGGGCCAGGAGTGTGAGGACGGAAGTCTGAAAACACAAGCTAGTGTGAGGATTGGAGCCAAGGGCAGAGCAGGCCCACTCTGCAGAGGCTGAATCAAAATCTCCTGCATCTGAAGTCAGGCTGAGGATCAGACGTCGGCTAGGCTGGAGTATGTGTCCATGATGGCACCTTCATGAAGTGGGGGCCTCATGAGGCCAAGGAAGTTTTCCCACGCTGAGTTTGGAGGTTGCCCCAAACCACAAGGTTTCCTTCTGCGGGACATTCGAGTCCTGTTGCATGGCTCCAGGACATACCATATGGAAGGACTGGAGAGCAGGGTTCGAAGGATGGATCCCTGTACAGCATGCCTCGCATTCCCATTGGCTATTAGCGACAACATATGTTTGATCTGCTGCCTCTGGAACACGCGACCCAGGGGGCTGAGTTGAAATGGCCTCTCCTGAGGATGCGTCATAATGTGCGTTTGGGTCCATGGAGACCTTGGAATGTGCTGGTTGTTCAGTGGCCCTGCGGAACTCTCCTACCTGAAGTGTTTGATACATCCCAGTAAGAAAGCTGCCCATGTGGAGATGAGAGAGGTTTGGTTTGGTGCCTCAGAAAAGCCCCATGTGCTGGTCTACGAAAACAGTCCTCTGAGAACGGAAACATGGAAACCAAAGCTAAGGTTCAGATTAGGGCCTGGGGGCCTGACCATTACAACCTTCTGTCTCTGGGGACACTGTCTGAGAGTCTAAGTGGAGATAGTTGCTCCGCTGGTGTCAGAGAGCCCCTCTTAGTCCAGGGTGGCCTATACTATTGATGGCCTCAGGGACCTTGGAGCTTTTCCCTAACCTGTAGGGTTCTGGTCATGGATTGGGCACACTTTCCTTGGAGAGGGCAGGCACAATCTTTCGCTGTTTGGTCCAGAGGCCCTAGCCTGGATGTTGTGTGGGTCCAGGCTGTGGGCACAGAAGTCTGAATACACAAACTCAGCTTAGGAGTGGCGCCTAGGGTATGGCAGGCCGGATGTACAGCCCGAGAGGGAGCTCCTGGGCCTCTGAAACAAGGGCGAGTGGGAGGCGTTCCTTCAGGCTTTTGTCTCTGGATGTTGTGTCCGGGATAGCCGTGGATTGGAGCGGTGGCCTCAGGTACTGTGGACGAGTATCCCTCTCTGGGGATTTGTCCCAGCTCCCAAGAGTTTGGGGTCATTTTGTGGGAAGGGTGGAGTCGTGTTGTCTGGCTCATGGGTCTCTCCAAGAAAGGGATTCCAGAGCAGAGCTCCAGGTACGGGCGGGGCGACTGGAAAATTCAAACCGTGGTGAGGATTGGGTGCATAGGGGCTTGGCAAGCCCCATATGTGGGCTCTTGTTCCAGGCCCTGACAGGCCTTTCTTTGACATGGGGCTCATGCTGAGGGTCACAGTGTGAATTTGTGCCCAAGCAGCACTCAAGTTTGGGCGTGGCATCAGGGGCCATGAAGGTTTCTCCCACCCTGTAGGTGTGACTCCATGCCATGAGCAAGCTTGACAGCCATGGGGAAGGAGGAGTTCTGTTTTGTGCTTGCTATACCCAGCTGTGTGGAGAATTGATATAATGTCTAGGTTCAGATATCTGAAAACCAAGGTTAGGATGAGGTGACGGCATAAGACCATGGCGTGTCCAAAGTGCTGGGTGTGCGGCCAGCTGTCTCCTTGTCTGTCTGGACGTCTGGCTTCAGGCTGTGTCAGGCAGAGCATGAGTGCCCAGGGCAGCCTATCCAGTTCGGGTACCGTCGAGGCCCGAGCAGGTTGATCCTCATCTGGGTTTTCTGGAGAGCCCCACAGGGAAACGTTTTTCTTCCGTTGGGCAGACACTGGGCTGGGTTTTGGTTCTGGAGTTCCTAGTCCGGAGGGCTTGTTTGCCAGGAGTGTGAGGAAGGAATTCTGAAAACACAAGCTAGCGTGAGGTTTGTGACCGAGGGCACGGCAGGCCCACTCTGCAGAGGCTGAATCGAGATCTCCTGCACTGAGGTCATGTCAACTATGAGACGTGCCTCAGGCTAGAGTTCTTGTCCAGCATGGCCTCTTCCTGAAGGGTGTGGGGGCTTCATGAGGCCAGAAATTTTTGGCTACGATGGGATTTGTGAACTGCTCCAAAACTGAAGGTTACCTTCTGCACGACAGTCGAGTCCTATTGGATGGTTCCAAGAGGCCCCATATGGAAAGACTCGAGAGCAGGTGTCTAAGCATGGATGCCTGGGAACGCCACCTCATATTCCCACTCTTTAGTCAGGACAAGGCAGGCTCAATCTGCGGGCTCCTGGGTGAGCTACCCAGAGGGGAAAGTTGAAATGGTCTCTCCTGAAGATCAGTCCTACTGTGGCTTGGTGGCCTGGGAGACCGTGGAATGTGGTGGTGGCTCAGGGACTCTGCAGGATTCTCCAACATGAGGTGTTTGACACGGCTCCAACAAGGAAACTTCCCATGTGGAGACGAGAGGAGTTCTGTTCCGTGCCTCAGGAAAGCCCCATACCCTGTTCTTCGAACCAAAGCCTCTGAGGAGTGACACCTGGAAACCAAAGCAAGAGTTGAGACTACGGCCTAAAGGCCTGTCCGGCTCAACCTTCTATTTCTGTTGACATCTGTGTGCATGCATTCATGGATGTAGCTGCTCAGCTTGTGTCCGAATGCCCCTGTGAGTCCAGTGAGGCTCCCAGTAGTGGGATGTCCTCGGAGGCCTTGAGGTTTCTCATATTCTGGAGGTGTGTGGCCAAAGGAATGGACACAGTTTGCCAGGAGAGAGCAGGCACGGTCCTGTGGTATGGCTCCAGAGGACCCAGCCTAGAGGCTGTGTTTGCCAGGGCTGGGGGGACAGATGTCTGAAAAAGCAAACTTGGCTCAGCTAGGGGCCAATGTAATGGCAGGCCTGATCTCTAGTCCGTGAGGGGAGATCCTCTGGAAATCAAAGTAGGGCCAGTGGGAGGCAGTCACTCAGGATATTGTCTCTGGGTGTTGCGTTTACAGTGTCCGGTCAGGGTAGGGGTTGTCTCAGAGGCCGAGGAAGAGCCTTCCTCTCGGGGGATTGTCCAAGCTCCCAAGTGTTTGTGTTCATTCTGTGGGAATGAAGAGTACTGTTTTCTGCCACAGGGGAACCTCCAGGAGAGGGACTCTAGAGCACAGCATTGGGTTCCCTCAACTGGAATAAACACCATCTAGTTAGTCCTGGGTGCCTATGGGCATGGCAAGCCACATATGCGGGCTCTTGGTCCAGTCACTGAGAGGCGTTACTTGAATAAGGTACTCACGCTGAGGGTCAAAATGTGTGTTTGTGCCCAAGGCGGCCCTCACGCTTGGGCGTGGCCTCATGGGCCATGCCGTTTCTCCTACACTGAAGGTTTGACTCACTGCCAGCAGCAAGGTTTCTTGCCATGGGGAAGGAGGGGTTCTGACTTGTGCATCAGGTTCCCCCCTGTGCAGGGATTGGAGATAAGGTCAAGGATCCGATGACTGAAAACCCAGGTTGGGAATGGATGGTGGCCTAAGGCAATGGCGGGTCCAATGTGCTGGGTGTGCAGCCAGCTGTGTCGGTGTCTGTTGGAAGGTCTGGGCTCAGGCTATTTGCGAGATAGCATCACTGTTTAAGGTAGCCTATGCAATTGGGGTGTTGCCGAGGGCCAAGCAGCTTGATACTCATTTGTGGTTTCTGGGCAGCGCCATAGACAATGTTTTTCTCGTGGGAGGCAGGCACAGTGCTTCATTGTGGCCCCAGAATTCCCAGTAGGGAGGGTTTGTGGGCCAGGAGTGTGAGGACGGAAGTCTGAAAACACAAGCTAATGTGAGGATTGGAGCCAAGGGCAGAGCAGGCCCACTCTGCAGAGGCTGAATCAAAATCTCCTGCATCTGAAGTCAGGCTGAGGATCAGACGTCGGCTGAGGCTGGATTATGTGTCCATGATGGCACCTTCATGAAGTGGGGGCCTCATGAGGCCAAGGAAGTTTTCCCACGCTGAGTTTGGAGGTTGCCCCAAACCACAAGGTTTCCTTCTGCGGGACATTTGAGTCCTGTTGCATGGCTCCAGGACATACCATATGGAAGGACTGGAGAGCAGGGTTCGAAGGATGGAACCCTGTACAGCATGCCTCGCATTTCCATTGGCTATTAGCGACAAGATATGTTTGATCTGCTGCCTCTGGAACACGCGACCCAGGGGGCTGAGTTGAAATGGCCTCTCCTGAGGATGCGTCATAATGTGCGTTTGGGTCCATGGAGACCTTGGAATGTGCTGGTTGTTCAATGGCCCTGCGGAATTCACCTACCTGAAGTGTTTGATACATCCCAGTAAGATAGCTGCCCATGTGGAGATGAGAGAGGTTTGGTTTGGTGCCTCAGAAAAGCACCATGTGCTGGTCTACGAAAACAGTCCTCTGAGAACGGAAACATGGAAACCAAAGCTAAGGTTCAGATTAGGGCCTGGGGGCCTGACCATTTCAACCTTCTGTCTCTGGGGACACTGTCTGAGAGTCTAATTAAAGATAGTTGCTCCGCTGGTGTCAGAGAGCCCCTCTTAGTCCAGGGTGGCCTATATTATTGATGGCCTCAGGGACCTTGGAGCTTTTCCCTAACCTGTAGGGTTGTGGTCAATGGATTGGGCACACTTTCCTTGGAGAGAGCAGGCACAATCTTTCGCTGTTTTGTCCAGAGGCCCTAGCCTGGATGTTGTGTGGGTCCAGGCTGTGGGCACAGAAGTCTGAATACACAAACTCAGCTTATGAGTGGCGCCTAGGGTATGGCCGGCCAGATGTACAGCCCGAGAGGGAGCTCCTGGGCCTCTGAAACAAGGGCGAGTGGGAGGCGTTCCTTCAGGCTTTTGTCTCTGGATGTTGTGTCCGGGATAGCCGTGGATTGGAGCGGTGGCCTCAGGTACTGTGGACGAGTATCCCTCTCTGGGGATTTGTCCCAGCTCCCAAGAGTTTGGGGTCATTTTGTGGGAAGGGTGGAGTCGTGTTGTCTGGCTCATGGGTCTCTCCAAGAAAGGGATTCCAGAGCAGAGCTCCAGGTACGGGCGGGGCGACTGGAAAATTCAAACCGTGGTGAGGATTGGGTGCATAGGGGCTTGCCAAGCCCCATATGTGGGCTCTTGGTCCAGGCCCTGACAGGCCTTTCTTTGACATGGGGCTCATGCTGAGGGTCACAGTGTGAATTTGTGCCCAAGCAGCACTCAAGTTTGGGCGTGGCATCAGGGGCCATGAAGGTTTCTCCCACCCTGAATGTGTGACTGCATGCCAAGAGCAAGCGTAACTGCCATGGGGAAGGAGGGGTTCTGTTTTGTGCTTGCTATACCCAGCTGTGTGGAGAATTGATATAATGTCTAGGTTCAGATATCTGAAAACCAAGGTTAGGATGAGGTGACGGCATAAGACCATGGCGTGTCCGAAGTGCTGGGTGTGCGGCCAGCTGTCTCCTTGTCTGTCTGGACGTCTGGCTTCAGGCTGTGTCAGGCAGAGCATGCGTGCCCAGAGCAGCCTATCCAGTTCGGGTACCGTCGAGGCCCGAGCAGGTTGATCCTCATCTGGGTTTTCTGGAGAGCCCCACAGGGAAACGTTTTTCTTCCGTTGGGCAGACACTGGGCTGGGTTTTGGTTCCGGAGTTCCTAGTCCGGAGGGCTTGTTTGCCAGGAGTGTGATGAAGGAAGTCTGAAAACACAAGCTAGCGTGAGGTTTGGGACCGAGGGCACGGCAGGCCCACTCTGCAGAGGCTGAATCGAGATCTCCTGCACTGAGGTCATGTCAACTATGAGACGTGCCTCAGGCTAGAGTTCTTGTCCAGCATGGCCTCTTCCTGAAGGGTGTGGGGGCTTCATGAGGCCAGAAAGTTTTGCCTACGATGGGATTTGTGAACTGCTCCAAAACTGAAGGTTACCTTCTGCACGACAGTCGAGTCCTATTGGATGGTACCAAGTGGCCCCATATGGAAAGACTCGAGAGCAGGTGTCTAAGCATGGATACCTGGGAACGCCACCTCATATTCACACTCTTTATTCAGGACAAGGCAGGCTCAATCTGCGGGCTCCTGGGTGAGCTACCCAGAGGGGAGAGTTGAAATGGACTCTCCTGAAGATCAGTCCTACTGTGGCTTGGTGGCCTGGGAGACCGTGGAATGTGGAGGTGGCTCAGGGACTCTGCAGGATTCTCCAACATGTGGTGTTTGACACGGCTCCAACAAGGAAACTTCCCATGTGGAGACGAGAGGAGTTCTGTTCCGTGCCTCAGGAAAGCCCCATACCCTGTTCTTCGAACCAAAGCCTCTGAGGAGTGACACCTGGAAACCAAAGCAAGAGTTGAGACTACGGCCTAAAGGCCTGTCCGGCTCAACCTTCTATCTCTGTTGACATCTGTGTGCATGCATTCATGGATGTAGCTGCTCAGCTTGTGTCCGAATGCCCCTGTGAGTCCAGTGAGGCTCCCAGTAGTGGGATGTCCTCGGAGGCCATGAGGTTTCTCATATTCTGGAGGTGTGTGGCCAAAGGAATGGACTCAGTTTGCCAGGAGAGAGCAGGCACGGTCCTGTGGTATGGCTCCAGAGGACCCAGCATAGAGGCTGTGTTTGCCAGGGCTGTGGGGACAGATGTCTGAAAAAGCAAACTTGGCTCAGCTAGGGGCCAATGTAATGGCAGGCCTGATCTCTAGTCCGTGAGGGGAGATCCTCTGGAAATCAAAGTAGGGCAAGTGGGAGGCAGTCACTCAGGATTCTGTCTCTGGGTGTTGCGTTTACAGTGTCCGGTCAGGGTAGGGGTTTTCTCAGAGGCCGAGGAAGAGCCTTCCTCTCGGGGGATTGTCCAAGCTCCCAAGTGTTTGTGTTCATTCTGTGGGAATGAAGAGTACTGTTTTCTGCCACAGGGGTACCCCCAGGAGAGGGACTCTAGAGCACAGCAGTGGGTTCCCTCAACTGGAATAACACCATCTAGTTAGTCCTGGGTGCCTATGGGCATGGCAAGCCACATATGCGGGCTCTTGGTCCAGTCACTGAGAGGCGTTACTTGAATAAGGTACTCACGCTGAGGGTCACAATGTTTGTTTGTGCCCAAGGCGGCCCTCACGCTTGGGCGTGGCCTCATGGGCCATGCCGTTTTCTTTTACACTGAAGGTTTGACTCACTGCCAGCAGCAATGATTCTTGCCAGGGGAAAGGAGGGGTTCTGACTTGTGCATCATGTTCCCCCCTGTGCAGGGATTGGAGATAAGGTCAAGGATCCGATGACTGAAAACCCAGGTTGGGAATGGATGGTGGCCTAAGGCAGTGGCGGGTCCAATGTGCTGGGTGTGCAGCCAGCTGTGTCGGTGTCTGTTGGAAGGTCTGGGCTCAGGCTATTTGCGACAGAGCATCACTGTTTAAGGTAGCCTATGCAATTGGGCTGTTGCCGAGGGCCAAGCAGTTTGATCCTCATTTGGGGTTTCTGGGCAGCGCCATAGACAAGGTTTTTCTCCTGGGAGGCAGGCACAGTGCTTCATTGTGGCCCCAGAATTCCCAGTAGGGAGGGTTTGTGGGCCAGGAGTGTGAGGACGGAAGTCTGAAAACACAAGCTAGTGTGAGGATTGGAGCCAAGGGCAGAGCAGGCCCACTCTGCAGAGGCTGAATCAAAATCTCCTGCATCTGAAGTCAGGCTGAGGATCAGACGTCGGCTGAGGCTGGAGTATGTGTCCATGATGGCACCTTCATGAAGTGGGGGCCTCATGAGGCCAAGGAAGTTTTCCCACGCTGAGTTTGGAGGTTGCCCCAAACCACAAGGTTTCCTTCTGCGGGACATTCGAGTCCTGTTGCATGGCTCCAGGACATACCATATGGAAGGACTGGAGAGCAGGGTTCGAAGGATGGATCCCTGTACAGCATGCCTCGCATTCCCTTTGGCTATTAGCGACAAGATATGTTTGATCTGCTGCCTCTGGAACACGCGACCCAGGGGGCTGAGTTGAAATGGCCTCTCCTGAGGATGCGTCATAATGAGCGTTTGGGTCCATGGAGACCTTGGAATGTGCTGGTTGTTCAGTGGCCCTGCGGAACTCTCCTACCTGAAGTGTTTGATACATCCCAGTAAGAAAGCTGCCCATGTGGAGATGAGAGAGGTTTGGTTTGGTGCCTCAGAAAAGCCCCATGTGCTGGTCTACGAAAACAGTCCTCTGAGAAGGGAAACATGGAAACCAAAGCTAAGCTTCAGATTAGGGCCTGGGGGCCTGTCCATTTCAACCTTCTGTCTCTGGGGACACTGTCTGAGAGTCTAAGTGGAGATAGTTGCTCCTCTGGTGTCAGAGAGCCCCTCTTAGTCCAGAGTGGCCTATACTATTGATGGCCTCAGGGACCTTGGAGCTTTTCCCTAACCTGTAGGGTTGTGGTCAATGGATTGGGCACACTTTCCTTGGAGAGGGCAGGCACAATCTTTCGCTGTTTGGTCCAGAGGCCCTAGCCTGGATGTTGTGTGGGTCCAGGCTGTGGGCACAGAAGTCTGAATACACAAACTCAGCTTATGAGTGGCGCCTAGGGTATTGCCGGCCGGATGTACAGCCCGAGATGGAGCTCCTGGGCCCCTGAAACAAGGGCGAGTGGGAGGCGTTCCTTCAGGCTTTTGTCTCTGGATGTTGTGTCCGGGATAGCCGTGGATTGGAGCGGTGGCCTCAGGTACTGTGGACGAGTATCCCTCTCTGGGGATTTGTCCCAGGTCCCAAGAGTTTGGGGTCATTTTGTGGGAAGGGTGGAGTCGTGTTGTCTGGCTCATGGGTCTCTCCAAGAAAGGGATTCCAGAGCAGAGCTCCAGGTACGGGCGGGGCGACTGGAAAATTCAAACCGTGGTGAGGATTGGGTGCATAGGGGCTTGGCAAGCCCCATATGTGGGCTCTTGGTCCAGGCCCTGACAGGCCTTTCTTTGACATGGGGCTCATGCTGAGGGTCACAGTGTGAA
This sequence comes from Mustela nivalis, assembly GCF_964662115.1. Classification (NCBI taxonomy): domain Eukaryota; kingdom Metazoa; phylum Chordata; class Mammalia; order Carnivora; family Mustelidae; genus Mustela; species Mustela nivalis. The sequence goes on from NW_028135849.1 coordinate 75,047, forward strand.
TTTGTGCCCAAGCAGCACTCAAGTTTGGGCGTGGCATCAGGGGCCATGAAGGTTTCTCCCACCCTGAAGGTGTGACTCCATGCCAATAGCAAGCGTGACTGCCATGGGGAAAGAGGGGTTCTGTTTTGTGCTTGCTATACCCAGCTGTGTGGAGAATTGATATAATGTCTAGGTTCAGATATCTGAAAACCAAGGTTAGGATGAGGTGACGGCATAAGACCATGGCGTGTCCGAAGTGCTGGGTGTGCGGCCAGCTGTCTCCTTGTCTGTCTGGACGTCTGGCTTCAGGCTGTGTCAGGCAGAGCATGAGTGCCCAGAGCAGCCTATCCAGTTCGGGTACCGTCGAGGCCCGAGCAGGTTGATCCTCATCTGGGTTTTCTGGAGAGCCCCACAGGGAAACGTTTTTCTTCCGTTGGGCAGACACTGGGCTGGGTTTTGGTTCCGAAGTTCCTAGTCCGGAGGGCTTGTTTGCCAGGAGTGTGAGGAAGGAAGTCTGAAAACACAAGCTAGCGTGAGGTTTGGGACCGAGGGCACGGCAGGCCCACTCTGCAGAGGCTGAATCGAGATCTCCTGCACTGAGGTCATGTCAACTATGAGACGTGCCTCAGGCTAGAGTTCTTGTCCAGCATGGCCTCTTCCTGAAGGGTGTGGGGGCTTCATGAGGCCAGAAAGTTTTGCCTACGATAGGATTTGTGAACTGCTCCAAAACTGAAGGTTACCTTCTGCACGACAGTCGAGTCCTATTGGATGGTACCAAGTGGCCCCATATGGAAAGACTCGAGAGCAGGTGTCTAAGCATGGATGCCTGGGAACGCCACCTCATATTCACACTCTTTAGTCAGGACAAGGCAGGGTCAATCTGCGGGCTCCTGGGTGAGCTACCCAGAGGGGAGAGTTGAAATGGACTCTCCTGAATATGAGTCCTACTGTGGCTTGGTGGCCTGGGAGACCTTAGAATGTGGAGGTGGCTCAGGGACTCTGCAGGATTCTCCAACATGAGGTGTTTGACACGGCTCCAACAAGGAAACTTCCCATGTGGAGACGAGAGGAGTTCTGTTCCGTGCCTCAGGAAAGCCCCATACCCTGTTCTTCGAACCCAAGCCTCTGAGGAGTGACACCTGGAAACCAAAGCAAGAGTTGAGACTACGGCCTAAAGGCCTGTCCGGCTCAACCTTTTATCTCTGTTGACATCTGTGTGCATGCATTCATGGATTTAGCTGCTCAGCTTGTGTCCGAATGCCCCTGTGAGTCCAGTGAGGCTCCCAGTAGTGGGATGTCCTCGGAGGCCTTGAGTTTTCTCATATTCTGGAGGTGTGTGGCCAAAGGAATGGACTCAGTTTGCCAGGAGAGAGCAGGCACGGTCCTGTGGTATGGCTCCAGAGGACCCAGCCTAGAGGCTGTGTTTGCCAGGGCTGTGGGGACAGATGTCTGAAAAAGCAAACTTGGCTCAGCTAGGGGCCAATGTAATGGCAGGCCTGATCTCTAGTCCGTGAGGGGAGATCCTCTGGAAATCAAAGTAGGGCAAGTGGGAGGCAGTCACTCAGGATTCTGTCTCTGGGTGTTGCGTTTACAGTGTCCGGTCAGGGTAGGGGTTTTCTCAGAGGCCGAGGAAGAGCCTTCCTCTCGGGGGATTGTCCAAGCTCCCAAGTGTTTGTGTTCATTCTGTGGGAATGAAGAGTACTGTTTTCTGCCACAGGGGAACCCCCAGGAGAGGGACTCTAGAGCACAGCAGTGGGTTCCCTCAACTGGAATAACACCATCTAGTTAGTCCTGGGTGCCTATGGGCATGGCAAGCCACATATGCGGGCTCTTGGTCCAGTCACTGAGAGGCGTTACTTGAATAAGGTACTCACGCTGAGGGTCACAATGTTTGTTTGTGCCCAAGGCGGCCCTCACGCTTGGGCGTGGCCTCATGGGCCATACCGTTTTCTCCTACACTGAAGGTTTGACTCACTGCCAGCAGCAATGTTTCTTGCCAGGGGAAAGGAGGGGTTCTGACTTGTGCATCATGTTCCCCCCTGTGCAGGGATTGGAGATAAGGTCAAGGATCCGATGACTGAAAACCCAGGTTGGGAATGGATGGTGGCCTAAGGCAGGGGCGGGTCCAATGTGCTGGGTGTGCAGCCAGCTGTGTCGGTGTCTGTTGGAAGGTCTGGGCTCAGGCTATTGTGACAGAGCATCACTGTTTAAGGTAGCCTATGCAATTGGGCTGTTGCCGAGGGCCAAGCAGTTTGATCCTCATTTGGGGTTTCTGGGCAGCGCCATAGACAAGGTTTTTCTCCTGGGAGGCAGGCACAGTGCTTCATTGTGGCCCCAGAATTCCCAGTAGGGAGGGTTTGTGGGCCAGGAGTGTGAGGACGGAAGTCTGAAAACACAAGCTAGTGTGAGGATTGGAGCCAAGGGCAGAGCAGGCCCACTCTGCAGAGGCTGAATCAAAATCTCCTGCATCTGAAGTCAGGCTGAGGATCAGACGTCGGCTGAGGCTGGAGTATGTGTCCATGATGGCACCTTCATGAAGTGGGGGCCTCATGAGGCCAAGGAAGTTTTCCCACGCTGAGTTTGGAGGTTGCCCCAAACCACAAGGTTTCCTTCTGCGGGACATTCGAGTCCTGTTGCATGGCTCCAGGACATACCATATGGAAGGACTGGAGAGCAGGGTTCGAAGGATGGATCCCTGAACAGCATGCCTCGCATTCCCTTTGGCTATTAGCGACAAGATATGTTTGATCTGCTGCCTCTGGAACACGCGACCCAGGGGGCTGAGTTGAAATGGCTTCTCCTGAGGATGCGTCATAATGAGCGTTTGGGTCCATGGAGACCTTGGAATGTGCTGGTTGTTCAGTGGCCCTGCGGAACTCTCCTACCTGAAGTGTTTGATACATCCCAGTAAGAAAGCTGCCCATGTGGAGATGAGAGAGGTTTGGTTTGGTGCCTCAGAAAAGCCCCATGTGCTGGTCTACGAAAACAGTCCTCTGAGAAGGGAAACATGGAAACCAAAGCTAAGGTTCAGATTAGGGCCTGGGGGCCTGTCCATTTCAACCTTCTGTCTCTGGGGACACTGTCTGAGAGTCTAAGTGGAGATAGTTGCTCCTCTGGTGTCAGAGAGCCCCTCTTAGTCCAGAGTGGCCTATACTATTGATGGCCTCAGGGACCTTGGAGCTTTTCCCTAACCTGTAGGGTTGTGGTCAATGGATTGGGCACACTTTCCTTGGAGAGGGCAGGCACAATCTTTCGCTGTTTGGTCCAGAGGCCCTAGCCTGGATGTTGTGTGGGTCCAGGCTGTGGGCACAGAAGTCTGAATACACAAACTCAGCTTATGAGTGGCGCCTAGGGTATTGCCGGCCGAATGTACAGCCCGAGAGGGAGCTTCTGGGCCTCTGAAACAAGGGCGAGTGGGAGGCGTTCCTTCAGGCTTTTGTCTCTGGATGTTGTGTCCGGGATAGCCGTGGATTGGAGCGGTGGCCTCAGGTACTCTGGACGAGTATCCCTCTCTGGGGATTTGTCCCAGGTCCCAAGAGTTTGGGGTCATTTTGTGGGAAGGGTGGAGTCGTGTTGTCTGGCTCATGGGTCTCTCCAAGAAAGGGATTCCAGAGCAGAGCTCCAGGTACGGGCGGGGCGACTGGAAAATTCAAACCGTGGTGAGGATTGGGTGCATAGGGGCTTGGCAAGCCCCATATGTGGGCTCTTGGTCCAGGCCCTGACAGGCCTTTCTTTGACATGGGGCTCATGCTGAGGGTCACAGTGTGAATTTGTGCCCAAGCAGCACTCAAGTTTGGGCGTGGCATCAGGGGCCATGAAGGTTTCTCCCACCCTGAAGGTGTGACTCCATGCCAATAGCAAGCGTGACTGCCATGGGGAAGGAGGGGTTCTGTTTTGTGCTTGCTATACCCAGCTGTGTGGAGAATTGATATAATGTCTAGGTTCAGATATCTGAAAACCAAGGTTAGGATGAGGTGACGGCATAAGACCATGGCGTGTCCGAAGTGCTGGGTGTGCGGCCAGCTGTCTCCTTGTCTGTCTGGACGTCTGGCTTCAGGCTGTGTCAGGCAGAGCATGAGTGCCCAGAGCAGCCTATCCAGTTCGGGTACCGTCGAGGCCCGAGCAGGTTGATCCTCATCTGGGTTTTCTGGAGAGCCCCACAGGGAAACGTTTTTCTTCCGTTGGGCAGACACTGGGCTGGGTTTTGGTTCCGGAGTTCCTAGTCCGGAGGGCTTGTTTGCCAGGAGTGTGAGGAAGGAAGTCTGAAAACACAAGCTAGCGTGAGGTTTGGGACCGAGGGCACGGCAGGCCCACTCTGCAGAGGCTGAATCGAGATCTCCTGCACTGAGGTCATGTCAACTATGAGACGTGCCTCAGTCTAGAGTTCTTGTCCAGCATGGCCTCTTCCTGAAGGGTGTGGGGGCTTCATGAGGCCAGAAAGTTTTGCCTACGATGGGATTTGTGAACTGCTCCAAAACTGAAGGTTACCTTCTGCACGACAGTCGAGTCCTATTGGATGGTTCCAAGAGGCCCCATATGGAAAGACTCGAGAGCAGGTGTCTAAGCATGGATGCCTGGGAACGCCACCTCATATTCCCACTCTTTAGTCAGGACAAGGCAGGCTCAATCTGCGGGCTCCTGGGTGAGCTACCCAGAGGGGAGAGTTGAAATGGACTCTCCTGAAGATGAGTCCTACTGTGGCTTGGTGGCCTGGGAGACCTTGGAATGTGGAGGTGGCTCAGGGACTCTGCAGGATTCTCCAACATGAGGTGTTTGACACGGCTCCAACAAGGAAACTTCCCATGTGGAGACGAGAGGAGTTCTGTTCCGTGCCTCAGGAAAGCCCCATACCCTGTTCTTCGAACCCAAGCCTCTGAGGAGTGACACCTGGAAACCAAAGCAAGAGTTGAGACTACGGCCTAAAGGCCTGTCCGGCTCAACCTTCTATCTCTGTTGACATCTGTGTGCATGCATTCATGGATGTAGCTGCTCAGCTTGTGTCCGAATGCCCCTGTGAGTCCAGTGAGGCTCCCAGTAGTGGGATGTCCTCGGAGGCCTTGAGGTTTCTCATATTCTGGAGGTGTGTGGCCAAAGGAATGGACACAGTTTCCCAGGAGAGAGCAGGCACGGTCCTGTGGTATGGCTCCAGAGGACCCAGCCTAGAGGCTGTGTTTGCCAGGGCTGTGGGGACAGATGTCTGAAAATGCAAACTTGGCTCAGCTAGGGGCCAATGTAATGGCAGGCCTGATCTCTAGTCCGTGATGGGAGATCCTCTGGAAATCAAAGTAGGGCAAGTGGGAGGCAGTCACTCAGGATTTTGTCTCTGGGTGTTGCATTTACAGTGTCCGGTCAGGGTTGGGGTTGTCTCAGAGGCCGAGGAAGAGCCTTCCTCTCGGGGGATTGTCCAAGCTCCCAAGTGTTTGTGTTCATTCTGTGGGAATGAAGAGTACTGTTTTCTGCCACAGGGGAACCCCCAGGAGAGGGACTCTAGAGCACAGCAGTGGGTTCCCTCAACTGGAATAACACCATCTAGTTAGTCCTGGGTGCCTATGGGCATGGCAAGCCACATATGCGGGCTCTTGGTCCAGTCACTGATAGGCGTTACTTGAATAAGGTTCTCACGCTGAGGGTCACAATGTTTGTTTGTGCCCAAGGCGGCCCTCACGCTTGGGCGTGGCCTCATGGGCCATACCGTTTTCTCCTACACTGAAGGTTTGACTCACTGCCAGCAGCAAGGTTTCTTGCCAGGGTAAAGGAGGGGTTCTGACTTGTGCATCATGTTCCCCCCTGTGCAGGGATTGGAGATAAGGTCAAGGATCCGATGACTGAAAACCCAGGTTGGGAATGGATGGTGGCCTAAGGCAGTGGCGGGTCCAATGTGCTGGGTGTGCAGCCAGCTGTGTCGGTGTCTGTTGGAAGGTCTGGGCTCAGGCTATTTGCGACAGAGCATCACTGTTTAAGGTAGCCTATGCAATTGGGCTGTTGCCGAGGGCCAAGCAGTTTGATCCTCATTTGGGGTTTCTGGGCAGCGCCATAGACAAGGTTTTTCTCCTGGGAGGCAGGCACAGTGCTTCATTGTGGCCCCAGAATTCCCAGTAGGGAGGGTTTGTGGGCCAGGAGTGTGAGGACGGAAGTCTGAAAACACAAGCTAGTGTGAGGATTGGAGCCAAGGGCAGAGCAGGCCCACTCTGCAGAGGCTGAATCAAAATCTCCTGCATCTGAAGTCAGGCTGAGGATCAGACGTCGGCTGAGGCTGGAGTATGTGTCCATGATGGCACCTTCATGAAGTGGGGGCCTCATGAGGCCAAGGAAGTTTTCCCACGCTGAGTTTGGAGGTTGCCCCAAACCACAAGGTTTCCTTCTGCGGGACATTCGAGTCCTGTTGCATGGCTCCTGGACATACCATATGGAAGGACTGGAGAGCAGGGTTCGAAGGATGGATCCCTGTACAGCATGCCTCGCATTCCCATTGGCTATTAGGGACAAGATATGTTTGATCTGCTGCCTCTGGAACACGCGACCCAGGGGGCTGAGTTGAAATGGCCTCTCCTGAGGATGCGTCATAATGAGCGTTTGGGTCCATGGAGACCTTGGAATGTGCTGGTTGTTCAGTGGCCCTGCGGAACTCTCCTACCTGAAGTGTTTGATACATCCCAGTAAGAAAGCTGCCCATGTGGAGATGAGAGAGGTTTGGTTTGGTGCCTCAGAAAAGCCCCATGTGCTGGTCTACGAAAACAGTCCTCTGAGAAGGGAAACATGGAAACCAAAGCTAAGGTTCAGATTAGGGCCTGGGGGCCTGTCCATTTCAACCTTCTGTCTCTGGGGACACTGTCTGAGAGTCTAAGTGGAGATAGTTGCTCCTCTGGTGTCAGAGAGCCCCTCTTAGTCCAGAGTGGCCTATACTATTGATGGCCTCAGGGACCTTGGAGCTTTTCCCTAACCTGTAGGGTTGTGGTCAATGGATTGGGCACACTTTCCTTGGAGAGGGCAGGCACAATCTTTCGCTGTTTGGTCCAGAGGCCCTAGCCTGGATGTTGTGTGGGTCCAGGCTGTGGGCACAGAAGTCTGAATACACAAACTCAGCTTATGAGTGGCGCCTAGGGTATTGCCGGCCGAATGTACAGCCCGAGAGGGAGCTTCTGGGCCTCTGAAACAAGGGCGAGTGGGAGGCGTTCCTTCAGGCTTTTGTCTCTGGATGTTGTGTCCGGGATAGCCGTGGATTGGAGCGGTGGCCTCAGGTACTCTGGACGAGTATCCCTCTCTGGGGATTTGTCCCAGGTCCCAAGAGTTTGGGGTCATTTTGTGGGAAGGGTGGAGTCGTGTTGTCTGGCTCATGGGTCTCTCCAAGAAAGGGATTCCAGAGCAGAGCTCCAGGTACGGGCGGGGCGACTGGAAAATTCAAACCGTGGTGAGGATTGGGTGCATAGGGGCTTGGCAAGCCCCATATGTGGGCTCTTGGTCCAGGCCCTGACAGGCCTTTCTTTGACATGGGGCTCATGCTGAGGGTCACAGTGTGAATTTGTGCCCAAGCAGCACTCAAGTTTGGGCGTGGCATCAGGGGCCATGAAGGTTTCTCCCACCCTGAAGGTGTGACTCCATGCCAAGAGCAAGCGTGACTGCCATGGGGAAGGAGGGGTTCTGTTTTGTGCTTGCTATACCCAGCTGTGTGGAGAATTGATATAATGTCTAGGTTCAGATATCTGAAAACCAAGGTTAGGATGAGGTGACGGCATAAGACCATGGCGTGTCCGAAGTGCTGGGTGTGCGGCCAGCTGTCTCCTTGTCTGTCTGGACGTCTGGCTTCAGGCTGTGTCAGGCAGAGCATGAGTGCCCAGAGCAGCCTATCCAGTTTGGGTACCGTCGAGGCCCGAGCAGGTTGATCCTCATCTGGGTTTTCTGGAGAGCCCCACAGGGAAACGTTTTTCTTCCGTTGGGCAGACACTGGGCTGGGTTTTGGTTCCGGAGTTCCTAGTCCGGAGGGCTTGTTTGCCAGGAGTGTGAGGAAGGAAGTCTGAAAACACAAGCTAGCGTGAGGTTTGGGACCGAGGGCACGGCAGGCCCACTCTGCAGAGGCTGAATCGAGATCTCCTGCACTGAGGTCATGTCAACTATGAGACGTGCCTCAGGCTAGAGTTCTTGTCCAGCATGGCCTCTTCCTGAAGGGTGTGGGGGCTTCATGAGGCCAGAAAGTTTTGCCTACGATGGGATTTGTGAACTGCTCCAAAACTGAAGGTTACCTTCTGCACGACAGTCGAGTCCTATTGGATGGTTCCTGAGGCCCCATATGGAAAGACTCGAGAGCAGGTTTCTAAGCATGGATGCCTGGGAACGCCACCTCATATTCCCACTCTTTAGTCAGGACAAGGCAGGCTCAATCTGCGGGCTCCTGGGTGAGCTACCCAGAGGGGAGAGTTGAAATGGACTCTCCTGAAGATGAGTCCTACTGTGGCTTGGTGGCCTGGGAGACCTTGGAATGTGGAGGTGGCTCAGGGACTCTGCAGGATTCTCCAACATGAGGTGTTTGACACGGCTCCAACAAGGAAACTTCCCATGTGGAGACGAGAGGAGTTCTGTTCCGTGCCTCAGGAAAGCCCCATACCCTGTTCTTCGAACCCAAGCCTCTGAGGAGTGACACCTGGAAACCAAAGCAAGAGTTGAGACTACGGCCTAAAGGCCTGTCCGGCTCAACCTTCTATCTCTGTTGACATCTGTGTGCATGCATTCATGGATGTAGCTGCTCAGCTTGTGCCCGAATGTCCCTGTGAGTCCAGTGAGGCTCCCAGTAGTGGGATGTCCTCGGAGGCCTTGAGGTTTCTCATATTCTGGAGGTGTGTGGCCAAAGGAATGGACACAGTTTGCCAGGAGAGAGCAGGCACGGTCCTGTGGTATGGCTCCAGAGGACCCAGCCTAGAGGCTGTGTTTGCCAGGGCTGTGGGGACAGATGTCTGAAAAAGCAAACTTGGCTCAGCTAGGGGCCAATGTAATGGCAGGCCTGATCTCTAGTCCGTGAGGGGAGATCCTCTGGAAATCAAAGTAGGGCAAGTGGGAGGCAGTCACGCAGGATTTTGTCTCTGGGTGTTGCGTTTACAGTGTCCGGTCAGGGTAGGGGTTGTCTCAGAGGCCGAGGAAGAGCCTTCCTCTCGGGGGATTGTCCAAGCTCCCAAGTGTTTGTGTTCATTCTATGGGAATGAAGAGTACTGTTTTCTGCCACAGGGGACCCCCCAGGAGAGGGACTCTAGAGCACAGCAGTGGGTTCCCTCAACTGGAATAAACACCATCTAGTTAGTCCTGGGTGCCTATGGGCATGGCAAGCCACATATGCGGGCTCTTGGTCCAGTCACTGATAGGCGTTACTTGAATAAGGTACTCACGCTGAGGGTCACAATGTATGTTTGTGCCCAAGGCGGCCCTCACGCTTGGGCGTGGCCTCATGGGCCATGCCGTTTTCTCCTACACTGAAGGTTTGACTCACTGCCAGCAGCAAGGTTTCTTGCCAGGGGGAAGGAGGGGTTCTGACTTGTGCATCATGTTCCCCCCTGTGCAGGGATTGGAGATAAGGTCAAGGATCCGATGACTGAAAACCCAGGTTGGGAATGGATGGTGGCCTAAGGCAGTGGCGGGTCCAATGTGCTGGGTGTGCAGCCAGCTGTGTCGGTGTCTGTTGGAAGGTCTGGGCTCAGGCTATTTGCGACAGAGCATCACTGTTTAAGGTAGCCCATGCAATTGGGGTGTTGCCGAGGGCCAAGCAGTTTGATCCTCATTTGGGGTTTCTGGGCAGCGCCATAGACAATGTTTTTCTCCTGGGAGGCAGGCACAGTGCTTCATTGTGGCCCCAGAATTCCCAGTAGGGAGGGTTTGTGGGCCAGGAGTGTGAGGACGGAAGTCTGAAAACACAAGCTAGTGTGAGGATTGGAGCCAAGGGCAGAGCAGGCCCACTCTGCAGAGGCTGAATCAAAATCTCCTGCATCTGAAGTCAGGCTGAGGATCAGACGTCGGCTGAGGCTGGAGTATGTGTCCATGATGGCACCTTCATGAAGTGGGGCCCTCATGAGGCCAAGGAAGTTTTCCCACGCTGAGTTTGGAGGTTGCCCCAAACCACAAGGTTTCCTTCTGCGGGACATTCGAGTCCTGTTGCATGGCTCCAGGACATACCATATGGAAGGACTGGAGAGCAGGGTTCGAAGGATGGATCCCTGTACAGCATGCCTCGCATTCCCATTTGCTATTAGCGACAAGATATGTTTGATCTGCTGCCTCTGGAACACGCGACCCAGGGGGCTGAGTTGAAATGGCCTCTCCTGAGGATGCGTCAAAATGAGCGTTTGAGTCCATGGAGACCTTGGAATGTGCTGGTTGTTCAGTGGCCCTGCGGAACTCTCCTACCTGAAGTGTTTGATACATCCCAGTAAGAAAGCTGCCCATGTGGAGATGAGAGAGGTTTGGTTTGGTGCCTCAGAAAAGCCCCATGTGCTGGTCTACGAAAACAGTCCTCTGAGAACGGAAACATGGAAACCAAAGCTAAGGTTCAGATTAGGGCCTGGGGGCCTGTCCATTTCAACCTTCTGTCTCTGGGGACACTGTCTGAGAGTCTAAGTGGAGATAGTTGCTCCGCTGGTGTCAGAGAGCCCCTCTTAGTCCAGAGTGGCCTATATTATTGATGGCCTCAGGGACTTTGGAGCTTTTCCCTAACCTGTAGGGTTGTGGTCATTGAATTGGGCACACTTTCCTTGGAGAGGGCAGGCACAATCTTTCGCTGTTTGGTCCAGAGGCCCTAGCCTGGATGTTGTGTGGGTCCAGGCTGTGGGCACAGAAGTCTGAATACACAAACTCAGCTTAGGAGTGGCGCCTAGGGTATGGCAGGCCGGATGTACAGCCCGAGAGGGAGCTCCTGGGCCTCTGAAACAAGGGCGAGTGGGAGGCGTTCCTTCAGGCTTTTGTCTCTGGATGTTGTGTCCGGGATAGCCGTGGATTGGAGCGGTGGCCTCAGGTAGTGTGGACGAGTATCCCTCTCTGGGGATTTGTCCCAGCTCCCAAGAGTTTGGGGTCATTTTGTGGGAAGGGTGGAGTCGTGTTGTCTGGCTCATGGGTCTCTCCAAGAAAGGGATTCCAGAGCAGAGCTCCAGGTACGGGCGTGGCGACTGGAAAATTCAAACCGTGGTGAGGATTGGGTGCATAGGGGCTTGGCAAGCCCCATATGTGGGCTCTTGGTCCAGGCCCTGACAGGCCTTTCTTTGACATGGGGCTCATGCTGAGGGTCACAGTGTGAATTTGTGCCCAAGCAGCACTCAAGTTTGGGCGTGGCATCAGGGGCCATGAAGGTTTCTCCCACCCTGAAGGTGTGACTGCATGCCAAGAGCAAGCTTGACAGCCATGGGGAAGGAGGAGTTCTGTTTTGTGCTTGCTATACCCAGCTGTGTGGAGAATTGATATAATGTCTAGGTTCAGATATCTGAAAACCAAGGTTAGGATGAGGTGACGGCATAAGACCATGGCGTGTCCGAAGTGCTGGGTGTGCGGCCAGCTGTCTCCTTGTCTGTCTGGACGTCTGGCTTCAGGCTGTGTCAGGCAGAGCATGAGTGCCCAGAGCAGCCTATCCAGTTCGGGTACCGTCGAGGCCCGAGCAGGTTGATCCTCATCTGGGTTTTCTGGAGAGCCCCACAGGGAAACGTTTTTCTTCCGTTGGGCAGACACTGGGCTGGGTTTTGGTTCCGGAGTTCCTAGTCCGGAGGGCTTGTTTGCCAGGAGTGTGAGGAAGGAAGTCTGAAAACACAAGCTAGCGTGAGGTTTGGGACCGAGGGCACGGCAGGCCCACTCTGCAGAGGCTGAATCGAGATCTCCTGCACTGAGGTCATGTCAACTATGAGACGTGCCTCAGGCTAGAGTTCTTGTCCAGCATGGCCTCTTCCTGGAGTGTGTGGGGGCTTCATGAGGCCAGAAAGTTTTGCCTACGATGGGATTTGTGAACTGCTCCAAAACTGAAGGTTACCTTCTGCACGACAGTCGAGTCCTATTGGATGGTTCCAAGAGGCCCCATATGGAAAGACTCGAGAGCAGGTGTCTAAGCATGGATGCCTGGGAACGCCACCTCATATTCCCACTCTTTAGTCAGGACAAGGCAGGCTCAATCTGCGGGCTCCTGGGTGAGCTACCCAGAGGGGAGAGTTGAAATGGACTCTCCTGAAGATGAGTCCTACTCTGGCTTGGTGGCCTGGGAGACCTTGGAATGTGGAGGTGGCTCAGGGACTCTGCAGGATTCTCCAACATGAGGTGTTTGACACGGCTCCAACAAGGAAACTTCCCATGTGGAGACGAGAGGAGTTCTGTTCCGTGCCTCAGGAAAGCCCCATACCCTGTTCTTCGAACCAAAGCCTCTGAGGAGTGACACCTGGAAACCAAAGCAAGAGTTGAGACTACGGCCTAAAGGCCTGTCCGGCTCAACCTTCTATCTCTGTTGACATCTGTGTGCATGCATTCATGGATGTAGTTGCTCAGCTTGTGTCCGAATGCCCCTGTGAGTCCAGTGAGGCTCCCAGTAGTGGGATGTCCTCGGAGGCCTTGAGGTTTCTCATATTCTGGAGGTGTGTGGCCAAAGGAATGGACACAGTTTGCCAGGAGAGAGCAGGCACGGTCCTGTGGTATGGCTCCAGAGGACCCAGCCTAGAGGCTGTGTTTGCCAGGGCTGTGGGGACAGATGTCTGAAAAAGCAAACTTGGCTCAGCTAGGGGCCAATGTAATGGCAGGCCTGATCTCTAGTCCGTGAGGGGAGATCCTCTGGAAATCAAAGTAGGGCAAGTGGGAGGCAGTCACTCAGGATTTTGTCTCTGGGTGTTGCGTTTACAGTGTCCGGTCAGGGTAGGGGTTGTCTCAGAGGCCGAGGAAGAGCCTTCCTCTCGGGGGATTGTCCAAGCTCCCAAGTGTTGGTGTTCATTCTGTGGGAATGAAGAGTACTGTTTTCTGCCACAGGGGACCCCCCAGGAGAGGGACTCTAGAGCACAGCAGTGGGTTCCCTCAACTGGAATACACACCATCTAGTTAGTCCTGGGTGCCTATGGGCATGGCAAGCCACATATGCGGGCTCTTGGTCCAGTCACTGAGAGGCGTTACTTGAATAAGGTACTCACGCTGAGGGTCACAATGTGTGTTTGTGCCCAAGGCGGCCCTCACGCTTGGGCGTGGCCTCATGGCCCATGCCGTTTTCTCCTACACCGAAGGTTTGACTCACTGCCAGCAGCAAGGTTTCTTGCCATGGGGAAGGAGGGGTTCTGACTTGTGCATCATGTTCCCCCCTGTGCAGGGATAGGAGATAAGGTCTAGGTTCCGATGACTGAAAACCCAGGTTGGGAATGGATGGTGGCCTAAGGCAGTGGCGGGTCCAATGTGCTGGGTGTGCAGCCAGCTGTGTCGGTGTCTGTTGGAAGGTCTGGGCTCAGGCTATTTGCGACAGAGCATCACTGTTTAAGGTAGCCTATGCAATTTGGGTGTTGCCGAGGGCCAAGCAGTTTGATCCTCATTTGGGGTTTCTGGGCAGCGCCATAGACAATGTTTTTCTCCTGGGAGGCAGGCACAGTGCTTCATTGTGGCCCCAGAATTCCCAGTAGGAAGGTTTGTGGGCCAGGAGTGAGAGGACGGAAGTCTGAAAACACAAGCTAGTGTGAGGATTGGAGCCAAGGGCAGAGCAGGCCCACTCTGCAGAGGCTGAATCAAAATCTCCTGCATCTGAAGTCAGGCTGAGGATCAGACGTCGGCTGAGGCTGGCGTATGTGTCCATGATGGCACCTTCATGAAGTGGGGGCCTCATGAGGCCAAGGCAGTTTTCCCACGCTGAGTTTGGAGGTTGCCCCAAACCACAAGGTTTCCTTCTGCGGGACATTCGAGTCCTGTTGCATGGCTACAGGACATACCATATGGAAGGACTGGAGAGCAGGGTTCGAAGGATGGATCCCTGTACAGCATGCCTCGCATTCCCATTGGCTATTAGCGACAAGATATGTTTGATCTGCTGCCTCTGGAACACGCGACCCAGGGGGCTGAGTTGAAATGGCCTCTCCTGAGGATGCGTCATAATGTGCGTTTGGGTCCATGGAGACCTTGGAATGTGCTGGTTGTTCAGTGGCCCTGCGGAACTCTCCTACCTGAAGTGTTTGATACATCCCAGTAAGAAAGCTGCCCATGTGGAGATGAGAGAGGTTTGGTTTGGTGCCTCAGAAAAGCCCCATGTGCTGGTCTACGAAAACAGTCCTCTGAGAACGGAAATATGGAAACCAAAGCTAAGGTTCAGATTAGGGCCTGGGGGCCTGTCCATTTCAACCTTCTGTCTCTGGGGACACTGTCTGAGAGTCTAAGTGGAGATAGTTGCTCCGCTGGTGTCAGAGAGCCCCTCTTAGTCCAGGGTGGCCTATACTATTGATGGCCTCAGGGACCTTGGAGCTTTAACCTAACCTGTAGGGTTGTGGTCAATGGATTGGGCACACTTTCCTTGGAGAGGGCAGGCACAATCTTTCGCTGTTTGGTCCAGAGGCCCTAGCCTGGATGTTGTGTGGGTCCAGGCTGTGGGCACAGAAGTCTGAATACAAAAACTCAGCTTAGGAGTGGCGCCTAGGGTATGGCAGGCCGGATGTACAGCCCGAGAGGGAGCTCCTGGGCCTCTGAAACAAGGGCGAGTGGGAGGCGTTCCTTCAGGCTTTTGTCTCTGGATGTTGTGTCCGGGATAGCCGTGGATTGGAGCGGTGGCCTCAGGTACTGTGGACGAGTATCCCTCTCTGGGGATTTGTCCCAGCTCCCAAGAGTTTGGGGTCATTTTGTGGGAAGGGTGGAGTCGTGTTGTCTGGCTCATGGGTCTCTCCAAGAAAGGGATTCCAGAGCAGAGCTCCAGGTACGGGCGGGGCGACTGGAAAATTCAAACCGTGGTGAGGATTGGGTGCATAGGGGCTTGGCAAGCCCCATATGTGGGCTCTTGGTCCAGGCCCTGACAGGCCTTTCTTTGACATGGGGCTCATGCTGAGGGTCACAGTGTGAATTTGTGCCCAAGCAGCACTCAAGTTTGGGCGTGGCATCAGGGGCCATGAAGGTTTCTCCCACCCTGAAGGTGTGACTGCATGCCAAGAGCAAGCTTGACAGCCATGGGGAAGGAGGAGTTCTGTTTTGTGCTTGCTATACCCAGCTGTGTGGAGAATTGATATAATGTCTAGGTTCAGATATCTGAAAACCAAGGTTAGGATGAGGTGACGGCATAAGACCATGGCGTGTCCGAAGTGCTGGGTGTGCGGCCAGCTGTCTCCTTGTCTGTCTGGACGTCTGGCTTCAGGCTGTGTCAGGCAGAGCATGAGTGCCCAGAGCAGCCTATCCAGTTCGGGTACCGTCGAGGCCCGAGCAGGTTGATCCTCATCTGGGTTTTCTGGAGAGCCCCACAGGGAAACGTTTTTCTTCCGTTGGGCAGACACTGGGCTGGGTTTTGGTTCCGGAGTTCCTAGTCCGGAGGGCTTGTTTGCCAGGAGTGTGAGGAAGGAAGTCTGAAAACACAAGCTAGCGTGAGGTTTGGGACCGAGGGCACGGCAGGCCCACTCTGCAGAGGCTGAATCGAGATCTCCTGCACTGAGGTCATGTCAACTATGAGACGTGCCTCAGGCTAGAGTTCTTGTCCAGCATGGCCTCTTCCTGGAGTGTGTGGGGGCTTCATGAGGCCAGAAAGTTTTGCCTACGATGGGATTTGTGAACTGCTCCAAAACTGAAGGTTACCTTCTGCACGACAGTCGAGTCCTATTGGATGGTTCCAAGAGGCCCCATATGGAAAGACTCGAGAGCAGGTGTCTAAGCATGGATGCCTGGGAACGCCACCTCATATTCCCACTCTTTAGTCAGGACAAGGCAGGCTCAATCTGCGGGCTCCTGGGTGAGCTACCCAGAGGGGAGAGTTGAAATGGACTCTCCTGAAGATGAGTCCTACTCTGGCTTGGTGGCCTGGGAGACCTTGGAATGTGGAGGTGGCTCAGGGACTCTGCAGGATTCTCCAACATGAGGTGTTTGACACGGCTCCAACAAGGAAACTTCCCATGTGGAGACGAGAGGAGTTCTGTTCCGTGCCTCAGGAAAGCCCCATACCCTGTTCTTCGAACCAAAGCCTCTGAGGAGTGACACCTGGAAACCAAAGCAAGAGTTGAGACTACGGCCTAAAGGCCTGTCCGGCTCAACCTTCTATCTCTGTTGACATCTGTGTGCATGCATTCATGGATGTAGTTGCTCAGCTTGTGTCCGAATGCCCCTGTGAGTCCAGTGAGGCTCCCAGTAGTGGGATGTCCTCGGAGGCCTTGAGGTTTCTCATATTCTGGAGGTGTGTGGCCAAAGGAATGGACACAGTTTGCCAGGAGAGAGCAGGCACGGTCCTGTGGTATGGCTCCAGAGGACCCAGCCTAGAGGCTGTGTTTGCCAGGGCTGTGGGGACAGATGTCTGAAAAAGCAAACTTGGCTCAGCTAGGGGCCAATGTAATGGCAGGCCTGATCTCTAGTCCGTGAGGGGAGATCCTCTGGAAATCAAAGTAGGGCAAGTGGGAGGCAGTCACTCAGGATTTTGTCTCTGGGTGTTGCGTTTACAGTGTCCGGTCAGGGTAGGGGTTGTCTCAGAGGCCGAGGAAGAGCCTTCCTCTCGGGGGATTGTCCAAGCTCCCAAGTGTTGGTGTTCATTCTGTGGGAATGAAGAGTACTGTTTTCTGCCACAGGGGACCCCCCAGGAGAGGGACTCTAGAGCACAGCAGTGGGTTCCCTCAACTGGAATACACACCATCTAGTTAGTCCTGGGTGCCTATGGGCATGGCAAGCCACATATGCGGGCTCTTGGTCCAGTCACTGAGAGGCGTTACTTGAATAAGGTACTCACGCTGAGGGTCACAATGTGTGTTTGTGCCCAAGGCGGCCCTCACGCTTGGGCGTGGCCTCATGGCCCATGCCGTTTTCTCCTACACCGAAGGTTTGACTCACTGCCAGCAGCAAGGTTTCTTGCCATGGGGAAGGAGGGGTTCTGACTTGTGCATCATGTTCCCCCCTGTGCAGGGATAGGAGATAAGGTCTAGGTTCCGATGACTGAAAACCCAGGTTGGGAATGGATGGTGGCCTAAGGCAGTGGCGGGTCCAATGTGCTGGGTGTGCAGCCAGCTGTGTCGGTGTCTGTTGGAAGGTCTGGGCTCAGGCTATTTGCGACAGAGCATCACTGTTTAAGGTAGCCTATGCAATTTGGGTGTTGCCGAGGGCCAAGCAGTTTGATCCTCATTTGGGGTTTCTGGGCAGCGCCATAGACAATGTTTTTCTCCTGGGAGGCAGGCACAGTGCTTCATTGTGGCCCCAGAATTCCCAGTAGGAAGGTTTGTGGGCCAGGAGTGAGAGGACGGAAGTCTGAAAACACAAGCTAGTGTGAGGATTGGAGCCAAGGGCAGAGCAGGCCCACTCTGCAGAGGCTGAATCAAAATCTCCTGCATCTGAAGTCAGGCTGAGGATCAGACGTCGGCTGAGGCTGGCGTATGTGTCCATGATGGCACCTTCATGAAGTGGGGGCCTCATGAGGCCAAGGCAGTTTTCCCACGCTGAGTTTGGAGGTTGCCCCAAACCACAAGGTTTCCTTCTGCGGGACATTCGAGTCCTGTTGCATGGCTACAGGACATACCATATGGAAGGACTGGAGAGCAGGGTTCGAAGGATGGATCCCTGTACAGCATGCCTCGCATTCCCATTGGCTATTAGCGACAAGATATGTTTGATCTGCTGCCTCTGGAACACGCGACCCAGGGGGCTGAGTTGAAATGGCCTCTCCTGAGGATGCGTCATAATGTGCGTTTGGGTCCATGGAGACCTTGGAATGTGCTGGTTGTTCAGTGGCCCTGCGGAACTCTCCTACCTGAAGTGTTTGATACATCCCAGTAAGAAAGCTGCCCATGTGGAGATGAGAGAGGTTTGGTTTGGTGCCTCAGAAAAGCCCCATGTGCTGGTCTACGAAAACAGTCCTCTGAGAACGGAAATATGGAAACCAAAGCTAAGGTTCAGATTAGGGCCTGGGGGCCTGTCCATTTCAACCTTCTGTCTCTGGGGACACTGTCTGAGAGTCTAAGTGGAGATAGTTGCTCCGCTGGTGTCAGAGAGCCCCTCTTAGTCCAGGGTGGCCTATACTATTGATGGCCTCAGGGACCTTGGAGCTTTAACCTAACCTGTAGGGTTGTGGTCAATGGATTGGGCACACTTTCCTTGGAGAGGGCAGGCACAATCTTTCGCTGTTTGGTCCAGAGGCCCTAGCCTGGATGTTGTGTGGGTCCAGGCTGTGGGCACAGAAGTCTGAATACAAAAACTCAGCTTAGGAGTGGCGCCTAGGGTATGGCAGGCCGGATGTACAGCCCGAGAGGGAGCTCCTGGGCCTCTGAAACAAGGGCGAGTGGGAGGCGTTCCTTCAGGCTTTTGTCTCTGGATGTTGTGTCCGGGATAGCCGTGGATTGGAGCGGTGGCCTCAGGTACTGTGGACGAGTATCCCTCTCTGGGGATTTGTCCCAGCTCCCAAGAGTTTGGGGTCATTTTGTGGGAAGGGTGGAGTCGTGTTGTCTGGCTCATGGGTCTCTCCAAGAAAGGGATTCCAGAGCAGAGCTCCAGGTACGGGCGGGGCGACTGGAAAATTCAAACCGTGGTGAGGATTGGGTGCATAGGGGCTTGGCAAGCCCCATATGTGGGCTCTTGGTCCAGGCCCTGACAGGCCTTTCTTTGACATGGGGCTCATGCTGAGGGTCACAGTGTGAATTTGTGCCCAAGCAGCACTCAAGTTTGGGCGTGGCATCAGGGGCCATGAAGGTTTCTCCCACCCTGAAGGTGTGACTGCATGCCAAGAGCAAGCTTGACAGCCATGGGGAAGGAGGAGTTCTGTTTTGTGCTTGCTATACCCAGCTGTGTGGAGAATTGATATAATGTCTAGGTTCAGATATCTGAAAACCAAGGTTAGGATGAGGTGACGGCATAAGACCATGGCGTGTCCGAAGTGCTGGGTGTGCGGCCAGCTGTCTCCTTGTCTGTCTGGACGTCTGGCTTCAGGCTGTGTCAGGCAGAGCATGAGTGCCCAGAGCAGCCTATCCAGTTCGGGTACCGTCGAGGCCCGAGCAGGTTGATCCTCATCTGGGTTTTCTGGAGAGCCCCACAGGGAAACGTTTTTCTTCCGTTGGGCAGACACTGGGCTGGGTTTTGGTTCCGGAGTTCCTAGTCCGGAGGGCTTGTTTGCCAGGAGTGTGAGGAAGGAAGTCTGAAAACACAAGCTAGCGTGAGGTTTGGGACCGAGGGCACGGCAGGCCCACTCTGCAGAGGCTGAATCGAGATCTCCTGCACTGAGGTCATGTCAACTATGAGACGTGCCTCAGGCTAGAGTTCTTGTCCAGCATGGCCTCTTCCTGGAGTGTGTGGGGGCTTCATGAGGCCAGAAAGTTTTGCCTACGATGGGATTTGTGAACTGCTCCAAAACTGAAGGTTACCTTCTGCACGACAGTCGAGTCCTATTGGATAGTTCCAAGAGGCCCCATATGGAAAGACTCGAGAGCAGGTGTCTAAGCATGGATGCCTGGGAACGCCACCTCATATTCCCACTCTTTAGTCAGGACAAGGCAGGCTCAATCTGCGGGCTCCTGGGTGAGCTACCCAGAGGGGAGAGTTGAAATGGACTCTCCTGAAGATGAGTCCTACTGTGGCTTGGTGGCCTGGGAGACCTTGGAATGTGGAGGTGGCTCAGGGACTCTGCAGGATTCTCCAACATGAGGTGTTTGACACGGCTCCAACAAGGAAACTTCCCATGTGGAGACGAGAGGAGTTCTGTTCCGTGCCTCAGGAAAGCCCCATACCCTGTTCTTCGAACCCAAGCCTCTGAGGAGTGACACCTGGAAACGAAAGCAAGAGTTGAGATTACGGCCTAAAGGCCTGTCCGGCTCAACCTTCTCTCTCTGTTGACATCTGTGTGCATGCATTCATGGATGTAGCTGCTCAGCTTGTGTCCGAATGCCCCTGTGAGTCCAGTGAGGCTCCCAGTAGTGGGATGTCCTCGGAGGCCTTGAGGTTTCTCATATTCTGGAGGTGTGTGGCCAAAGGAATGGACACAGTTTGCCAGGAGAGAGCAGGCACGGTCCTGTGGTATGGCTCCAGAGGACCCAGCCTAGAGGCTGTGTTTGCCAGGGCTGTGGGGACAGATGTCTGAAAAAGCAAACTTGGCTCAGCTAGGGGCCAATGTAATGGCAGGCCTGATCTCTAGTCCGTGAGGGGAGATCCTCTGGAAATCAAAGTAGGGCAAGTGGGAGGCAGTCACTCAGGATTTTGTCTCTGGGTGTTGCGTTTACAGTGTCCGGTCAGGGTAGGGGTTGTCTCAGAGGCCGAGGAAGAGCCTTCCTCTCGGGGGATTGTCCAAGCTCCCAAGTGTTGGTGTTCATTCTGTGGGAATGAAGAGTACTGTTTTCTGCCACAGGGGACCCCCCAGGAGAGGGACTCTAGAGCACAGCAGTGGGTTCCCTCAACTGGAATACACACCATCTAGTTAGTCCTGGGTGCCTATGGGCATGGCAAGCCACATATGCGGGCTCTTGGTCCAGTCACTGAGAGGCGTTACTTGAATAAGGTACTCACGCTGAGGGTCACAATGTGTGTTTGTGCCCAAGGCGGCCCTCATGCTTGAGCGTGGCCTCATGGCCCATGCCGTTTTCTCCTACACCGAAGGTTTGACTCACTGCCAGCAGCAAGGTTTCTTGCCATGGGGAAGGAGGGGTTCTGACTTGTGCATCATGTTCCCCCCTGTGCAGGGATAGGAGATAAGGTCTAGGTTCCGATGACTGAAAACCCAGGTTGGGAATGGATGGTGGCCTAAGGCAGTGGCGGGTCCAATGTGCTGGGTGTGCAGCCAGCTGTGTCGGTGTCTGTTGGAAGGTCTGGGCTCAGGCTATTTGCGTCAGAGCATCACTGTTTAAGGTAGCCTATTCAATTTGGGTGTTGCCGAGGGCCAAGCAGTTTGATCCTCATTTGGGGTTTCTGGGCAGCGCCATAGACAATGTTTTTCTCCTGGGAGGCAGGCACAGTGCTTCATTGTGGCCCCAGAATTCCCAGTAGGAAGGTTTGTGGGCCAGGAGTGTGAGGACGGAAGTCTGAAAACACAAGCTAGTGTGAGGATTGGAGCCAAGGGCAGAGCAGGCCCACTCTGCAGAGGCTGAATCAAAATCTCCTGCATCTGAAGTCAGGCTGAGGATCAGACGTCGGCTGAGGCTGGCGTATGTGTCCATGATGGCAGTTTTCCCACGCTGAGTTTGGAGGTTGCCCCAAACCACAAGGTTTCCTTCTGCGGGACATTCGAGTCCTGTTGCATGGCTCCAGGACATACCATATGGAAGGACTGGAGAGCAGGGTTCGAAGGATGGATCCCTGTACAGCATGCCTCGCATTCCCATTGGCTATTAGCGACAAGATATGTTTGATCTGCTGCCTCTGGAACACGCGACCCAGGGGGCTGAGTTGAAATGGCCTCTCCTGAGGATGCGTCATAATGTGCGTTTGGGTCCATGGAGACCTTGGAATGTGCTGGTTGTTCAGTGGCCCTGTGGAACTCTCCTACCTGAAGTGTTTGATACATCCCATTAAGAGAGCTGCCCATGTGGAGATGAGAGAGGTTTGGTTTGGTGCCTCAGAAAAGCCCCATGTGCTGGTCTACGAAAACAGTCCTCTGAGAACGGAAATATGGAAACCAAAGCTAAGGTTCAGATTAGGGCCTGGGGGCCTGTCCATTTCAACCTTCTGTCTCTGGGGACACTGTCTGAGAGTCTAAGTGGAGATAGTTGCTCCGCTGGTGTCAGAGAGCCCCTCTTAGTCCAGGGTGGCCTATACTATTGATGGCCTCAGGGACCTTGGAGCTTTAACCTAACCTGTAGGGTTGTGGTCAATGGATTGGGCACACTTTCCTTGGAGAGGGCAGGCACAATCTTTCGCTGTTTGGTCCAGAGGCCCTAGCCTGGATGTTGTGTGGCTCCAGGCTGTGGGCACAGAAGTCTGAATACACAAACTCAGCATAGGAGTGGCGCCTAGGGTATGGCAGGCCGGATGTACAGCCCGAGAGGGAGCTCCTGGGCCTCTGAAACAAGGGCGAGTGGGAGGCGTTCCTTCAGGCTTTTGTCTCTGGATGTTGTGTCCGGGATAGCCATGGATTGGAGCGGTGGCCTCAGGTAGTGTGGACGAGTATCCCTCTCTGGGTATTTGTCCCAGCTCCCAAGATTTGGGGTCATTTTGTGGGAAGGGTGGAGTCGTGTTGTCTGGCTGATGGGTCTTTCCAAGAAAGGGATTCCAGAGCAGAGCTCCAGGTATGGGCGGGGCGACTGGAAAATTCAAACCGTGGTGAGGATTGGGTGCATAGGGGCTTGGCAAGCCCCATATGTGGGCTATTGGTCAGGCCCTGACAGGCCTTTCTTTGACATGGGGCTCATGCTGAGGGTCACAGTGTGAATTTGTGCCCAAGCAGCACTCAAGTTTGGGCGTGGCATCAGGGGCCATGAAGGTTTCTCCCACCCTGAAGGTGTGACTGCATGCCAAGAGCAAGCTTGACAGCCATGGGGAAGGAGGAGTTCTGTTTTGTGCTTGCTATACCCAGCTGTGTGGAGAATTGATATAATGTCTAGGTTCAGATATCTGAAAACCAAGGTTAGGATGAGGTGACGGCATAAGACCATGGCGTGTCCGAAGTGCTGGGTGTGCGGCCAGCTGTCTCCTTGTCTGTCTGGACGTCTGGCTTCAGGCTGTGTCAGGCAGAGCATGAGTGCCCAGAGCAGCCTATCCAGTTCGGGTACCGTCGAGGCCCGAGCAGGTTGATCCTCTTCTGGGTTTTCTGGAGAGCCCCACAGGGAAACATTTTTCTTCCGTTGGGCAGACACTGGGCTGGGTTTTGGTTCCGGAGTTCCTAGTCCGGAGGGCTTGTTTGCCAGGAGTGTGAGGAAGGAAGTCTGAAAACACAAGCTAGCGTGAGGTTTGGGACCGAGGGCACGGCAGGCCCACTCTGCAGAGGCTGAATCGAGATCTCCTGCACTGAGGTCATGTCAACTATGAGACGTGCCTCAGGCTAGAGTTCTTGTCCAGCATGGCCTCTTCCTGGAGTGTGTGGGGGCTTCATGAGGCCAGAAAGTTTTGCCTATGATGGGATTTGTGAACTGCTCCAAAACTGAAGGTTACCTTCTGCACGACAGTCGAGTCCTATTGGATGGTTCCAAGAGGCCCCATATGGAAAGACTCGAGAGCAGGTGTCTAAGCATGGATGCCTGGGAACGCCACCTCATATTCCCACTCTTTAGTCAGGACAAGGCAGGCTCAATCTGCGGGCTCCTGGGTGAGCTACCCAGAGGGGAGAGTTGAAATGGACTCTCCTGAAGATGAGTCCTACTGTGGCTTGGTGGCCTGGGAGACCTTGGAATGTGGAGGTGGCTCAGGGACTCTGCAGGATTCTCCAACATGAGGTGTTTGACACGGCTCCAACAAGGAAACTTCCCATGTGGAGACGAGAGGAGTTCTGTCCCGTGCCTCAAGAAAGCCCCATACCCTGTTCTTCGAACCAAAGCCTCTGAGGAGTGACACCTGGAAACCAAAGCAAGAGTTGAGATTACGGCCTAAAGGCCTGTCCGGCTCAACCTTCTATCTCTGTTGACATCTGTGTGCATGCATTCATGGATGTAGCTGCTCAGCTTGTGTCCGAATGCCCCTGTGAGTCCAGTGAGGCTCCCAGTAGTGGGATGTCCTCGGAGGCCTTGAGGTTTCTCATATTCTGGAGGTGTGTGGCCAAAGGAATGGACACAGTTTGCCAGGAGAGAGCAGGCACGGTCCTGTGGTATGGCTCCAGAGGACCCAGCCTAGAGGCTGTGTTTGCCAGGGCTGTGGGGACAGATGACTGAAAAAGCAAACTTGGCTCAGCTAGTGGCCAATGTAATGGCAGGCCTGATCTCTAGTCCGTGAGGGGAGATCCTCTGGAAATCAAAGTAGGCAAGTGGGAGGCAGTCACTCAGGATTTTGTCTCTGGGTGTTGCGTTTACAGTGTCCGGTCAGGGTAGGGGTTGTCTCAGAGGCCGAGGAAGAGCCTTCCTCTCGGGGGATTGTCCAAGCTCCCAAGTGTTTGTGTTCATTCTGTGGGAATGAAGAGTACTGTTTTCTGCCACAGGGGACCCCCCAGGAGAGGGACTCTAGAGCACAGCAGTGGGTTCCCTCAACTGGAATACACACCATCTAGTTAGTCCTGGGTGCCTAGGGGCATAGCAAGCCACATTAGCGGGCTCTTGGTCCAGTCACTGAGAGGCGTTACTTGAATAAGGTACTCACGCTGAGGGTCACAATGTGTGTTTTTGCCCAAGGCTGCCCTCACGCTTGGGCGTGGCCTCATGGGCCATGCCTTTTTCTCCTACACTGAAGGTTTGACTCACTGCCAGCAGCAAGGTTTCTTGCCAGGGGGAAGGAGGGGTTCTGACTTGTGCATCAAGTTCCCCCCTGTGCAGGGATTGGAGATAAGGTCTAGGTTCCGATGACTGAAAACCCAGGTTGGGAATGGATGGTGGCCTAAGGCAGTGGCGGGTCCAATGTGCTGGGTGTGCAGCCAGCTGTGTCGGTGTCTGTAGGAAGGTCTGGGCTCAGGCTATTTTCGACAGAGCATCACTGTTTAAGGTAGCCTATGCAATTTGGGTGTTGCCGAGGGCCAAGCAGTTTGATCCTCATTTGGGGTTTCTGGGCAGCGCCATAGACAATGTTTTTCTCCTGGGAGGCAGGCACAGTGCTTCATTGTGGCCCCAGAATTCCCAGTAGGGAGGGTTTGTGGGCCAGGTGTGTGAGGACGGAAGTCTGAAAACACAAGCTAGTGTGAGGATTGGAGCCAAGGGCAGAGCAGGCCCACTCTGCAGAGGCTGAATCAAAATCTCCTGCATCTGAAGTCAGGCTGAGGATCAGACGTTGGCTGAGGCTGGAGTATGTGTCCATGATGGCACCTTCATGAAGTGGGGGCCTCATGAGGCCAAGGAAGTTTTCCCACGCTGAGTTTGGAGATTGCCCCAAACCACAAGGTTTCCTTCTGCGGGACATTCGAGTCCTGTTGCATGGCTCCAGGACATACCATATGGAAGGACTGGAGAGCAGGGTTCGAAGGATGGATCCCTGTACAGCATGCCTCGCATTCCCAT
This sequence comes from Mustela nivalis, assembly GCF_964662115.1. Lineage (NCBI taxonomy): Eukaryota > Metazoa > Chordata > Mammalia > Carnivora > Mustelidae > Mustela > Mustela nivalis. The sequence continues at coordinate 100,204 of NW_028135849.1, forward strand.
TGGCTAGTAGCGACAAGATATGTTTGATCTGCTGCCTCTGGAACACGCGACCCAGGGGGCTGAGTTGAAATGGCCTCTCCTGAGGATGCGTCATAATGTGCGTTTGGGTCCATGGAGACCTTGGAATGTGCTGGTTGTTCAGTGGCCCTGCGGAACTCTCAGACCTGAAGTGTTTGATACATCCCAGTAAGAAAGCTGCCCATGTGGAGATGAGAGAGGTTTGGTTTGGTGCCTCAGAAAAGCCCCATGTGCTGGTCTACGAAAACAGTCCTCTGAGAACGGAAACATGGAAACCAAAGCTAAGGTTCAGATTAGGGCCTGGGGGCCTGTCCATTTCAACCTTCTGTCTCTGGGGACACTGTTTGAGAGTCTAAGTGGAGATACTTGCTCCGCTGGTGTCAGAGAGCCCCTCTTAGTCCAGGGTGGCCTATACAATTGATGGCCTCAGGGACCTTGGAGCTTTTCCCTAACCTGTAGGGTTGTGTTCAATGGATTGGGCACACTTTCCTCGAGAGGGCAGGCACAATCTTTCGCTGTTTGGTCCAGAGGCCCTAGCCTGGATGTTGTGTGGGTCCAGGCTGTGGGCACAGAAGTCTGAATACACAAACTCAGCTTATGAGTGGCGCCTAGGGTATGGCCGGCCGGATGTACAGCCCGAGAGGGAGCTCCTGGGCCTCTGAAACAAGGGCGAGTGGGAGGCTTTCCTTCAGGCTTTTGTCTCTGGATGTTGCGTCCGGGATAGCCGTGGATTGGAGCGGTGGCCTCAGGTAGTGTGGACGAGTATCCCTCTCTGGGGATTTGTCCCAGCTCCCAAGAGTTTGGGGTCATTTTGTGGGAAGGGTGGAGTCGTGTTGTCTGGCTGATGGGTCTTTCCAAGAAAGGGATTCCAGAGCAGAGCTCCAGGTACGGGCGGGGCGACTGGAAAATTCAAACCGTGGTGAGGATTGGGTGCATAGGGGCTTGGCAAGCCCCATATGTGGGCTATTGGTCAGGCCCTGACAGGCCTTTCTTTGACATGGGGCTCATGCTGAGGGTCACAGTGTGAATTTGTGCCCAAGCAGCACTCAAGTTTGGGCGTGGCATCAGGGGCCATGAAGGTTTCTCCCACCCTGAAGGTGTGACTGCATGCCAAGAGCAAGCTTGACAGCCATGGGGAAGGAGGAGTTCTGTTTTGTGCTTGCTATACCCAGCTGTGTGGAGAATTGATATAATGTCTAGGTTCAGATATCTGAAAACCAAGGTTAGGATGAGGTGACGGCATAAGACCATGGCGTGTCCGAAGTGCTGGGTGTGCGGCCAGCTGTCTCCTTGTCTGTCTGGACGTCTGGCTTCAGGCTGTGTCAGGCAGAGCATGAGTGCCCAGAGCAGCCTATCCAGTTCGGGTACCGTCGAGGCCCGAGCAGGTTGATCCTCATCTGGGTTTTCTGGAGAGCCCCACATGGAAACGTTTTTCTTCCGTTGGGCAGACACTGGGATGGGTTTTGGTTCCGGAGTTCCTAGTCCGGAGGGATTGTTTGCCAGGAGTGTGAGGAAGGAAGTCTGAAAACACAAGCTAGCGTGAGGTTTGTGACCGAGGGCACGGCAGGCCCACTCTGCAGAGGCTAAATCGAGATCTCCTGCACTGAGGTCATGTCAACTATGAGACGTGCCTCAGGCTAGAGTTCTTGTCCAGCATGGCCTCTTCCAGAAGGGTGTGGGGGCTTCATGAGGCCAGAAAGTTTTGCCTACAATGGGATTTGTGAACTGCTCCAAAACTGAAGGTTACCTTCTGCACGACAGTCGAGTCCTATTGGATGGTTCTAAGAGGCCCCATATGGAAAGACTCGAGAGCAGGTGTCTAAGCATGGATGCCTGGGAACGCCACCTCATATTCCCACTCTTTAGTCAGGACAAGGCAGGCTCAATCTGCGGGCTCCTGGGTGAGCTACCCAGAGGGGAGAGTTGAAATGGACTCTCCTGAAGATGAGTCCTACTGTGGCTTGGTGGCCTGGGAGACCTTGGAATGTGGAGGTGGCTCAGGGACTCTGCAGGATTCTCCAACATGAGGTGTTTGACACGGCTCCAACAAGGAAACTTCCCATGTGGAGACGAGAGGAGTTCTGTCCCGTGCCTCAGGAAAGCCCCATACCCTGTTCTTCGAACCAAAGCCTCTGAGGAGTGACACCTGGAAACCAAAGCAAGAGTTGAGACTACGGCCTAAAGGCCTGTCCGGCTCAACCTTCTATCTCTGTTGACATCTGTGTGCATGCATTCATGGATGTAGCTGCTCAGCTTGTGTCCGAATGCCCCTGTGAGTCCAGTGAGGCTCCCAGTAGTGGGATGTCCTCGGAGGCCTTGAGGTTTCTCATATTCTGGAGGTGTGTGGCCAAAGGAATGGACACAGTTTGCCAGGAGAGAGCAGGCACGGTCCTGTGGTATGGCTCCAGAGGACCCAGCCTAGAGGCTGTGTTTGCCAGGGCTGTGGGGACAGATGACTGAAAAAGCAAACTTGGCTCAGCTAGGGGCCAATGTAATGGCAGGCCTGATCTCTAGTCCGTGAGGGGAGATCCTCTGGAAATCAAAGTAGGCAAGTGGGAGGCAGTCACTCAGGATTTTGTCTCTGGGTGTTGCGTTTACAGTGTCCGGTCAGGGTAGGGGTTGTCTCAGAGGCCGAGGAAGAGCCTTCCTCTCGGGGGATTGTCCAAGCTCCCAAGTGTTTGTGTTCATTCTGTGGGAATGAAGAGTACTGTTTTCTGCCACAGGGGACCCCCCAGGAGAGGGACTCTAGAGCACAGCAGTGGGTTCCCTCAACTGGAATACACACCATCTAGTTAGTCCTGGGTGCCTATGGGCATGGCAAGCCACATATGCGGGCTATTGGTCCAGTCACTGAGAGGCGTTACTTGAATAAGGTACTCACGCTGAGGGACACAATGTGTGTTTGTGCCCAAGGCGGCCCTCACGCTTGGGCGTGGCCTCATGGGCCATGCCATTTTCTCCTACACTGAAGGTTTGACTCACTGCCAGCAGCAAGGTTTCTTGCCATGGGGAGGAGGGGTTCTGACTTGTGCATCAGGTTCCCCCCTGTGCAGGGATTGGAGATAAGGTCTGGGTTCCGATGACTGAAAACCCAGGTTGGGAATGGATGGTGGCCTAAGGCAGTGGCGGGTCCAATGTGCTGGGTGTGCAGCCAGCTGTGTCGGTGTCTGTTGGAAGGTCTGGGCTCAGGCTATTTGCGACAGAGCATCACTGTTTAAGGTAGCCTATGCAATTGGGGTGTTGCCGAGGGCCAAGCAGTTTGATCCTCATTTGGGGTTTCTGGGCAGCGCCATAGACAATGTTTTTCTCCTGGGAGGCAGGCACAGTGCTTCATTGTCGCCCCAGAATTCCCAGTAGGGAGGGTTTGTGGGCCAGGAGTGTGAGGACGGAAGTCTGAAAACACAAGCTAGTGTGAGGATTGGAGCCAAGGGCAGAGCAGGCCCACTCTGCAGAGGCTGAATCAAAATCTCCTGCATCTGAAGTCAGGCTGAGGATCAGACGTTGGCTGAGGCTGGAGTATGTGTCCATGATGGCACCTTCATGAAGTGGGGGTCTCATGAGGCCAAGGAAGTTTTCCCACGCTGAGTTTGGAGGTTGCCCCAAACCACAAGGTTTCCTTCTGCCGGACATTCGAGTCCTGTTGCATGGCTCCAGGACATACCATATGGAAGGACTGGAGAGCAGGGTTTGAAGGATGGATCACTGTACAGCATGCCTCGCATTCCCATTGGCTATTACGACAAGATATGTTTGATCTGCTGCCTCTGGAACACGCGACCCAGGGGGCTGAGTTGAAATGGCCTCTCCTGAGGATGCGTCATAATGTGCGTTTGGGTCCATGGAGACCTTGGAATGTGCTGGTTGTTCAGTGGCCCTGTGGAACTCTCCTACCTGAAGTGTTTGATACATCCCATTAAGAGAGCTGCCCATGTGGAGATGAGAGAGGTTTGGTTTGGTGCCTCAGAAAAGCCCCATGTGCTGGTCTACGAAAACAGTCCTCTGAGAACGGAAACATGGAAACCAAAGCTAAGGTTCAGATTAGGGCCTGGGGGCCTGTCCATTTCAACCTTCAGTCTCTGGGGACACTGTTTGAGAGTCTAAGTGGAGATAGTTGCTCCGCTGGTGTCAGAGAGCCCCTCTTAGTCCAGGGTGGCCTATACAATTGATGGCCTCAGGGAATTTGGAGCTTTTCCCTAACCTGTAGGGTTGTGTTCAATGGATTGGGCACACTTTCCTCGAGAGGGCAGGCACAATCTTTCGCTGTTTGGTCCAGAGGCCCTAGCCTGGATGTTGTGTGGGTCCAGGCTGTGGGCACAGAAGTCTGAATACACAAACTCAGCTTATGAGTGGCGCCTAGGGTATGGCCGGCCGGATGTACAGCCCGAGAGGGAGCTCCTGGGCCTCTGAAACAAGGGCGAGTGGGAGGCGTTCCTTCAGGCTTTTGTCTCTGGATGTTGCGTCCGGGATAGCCGTGGATTGGAGCGGTGGCCTCAGGTAGTGTGGACGAGTATCCCTCTCTGGGGATTTGTCCCAGCTCCCAAGAGTTTGGGGTCATTTTGTGGGAAGGGTGGAGTCGTGTTGTCTGGCTGATGGGTCTTTCCAAGAAAGGGATTCCAGAGCAGAGCTCCAGGTACGGGCGGGGCGACTGGAAAATTCAAACCGTGGTGAGGATTGGGTGCATAGGGGCTTGGCAAGCCCCATATGTGGGCTATTGGTCAGGCCCTGACAGGCCTTTCTTTGACATGGGGCTCATGCTGAGGGTCACAGTGTGAATTTGTGCCCAAGCAGCACTCAAGTTTGGGCGTGGCATCAGGGGCCATGAAGGTTTCTCCCACCCTGAAGGTGTGACTGCATGCCAAGAGCAAGCTTGACAGCCATGGGGAAGGAGGAGTTCTGTTTTGTGCTTGCTATACCCAGCTGTGTGGAGAATTGATATAATGTCTAGGTTCAGATATCTGAAAACCAAGGTTAGGATGAGGTGACGGCATAAGACCATGGCGTGTCCGAAGTGCTGGGTGTGCGGCCAGCTGTCTCCTTGTCTGTCTGGACGTCTGGCTTCAGGCTGTGTCAGGCAGAGCATGAGTGCCCAGAGCAGCCTATCCAGTTCGGGTACCGTCGAGGCCCGAGCAGGTTGATCCTCATCTGGGTTTTCTGGAGAGCCCCACATGGAAACGTTTTTCTTCCGTTGGGCAGACACTGGGATGGGTTTTGGTTCCGGAGTTCCTAGTCCGGAGGGCTTGTTTGCCAGGAGTGTGAGGAAGGAAGTCTGAAAACACAAGCTAGCGTGAGGTTTGTGACCGAGGGCACGGCAGGCCCACTCTGCAGAGGCTAAATCGAGATCTCCTGCACTGAGGTCATGTCAACTATGAGACGTGCCTCAGGCTAGAGTTCTTGTCCAGCATGGCCTCTTCCTGAAGGGTGTGGGGGCTTCATGAGGCCAGAAAGTTTTGCCTACAATGGGATTTGTGAACTGCTCCAAAACTGAAGGTTACCTTCTGCACGACAGTCGAGTCCTATTGGATGGTTCTAAGAGGCCCCATATGGAAAGACTCGAGAGCAGGTGTCTAAGCATGGATGCCTGGGAACGCCACCTCATATTCCCACTCTTTAGTCAGGACAAGGCAGGCTCAATCTGCGGGCTCCTGGGTGAGCTACCCAGAGGGGAGAGTTGAAATGGACTCTCCTGAAGATGAGTCCTACTGTGGCTTGGTGGCCTGGGAGACCTTGGAATGTGGAGGTGGCTCAGGGACTCTGCAGGATTCTCCAACATGAGGTGTTTGACACGGCTCCAACAAGGAAACTTCCCATGTGGAGACGAGAGGAGTTCTGTCCCGTGCCTCAGGAAAGCCCCATACCCTGTTCTTCGAACCAAAGCCTCTGAGGAGTGACACCTGGAAACCAAAGCAAGAGTTGAGACTACGGCCTAAAGGCCTGTCCGGCTCAACCTTCTATCTCTGTTGACATCTGTGTGCATGCATTCATGGATGTAGCTGCTCAGCTTGTGTCCGAATGCCCCTGTGAGTCCAGTGAGGCTCCCAGTAGTGGGATGTCCTCGGAGGCCTTGAGGTTTCTCATATTCTGGAGGTGTGTGGCCAAAGGAATGGACACAGTTTGCCAGGAGAGAGCAGGCACGGTCCTGTGGTATGGCTCCAGAGGACCCAGCCTAGAGGCTGTGTTTGCCAGGGCTGTGGGGACAGATGACTGAAAAAGCAAACTTGGCTCAGCTAGGGGCCAATGTAATGGCAGGCCTGATCTCTAGTCCGTGAGGGGAGATCCTCTGGAAATCAAAGTAGGCAAGTGGGAGGCAGTCACTCAGGATTTTGTCTCTGGGTGTTGCGTTTACAGTGTCCGGTCAGGGTAGGGGTTGTCTCAGAGGCCGAGGAAGAGCCTTCCTCTCGGGGGATTGTCCAAGCTCCCAAGTGTTTGTGTTCATTCTGTGGGAATGAAGAGTACTGTTTTCTGCCACAGGGGACCCCCCAGGAGAGGGACTCTAGAGCACAGCAGTGGGTTCCCTCAACTGGAATACACACCATCTAGTTAGTCCTGGGTGCCTATGGGCATGGCAAGCCACATATGCGGGCTATTGGTCCAGTCACTGAGAGGCGTTACTTGAATAAGGTACTCACGCTGAGGGACACAATGTGTGTTTGTGCCCAAGGCGGCCCTCACGCTTGGGCGTGGCCTCATGGGCCATGCCATTTTCTCCTACACTGAAGGTTTGACTCACTGCCAGCAGCAAGGTTTCTTGCCATGGGGAGGAGGGGTTCTGACTTGTGCATCAGGTTCCCCCCTGTGCAGGGATTGGAGATAAGGTCTGGGTTCCGATGACTGAAAACCCAGGTTGGGAATGGATGGTGGCCTAAGGCAGTGGCGGGTCCAATGTGCTGGGTGTGCAGCCAGCTGTGTCGGTGTCTGTTGGAAGGTCTGGGCTCAGGCTATTTGCGACAGAGCATCACTGTTTAAGGTAGCCTATGCAATTGGGGTGTTGCCGAGGGCCAAGCAGTTTGATCCTCATTTGGGGTTTCTGGGCAGCAACATAGACAATGTTTTTCTCCTGGGAGGCAGGCACAGTGCTTCATTGTCGCCCCAGAATTCCCAGTAGGGAGGGTTTGTGGGCCAGGAGTGTGAGGACGGAAGTCTGAAAACACAAGCTAGTGTGAGGATTGGAGCCAAGGGCAGAGCAGGCCCACTCTGCAGAGGCTGAATCAAAATCTCCTACATCTGAAGTCAGGCTGAGGATCAGACGTTGGCTGAGGCTGGCGTATGTGTCCATGATGGCACCTTCATGAAGTGGGTGCCTCATGAGGCCAAGGAAGTTTTCCCACGCTGAGTTTGGAGGTTGCCCCAAACCACAAGGTTTCCTTCTGCGGGACATTCGAGTCCTGTTGCATGGCTCCAGGACATACCATATGGAAGGACTGGAGAGCAGGGTTTGAAGGATGGATCCCTGTACAGCATGCCTCGCATTCCCATTGGCTATTACGACAAGATATGTTTGATCTGCTGCCTCTGGAACACGCGACCCAGGGGGCTGAGTTGAAATGGCCTCTCCTGAGGATGCGTCATAATGTGCGTTTGGGTCCATGGAGACCTTGGAATGTGCTGGTTGTTCAGTGGCCCTGTGGAACTCTCCTACCTGAAGTGTTTGATACATCCCATTAAGAAAGCTGCCCATGTGGAGGTGAGAGATGTTTGGTTTGGTGATTCAGAAAAGCCCCATGTGCTGGTCTACGAAAACAGTCCTCTGAGAACGGAAACATGGAAACCAAAGCTAAGGTTCAGATTAGGGCCTGGGGGCCTGTCCATTTCAACCTTCTGTCTCTGGGGACACTGTGTGAGAGTCTAAGTGCAGATACTTGCTCCGCTGGTGTCAGAGAGCCCCTCTTAGTCCAGGGTGGCCTATACTATTGATGGCCTCAGGGACCTTGGAGCTTTTCCCTAACCTGTAGGGTTGTGTTCAATGGATTGGGCACAATTTCCTTGGAGAGGGCAGGCACAATCTTTCGCTGTTTGGTCCAGAGGCCCTAGCCTGGATGTTGTGTGGGTCCAGGCTGTGGGCACAAAAGTCTGAATACACAAACTCAGCTTATGAGTGGCGCCTAGGGTATGGCCGGCCGGATGTACAGCCCGAGAGGGAGCTCCTGGGCCTCTGAAACAAGGGCGAGTGGGAGGCGTTCCTTCAGGCTTTTGTGTCTGGATGTTGCGTCCGGGATAGCCGTGGATTGGAGCTGTGGCCTCAGGTAGTGTGGACGAGTATCCCTCTCTGGGGATTTGTCCCAGCTCCCAAGAGTTTGCGGTCATTTTGTGGGAAGGGTGGAGTCGTGTTGTCTGGCTCATGGGTCTCTCCAAAGAAGGGATACCAGAGCAGAGCTCCAGGTACGGGCGGGGCGACTGGAAAAATCAAACCGTGGTGAGGATTGGGTGCATAGGGGCTTGGCAAGCCCCATATGTGGGCAAATGGTCCAGGCCCTGACAGGCCTTTCTTGGACATGGGGCTCATGCTGAGGGTCACAGTGTGAATTTGTGCCCAAGCAGCACTCAAGTTTGGGCGTGGCATCAGGGGCCATGAAGGTTTCTCCCACCCTGAAGGTGTGACTGCATGCCAAGAGCAAGCTTGACAGCCATGGGGAAGGAGGAGTTCTGTTTTGTGCTTGCTATACCCAGCTGTGTGGAGAATTGATATAATGTCTAGGTTCAGATATCTGAAAACCAAGGTTAGGATGAGGTGACGGCATAAGACCATGGCGTGTCTGAAGTGCTGGGTGTGTGGCCAGCTGTCTCCTTGTCTGTCTGGACGTCTGGCTTCAGGCTGTGTCAGGCAGAGCATGAGTGCCCAGAGCAGCCTATCCAGTTCGGGTACCGTCGAGGCCCGAGCAGGTTGATCCTCATCTGGGTTTTCTGGAGAGCCCCACATGGAAACGTTTTTCTTCCGTTGGGCAGACACTGGGCTGGGTTTTGGTCCGGAGTTCCTAGTCCGGAGGGCTTGTTTGCCAGGAGTGTGAGGAAGGAAGTCTGAAAACACAAGCTAGCGTGAGGTTTGGGACCGAGGGCACGGCAGGCCCACTCTGCAGAGGCTGAATCGAGATCTCCTGCACTGAGGTCATGTCAACTATGAGACGTGCCTCAGGCTAGAGTTCTTGTCCAGCATGGCCTCTTCCTGAAGGGTGTGGGGGCTTCATGAGGCCAGAAAGTTTTGCCTACAATGGGATTTGTGAACTGCTCCAAAACTGAAGGTTACCTTCTGCACGACAGTCGAGTCCTATTGGATGGTTCTAAGAGGCCCCATATGGAAAGACTCGAGAGCAGGTGTCTAAGCATGGATGCCTGGGAACGCCACCTCATATTCCCACTCTTTAGTCAGGACAAGGCAGGCTCAATCTGCGGGCTCCTGGGTGAGCTACCCAGAGGGGAGAGTTGAAATGGACTCTCCTGAAGATGAGTCCTACTGTGGCTTGGTGGCCTGGGAGACCTTGGAATGTGGAGGTGGCTCAGGGACTCTGCAGGATTCTCCAACATGAGGTGTTTGACACGGCTCCAACAAGGAAACTTCCCATGTGGAGACGAGAGGGGTTCTGTCCCGTGACTCAGGAAAGCCCCATACCCTGTTCTTCGAACCAAAGACTCTGAGGAGTGACACCTGGAAACCAAAGCAAGAGTTGAGACTACGGCCTAAAGGCCTGTCCGGCTCAACCTTCTATCTCTGTTGACATCTGTGTGCATGCATTCATGGATGTAGCTGCTCAGCTTGTGTCCGAATGCCCCTGTGAGTCCAGTGAGGCTCCCAGTAGTGGGATGTCCTCGGAGGCCTTGAGGTTTCTCATATTCTGGAGGTGTGTGGCCAAAGGAATGGACACAGTTTCCCAGGAGAGAGCAGGCACGGTCCTGTGGTATGGCTTCAGAGGACCCAGCCTAGAGGCTGTGTTTGCCAGGGCTGTGGGGACAGATGTCTGAAAATGCAAACTTGGCTCAGCTAGGGGCCAATGTAATGGCAGGCCTGATCTCTAGTCCGTGATGGGAGATCCTCTGGAAATCAAAGTAGGGCAAGTGGGAGGCAGTCACTCAGGATTTTGTCTCTGGGTGTTGCATTTACAGTGTCCGGTCAGGGTTGGGGTTGTCTCAGAGGCCGAGGAAGAGCCTTCCTCTCGGGGGATTGTCCAAGCTCCCAAGTGTTTGTGTTCATTCTGTGGGAATGAAGAGTACTGTTTTCTGCCACAGGGGACCCCCCAGGAGAGGGACTCTAGAGCACAGCAGTGGGTTCCCTCAACTGGAATACACACCATCTAGTTAGTCCTGGGTGCCTATGGGCATGGCAAGCCACATATGCGGGCTTTTGGTCCAGTCTTTGAGAGGCGTTACTTGAATAAGGTACTCACGCTGAGGGTCACAATGTGTGTTTGTGCCCAAGGCGGCCCTCACGCTTGGGCGTGGCCTAATGGGCCATGCCGTTTTCTCCTACACTGAAGGTTTGACTCACTGCCAGCAGCAAGGTTTCTTGCCATGGGGAAGGAGGGGTTCTGACTTGTGCATCAGGTTCCCCACTGTGCAGGGATTGGAGATAAGGTCTAGGTTCCGATGACTGAAAACCCAGGTTGGGAATGGATGGAGGCCTAAGGCAGTAGCGGGTCCAATGTGCTGGGTGTGCAGCCAGCTGTGTCGGTGTCTGTTGGAAGGTCTGGGCTCAGGCTATTTGCGACAGAGCATCACTGTTTAAGGTAGCCTATGCAATTGGGGTGTTGCCGAGGGCCAAGAAGTTTGATCCTCATTTGGGGTTTCTGGGCAGCGCCATAGACAATGTTTTTCTCCTGGGAGGCAGGCACAGCGCTTCATTGTGGCCCCAGAATTCCCAGTAGGGAGGGTTTGGGGGCCAGGAGTGTGAGGACGGAAGTCTGAAAACAGAAGCTAGTGTGAGGATTGGAGCCAAGGGCAGAGCAGGCCCACTCTGCAGAGGTTGAATCAAAATCTCCTGCATCTGAAGTCAGGCTGAGGATCAGACGTTGGCTGAGGCTGGAGTATGTGTCCATGATGCCACCTTCATGAAGTGGGGGCCTCATGAGGCCAAGGAAGTTTTCCCACGCTTTGTTTGGAGGTTGCCCCAAACCACAAGGTTTCCTTCTGCGGGACATTCGAGTCCTGTTGCATGGCTCCAGGACATACCATATGGAAGGACTGGAGAGCAGGGTTCGAAGGATGGATCCCTGTATTGCATGCCTCGCATTCCCATTGGCTATTAGCGACAAGATATGTTTCATCTGCTGCCTCTGGAACACGCAACCCAGCGGGCTGAGTTGAAATGGCCTCTCCTGAGGATGCGTCATAATGGGGGTTGGGTCCATGGAGACCTTGGAATGTGCTGGTTGTTCAGTGGCCCTGCGGAACTCTCCTACCTGAAGTGTTTGATACATCCCTGTAAGAAGGCTGCCCATGTGGAGATGAGAGATGTTTGGTTTGGTGCCTCAGAAAAGCCCCATGTGCTGGTCTATGAAAACAGTCCTCTGAGAACGGAAACATGGAAACCAAAGCTAAGGTTCAGATTAGGGCCTGGGGGCCTGTCCATTTCAACCTTCTGTCTCTGGGGACACTGTGTGAGAGTCTAAGTGGAGATAGTTGCTCCGCTGGTGTCAGAGAGCCCCTCTTAGTCCAGGGTGGCCTATACTATTGATGGCCTCAGGGACTTGGAGCTTTTCCCTAACCTGTAGGGTTGTGGTCAATGGATTGGGCACGCATTCCTTGGAGAGGGGAGGCACAATCTTTCGCTGTTTGGTCCAGAGGCCCTAGCCTGGATGTTGTGTGGGTCCAGGCTGTGGGCACAGAAGTCTGAATACACAAACTCAGCTTATGAGTGGCGCCTAGGGCATGGCAGGGGGATGTACAGCCCGAGAGGGAGCTCCTGGGCCTCTGAAACAAGGGCGAGTGGGAGGCGTTCCTTCAGGCTTTTGTCTCTGGATGTTGTGTCCGGGATAGCCGTGGATTGGAGCGGTGGCCTAAGGAACTGTGGACGAGTATCCCTCTCTGGGGATTTGTCCCAGCTCCCAAGAGTTTGGGGTCATTTTGTGGGAAGGGTGGAGTCGTGTTGTCTGGCTCATGGGTCTCTCCAAGAAAGGGATTCCAGAGCAGAGCTCCAGGTACGGGCGTGGCGACTGGAAAATTCAAACCGTGGTGAGGACTGGGTTCATAGTGGCTTGGCAAGCCCCATATGTGGGCTCTTGGTCCAGGCCCTGACAGGCCTTTCTTTGACATGGGGCTCATGCTGAGGGTCACAGTGTGAATTTGTGCCCATGCAGCTCTCAAGTTTGGGCGTGGCATCAGGGGCTATGAAGGTTTCTCCCACCGTGAACGTGTGACTCCATTCCAAGCGCAAGCTTGACAGCCATGGGGAAGGAGGAGTTCTGTTTTGTGCTTGCTATACCCAGCTGTGTGGAGAATTGATATAATGTCTAGGTTCAGATATCGGAAAACCAAGGTTAGGATGAGGTGACGGCATAAGACCATGGCGTGTCCGAAGTGCTGGGTGTGCGGCCAGCTGTCTCCTTGTCTGTCTGGACGTCTGGTTCAGGCTGTGTCAGGCAGAGCATGAGTGCCCAGAGCAGCCTTCCAGTTCGGGTACCGTCGAGGCCCGAGCAGGTTGATCCTCATCTGGGTTTTCTGGAGAGCCCCACAGGGAAACGTTTTTCTTCCATTGGGCAGACACTGGGCTGGGTTTTGGTTCTGGAGTTCCTAGTCCGGAGGGCTTGTTTGCCAGGAGTGTGAGGAAGGAAATCTGAAAACACAAGCTAGCGTGAGGTTTGGACCGAGAGCACGGCAGGCCCACTCTGCAGAGGCTGAATCGAGATCTCCTGCACTGAGGTCATGTCAACTATGAGACGTGCCTCAGGCTAGAGTTCTTGTCCAGCATGGCCTCTTCCTGAAGGGTGTGGGGGCTTCATGAGGCCAGAAAGTTTTGCCTACGATGGGATTTGTGAACTGCTCCAAAACTGAAGGTTACCTTCTGCACGACAGTCGAGTCCTATTGGATGGTTCCAAGGGGCCCCATATGGAAAGACTCGAGAGCAGGTGTCTAAGCATGGATGCCTGGGAACGCCACCTCATATTCCCACTCTTTATTCAGGACAAGGCAGGCTCAATCTGCGGGCCCCTGGGTGAGCTACCCAGAGGGGAGAGTTGAAATGGACTCTCCTGAAGATGAGTCCTACTGTGGCTTGGTGGCCTGGGAGACCTTGGAATGTGGAGGTGGCTCAGGGACTCTGCAGGATTCTCCAACATGAGGTGTTTGACACGGCTCCAACAAGGAAACTTCCCATGTGGAGACGAGAGGAGTTCTGTTCCGTGCCTCAGGAAAGCCCCATACCCTGTTCTTCGAACCAAAGCCTCTGAGGAGTGACACCTGGAAACGAAAGCAAGAGTTGAGACTACGGCCTAAAGGCCTGTCCAGCTCAACCTTCTATCTCTGTTGACATCTGTGTGCATGCATTCATGGATGTCGCTGCTCAGCTTGTGTCCGAATGCCCCTGTGAGTCCAGTGAGGCTCCCAGTAGTGGGATGTCCTCGGAGGCCTTGAGGTTTCTCATATTCTGGAGGTGTGTGGCCAAAGGAATGGACACAGGTTCCCAGGAGAGAGCAGGCACGGTCCTGTGGTATGGCTCCAGTGGACCCAGCCTAGAGGCTGTGTTTGCCAGGGCTGTGGGGACAGATGTCTGAAAAAGCAAACTTGGCTCAGCTAGGGGCCAATGTAATGGCAGGCCTGATCTCTAGTCCGTGATGGGAGATCCTCTGGAAATCAAAGTAGGGCAAGTGGGAGGCAGTCACTCAGGATTTTGTCTCTGGGTGTTGCGTTTACAGTGTCCGGTCAGGGTAGGGGTTGTCTCAGAGGCCAAGGAAGAGCCTTCCTCTCGGGGGATTGTCCAAGCTCCCAAGTGTTTGTGTTCATTCTGTGGGAATGAAGAGTACTGTTTTCTGCCACAGGGGACCCCCCAGGAGAAGGACTCTAGAGCACAGCAGTGGGTTCCCTCAACTGGAATACACACCATCTAGTTAGTCCTGGGTGCCTATGGGCATGGCAAGCCACATATGCGGGCTCTTGGTCCAGTCACTGAGAGGCGTTACTTGAATAAGGTACTCACGCTGAGGGTCACAATGTGTGTTTGTGCCCAAGGCGGCCCTCACGCTCGGGCGTGGCCTCATGGGCCATGCCGTTTTCTCCTACACTGGAGGTTTGACTCACTGCCAGCAGCAAGGTTTCTGCCAGGGGGAAGGAGGGGTTCTGACTTGTGCATCAAGTTCCCCCCTGTGCAGGGATTGGAGATAAGGTCTAGGTTCCGATGACTGAAAACCCAGGTTGGGAATGGATGGTGGCCTAAGGCAGTGGCGGGTCCAATGTGCTGGGTGTGCAGCCAGCTGTGTCGGTGTCTGTTGGAAGGTCTGGGCTCAGGCTATTTGCGACAGAGCATCACTGTTTAAGGTAGCCTATGCAATTGGAATGTTGCCGAGGGCCAAGCAGTTTGATCCTCATTTGGGGTTTCTGGGCAGCGCCATAGACAAGGTTTTTCTCCTGGGAGGCAGGCACAGTGCTTCATTGTGGCCCCAGAATTCCCAGTAGGGAGGGTTTGTGGGCCAGGAGTGTGAGGACGGAAGTCTGAAAACACAAGCTAGTGTGAGGATTGGAGCCAAGGGCAGAGCAGGCCCACTCTGCAGAGGCTGAATCAAAATCTCCTGCATCTGAAGTCAGGCTGAGGATCAGACGTTGGCTGAGGCTGGAGTATGTGTCCATGATGGCACCTTCATGAAGTGGGGGCCTCATGAGGCCAAGGAAGTTTTCCCACGCTGAGTTTGGAGGTTGCCCCAAACCACAAGGTTTCCTTCTGCGGGACATTCGAGTCCTGTTGCATGGCTCCAGGACATACCATATGGAAGGACTGGAGAGCAGGGTTCGAAGGATGGATCCCTGTACAGCATGCCTCGCATTCCCATTGGCTATTAGCGACAAGATATGTTTGATCTGCTGCCTCTGGAACACGCGACCCAGGGGGCTGAGTTGAAATGGCCTCTCCTGAGGATGCGTCATAATGTGCGTTTGGGTCCATGGAGACCTTGGAATGTGCTGGTTGTTCAGTGGCCCTGCGGAACTCTCCTACCTGAAGTGTTTGATACATCCCAGTAAGAAAGCTGACCATGTGGAGATGAGAGAGGTTTGGTTTGGTGCCTCAGAAAAGCCCCATGTGCTGGTCTACGAAAACAGTCCTCTGAGAACGGAAACATGGAAACCAAAGCTAAGGTTCAGATTAGGGCCTGGGGGCCTGTCCATTTCAACCTTCTGTCTCTGGGGACACTGTGTGAGAGTCTAAGTGGAGATAGTTGCTCCGCTGGTGTCAGAGAGCCCCTCTTAGTCGAGGGTGGCCTATACTATTGATGGCCTCAGGGACCTTGGAGCTTTTCCCTAACCTGTAGGGTTGTGGTCAATGGATTGGGCACGCATTCCTTGGAGAGGGGAGGCACAATCTTTCGCTGTTTGGTCCAGAGGCCCTAGCCTGGATGTTGTGTGGGTCCAGGCTTTGGGCACAGAAGTCTGAATACACAAACTCAGCTGATGAGTGGCGCCTAGGGCATGGCAGGGGGATGTACAGCCCGAGAGGGAGCTCCTGGGCCTCTGAAACAAGGGCGAGTGGGAGGCGTTCCTTCAGGCTTTTGTCTCTGGATGTTGTGTCCGGGATAGCCGTGGATTGGAGCGGTGGCCTCAGGTACTGTGGACGAGTATCCCTCTCTGGGGATTTGTCCCAGCTCCCAAGAGTTTGGGGTCATTTTGTGGGAAGGGTGGAGTCGTGTTGTCTGGCTCATGGGTCTCTCCAAGAAAGGGATTCCAGAGCAGAGCTCCAGGTACGGGCGGGGCGACTGGAAAATTCAAACCGTGGTGAGGATTGGGTGCATAGGGCTTGGCAAGCCCCATATGTGGGCTCTTGGTCCAGGCCCTGACAGGCCTTTCTTTGACATGGGGCTCATGCTGAGGGTCACAGTGTGAATTTGTGCCCAAGCAGCACTCAAGTTTGGGCGTGGCATCAGGGGCTATGAAGGTTTCTCCCACCGTGTACGTGTGACTCCATTCCAAGCGCAAGCTTGACAGCCATAGGGAAGGAGGAGTTCTGTTTTGTGCTTGCTATACCCAGCTGTGTGGAGAATTGATATAATGTCTAGGTTCAGATATCTGAAAACCAAGGTTAGGATGAGGTGACGGCATAAGACCATGGCGTGTCCGAAGTGCTGGGTGTGCGGCCAGCTGTCTCCTTGTCTGTCTGGACGTCTGGCTTCAGGCTGTGTCAGGCAGAGCATGAGTGCCCAGAGCAGCCTATCCAGTTCGGGTGCCGTCGAGGCCCTGCAGGTTGATCCTCATCTGGGTTTTCTGGAGAGCCCCACAGGGAAACGTTTTTCTTCCGTTGGGCAGACACTGGGCTGGGTTTTGGTTCTGGAGTTCTTAGTCCGGAGGGCTTGTTTGCCAGGAGTGTGAGGAAGGAAGTCTGAAAACACAAGCTAGCGTGAGGTTTGTGACCGAGGGCACGGCAGGCCCACTCTGCAGAGGCTGAATCGAGATCTCCTGCACTGAGGTCATGTCAACTATGAGACGTGCCTCAGGCTAGAGGTCTTTTCCAGCATGGCCTCTTCCTGAAGGGTGTGGGGGCTTCATGAGGCCAGAAAGTTTTGGCTACGATGGGATTTGTGAACTGCTCCAAAACTGAAGGTTACCTTCTGCTCGACAGTCGAGTCCTATTGGATGGTTCCAAGAGGCCCCATATGGAAAGACTCGAGAGCAGGTGTCTAAGCATGGATGCCTGGGAACGCCACCTCATATTCCCACTCTTTAATCAGGACAAGGCAGGCTCAATCTGCGGGCTCCTGGGTGAGCTACCCAGAGGGGAGAGTTGAAATGGACTCTCCTGAAGATGAGTCCTACTGTGGCTTGGTGGCCTGGGAGACCTTGGAATGTGGAGGTGGCTCAGGGACTCTGCAGGATTCTCCAACATGAGGTGTTTGACACGGCTCCAACAAGGCAACTTCCCATGTGGAGACGAGAGGAGTTCTGTTCCGTGCCTCAGGAAAGCCCCATACCCTGTTCTTCGAACCAAAGCCTCTGAGGAGTGACACCTGGAAACCAACGCAAGAGTTGAGACTACGGCCTAAAGGCCTGTCCGGCTCAACCTTCTATCTCTGCTGACATCTGTGTGCATGCATTCATGGATGTAGCTGCTCAGCTTGTGTCCGAATGCCCCTGTGAGTCCAGTGAGGCTCCCAGTAGTGGGATGTCCTCGGAGGCCTTGAGGTTTCTCATATTCTGGAGGTGTGTGGCCAAAGGAATGGACACAGTTTCCCAGGAGAGAGCAGGCACGGTCCTGTGGTATGGCTCCAGAGGACCCAGCCTAGAGGCTGTGTTTGCCAGGGCTGTGGGGACAGATGTCTGAAAAAGCAAACTTGGCTCAGCTAGGGGCCAATGTAATGGCAGGCCTGATCTCTAGTCCGTGAGGGGAGATCCTCTGGAAATCAAAGTAGGGCAAGTGGGAGGCAGTCACTCAGGATTTTGTCTCTGGGTGTTGCGTTTACAGTGTCCGGTCAGGTTAGGGGTTGTCTCAGAGGCCAAGGAAGAGCCTTCCTCTCGTGGGATTGTCCAAGCTCCCAAGTGTTTGTGTTCATTCTGTGGGAATGAAGAGTACTGTTTTCTGCCACAGGGGACCCCCCAGGAGAGGGACTCTAGAGCACAGCAGTGGGTTCCCTCAATTGGAATACACACCATCTAGTTAGTCCTGGGTGCCTATGGGCATGGCAAGCCACATATGCGGGCTCTTGGTCCAGTCACTGAGAGGCGTTACTTGAATAAGGTACTCACGCTGAGGGTCACAATGTGTGTTTGTGCCGAAGGCGGCCCTCACGCTTGGGCGTGGCCTAATGGGCCATGCCGTTTTCTCCTACACTGAAGGTTTGACTCACTGCCAGCAGCAAGGTTTCTTGCCATGGGGAAGGAGGGGTTCTGACTTGTGCATCAGGTTCCCCCCTGTGCAGGGATTGGAGATAGGTCTAGGTTCCGATGACTCCAAAACAGGTTGGGAATGGATGGAGGCCTAAGGCAGTAGCGGGTCCAATGTGCTGGGTGTGCAGCCAGCTGTGTCGGTGTCTGTTGGAAGGTCTGGGCTCAGGCTATTTGCGACAGAGCATCACTGTTTAAGGTAGCCTATGCAATTGGGGTGTTGCCGAGGGCCAAGCAGTTTGATCCTCATTTGGGGTTTCTGGGCAGCGCCATAGACAATGTTTTTCTCCTGGGAGGCAGGCACAGCGCTTCATTGTGGCCCCAGAATTCCCAGTAGGGAGGGTTTGTGGGCCAGGAGTGTGAGGACGGAAGTCTGAAAACACAAGCTAGTGTGAGGATTGGAGCCAAGGGCAGAGCAGGCCCACTCTGCAGAGGCTGAATCAAAATCTCCTGCATCTGAAGTCAGGCTGAGGATCAGACGTTGGCTGAGGCTGGAGTATGTGTCCATGATGGCACCTTCATGAAGTGGGGGCCTCATGAGGCCAAGGAAGTTTTCCCACGCTTTGTTTGGAGGTTGCCCCAAACCACAAGGTTTCCTTCTGCGGGACATTCGAGTCCTGTTGCATGGCTCCAGGACATACCATATGGAAGGACTGGAGAGCAGGGTTCGAAGGATGGATCCCTGTATTGCATGCCTCGCATTCCCATTGGCTATTAGCGACAAGATATGTTTCATCTGCTGCCTCTGGAACACGCAACCCAGCGGGCTGAGTTGAAATGGCCTCTCCTGAGGATGCGTCATAATGGGGGTTGAGTCCATGGAGACCTTGGAATGTGCTGGTTGTTCAGTGGCCCTGCGGAACTCTCCTACCTGAAGTGTTTGATACATCCCTGTAAGAAGGCTGCCCATGTGGAGATGAGAGATGTTTGGTTTGGTGCCTCAGAAAAGCCCCATGTGCTGGTCTACGAAAACAGTCCTCTGAGAACGGAAACATGGAAACCAAAGCTAAGGTTCAGATTAGGGCCTGGGGGCCTGTCCATTTCAACCTTCTGTCTCTGGGGACACTGTGTGAGAGTCTAAGTGGAGATAGTTGCTCCGCTGGTGTCAGAGAACCCCTCTTAGTCCAGGGTGGCCTATACTATTGATGGCCTCAGGGACCTTGGAGCTTTTCCCTAACCTGTAGGGTTGTGGTCAATGGATTGGGCACACTTTCCTTGGAGAGGGCAGGCACAATCTTTCGCTGTTTGGTCCAGAGGCCCTAGCCTGGATGTTGTGTGGGTCCAGGCTGTGGGCACAGAAGTCTGAATACACAAACTCAGCTTATGAGTGGCGCCTAGGGTATGGCCGGCCGGATATACAGCCCGAGAGGGAGCTCCTGGGCCTCTGAAACAAAGGCGAGTGGGAGGCGTTCCTTCAGGCTTTTGTCTCTGGATGTTGTGTCCGGGATAGCCGTGGATTGGAGCGGTGGCCTCAGGTACTGTGGTCGAGTGTCCCTCTCTGGGGATTTGTCCCAGCTCCCAAGAGTTTGGGGTCATTTTGTGGGAAGGGTGGAGTCGTGTTGTCTGGCTCATGGGTCTCTCCAAGAAAGGGATTCCAGAACAGAGCTCCAGGTACGGGCGGGGCGACTGGAAAATTCAAACCGTGGTGAGGATTGGGTGCATAGTGGCTTGGCAAGCCCCATATGTGGGCTCTTGGTCCAGGCCCTGACAGGCCTTTCTTTGACATGGGGCTCATGCTGAGGGTCACAGTTTGAATTTGTGCCCAAGCAGCACTCAAGTTTGGGCGTGGCTTCAGGGGCCATGAAGGTTTCTCCCACCCTGAAGGTGTGACTCCATGCCAAGAGCAAGCTTGACAGCCATGGGGAAGGAGGAGTTCTGTTTTGTGCTTGCTATACCCAGCTGTGTGGAGAATTGATATAATGTCTAGGTTCAGATATCTGAAAACCAAGGTTAGGATGCGGTGACGGCATAAGTCCATGGCGTTTCCGAAGTGCTGGGTGTGCGGCCAGCTGTCTCCTTGTCTGTCTGGACGTCTGGCTTCAGCCTGTGTCAGGCAGAGCATGAGTGCCCAGAGCAGCCTATCCAGTTCGGGTACCGTCGAGGCCTGAGCAGGTTGATCCTCATCTGGGTTTTCTGGAGAGCCCCACAGGGAAACATTTTTCTTCCGTTCGGCAGACACTGGGCTGGGTTTTGTTTCTGGAGTTCCTAGTCCGGAGGGCTTGTTTGCCAGGAGTGTGACGAAGGAAGTCTGAAAACACAGGCTAGCGTGAGGTTTGGGACCGAGGGCACGGCAGGCCCACTCTGTAGAGGCTGAATCGAGAACTCCTGCACTGAGGTCATGTCAACTATGAGTCGTGCCTCTGGCTAGAGTTTTTGTCCAGCATGGCCTCTTCCTGAAGGGTGTGGGGGCTTCATGAGGCCAGAAAGCTTTGCCTACGATGGGATTTGTGAACTGCTCCAAAACTGAAGGTTACCTTCTGCACGACAGTCGAGTCCTATTGGATGGTTCCAAGAGGCCCCATATGGAAAGACTCGAGAGCAGGTGTCTAAGCATGGATGCCTGGGAACGCCACCTCATATTCCCACTCTTTAGTCAGGACAAGGCAGGCTCAATCTGCGGGCTCCTGGGTGAGCTACCCAGAGGGGAGAGTTGAAATGGTCTCTCCTGAAGATGAGTCCTACTGTGGCTTGGTGGCCTGGGAGACCTTGGAATGTGGAGGTGGCTCAGGGACTCTGCAGGATTCTCCAACATGAGGTGTTTGACACGGCTCCAACAAGGAAACTTCCCATGTGGAGACGAGAGGAGTTCTGTTCCGTGCCTCAGGAAAGCCCCATACCCTGTTCTTCGAACCAAAGCCTCTGAGGAGTGACACATGGAAACCAAAGCAAGAGTTGAGACTATGGCCTAAAGGCCTGTCCGGCTCAACCTTCTATCTCTGTTGACATCTGTGTGCATGCATTCATGGATGTAGCTGCTCAGCTTGTGTCCAAATGCCCCTGTGAGTCCAGAGAGGCTCCCAGTAGTGGGATGTCCTCGGAGGCCTTGAGGTTTCTCATATTCTGGAGGTGTGTGGCCAAAGGAATGGACACAGTTTCCCAGGAGAGAGCAGGCACAGTCCTGTTTTATCGCTCCAGAGGACCCAGTCTAGAGGCTGTGTTTGCCAGGGCTGTGGGGACAGATGTCTGAAAAAGCAAACTTGGCTCAGCTAGGGGCCAATGTAATGGCAGGCCTGATCTCTAGTCCGTGAGGGGAGATCCTCTGGAAATCAAAGTAGGGCAAGTGGGAGGCAGTCACTCAGGATTTTGTCTCTGGGTGTTGCGTTTACAGTATCCGTTCAGGGTAGGGGTTGTCTCAGAGGCCGAGGAAGAGCCTTCCTCTCGGGGGATTGTCCAAGCTCCCAAGTGTTTGTGTTCATTCTGTGGAAATGAAGAGTACTGTTTTCTGCCACAGGGGACCCCCCAGGAGAGGGACTCTAGAGCACAGCAGTGGGTTCCCTCAACTGGAATACACACCATCTAGTTAGTCCTGGGTGCCTATGGGCATGGCAAGCCACATATGCGGGCTCTTGGTCCAGTCACTGAGAGGCGTTACTTGAATAAGGTACTCACGCTGAGGGTCACAATGTGTGTTTGTGCCCAAGGCGGCCCTCACGCTTGGGCGTGGCCTCATGGGCCATGCCGTTTTCTCCTACACTGAAGGTTTGACTCACTGCCAGCAGCAAGGTTTCTTGCCAGGGGGAAGGAGGGGTTCTGACTTGTGCATCAGGTTCCCCCCTGTGCAGGGATTGGAGATAAGGTCTAGGTTCCGATGACTGAAAACCCAGGTTGGGAATGGATGGTGGCCTAAGGCAGTGGCGGGTCCAATGTGCTGGGTGTGCAGCCAGCTGTGTCGGTGTCTGTTGGAAGGTCTGGGCTCAGGCTATTTGCGACAGAGCATCACTGTTTAAGGTAGCCTATGCAATTGGGGTGTTGCCGAGGGCCAAGCAGTTTGATCCTCATTTGGGGTTTCTGGGCAGCGCCATAGACAATGTTTTTCTCCTGGGAGGCAGGCACAGTGCTTCATTGTGGCCCCAGAATTCCCAGTAGGGAGGGTTTGTGGGCCAGGAGTGTGAGGACGGAAGTCTGAAAACACAAGCTAGTGTGAGGATTGGAGCCAAGGGCAGAGCAGGCCCACTCTGCAGAGGCTGAATCAAAATCTCCTGCATCTGAAGTCAGGCTGAGGATCAGACGTTGGCTGAGGCTGGAGTATGTGTCCATGATGGCACCTTCATGAAGTGGGGGCCTCATGAGGCCAAGGAAGTTTTCCCACGCTGAGTTTGGAGGTTGCCCCAAACCACAAGGTTTCCTTCTGCGGGACATTCGAGTCCTGTTGCATGGCTCCAGGACATACCATATGGAAGGACTGGAGAGCAGGGTTCGAAGGATGGATCCCTGTACAGCATGCCTCGCATTCCCATTGGCTATTAGCGACAAGATATGTTTGATCTGCTGCCTCTGGAACACGCGACCCAGGGGACTGAGTTGAAATGGCCTCTCCTGAGGATGCGTCATAATGTGCGTTTGGGTCCATGGAGACCTTGGAATGTGCTGGTTGTTCAGTGGCCCTGCGGAACTCTCCTACCTGAAGTGTTTGATACATCCCAGTAAGAAGACTGCCCGTGTGGTGATGAGAGAGGTTTGTTTTGGTGCCTCAGAAAAGCCCCATGTGCTGGTCTACGAAAACAGTCCTCTGAGAACGGAAACATGGAAACCAAAGCTAAGGTTCAGATTAGGGCCTGGGGGCCTGTCCATTTCAACCTTCTGTCTCTGGGGACACTGTCTGAGAGTCTAAGTGGAGATAGTTGCTCCGCTGGTGTCAGAGAGCCCCTCTTAGTCCAGGGGGGCCTACACTATTGATGGCCTCAGGGGCCTTGGAGCTTTTCCCTAACTGTAGGGTTGTCGTCAATGGATTGGGCACACTTTCCTTGGAGAGGGCAGGCACAATCTTTCGCTGTGGCCCTAGAGGCCCTAGCCTGGAGGTGTGTGGGTCCAGGCTGTGGGCACAGAAGTCTGAATACACAAACTCAGCTTATGAGTGGCGCCTAGGGTATGGCTGGCCGGAGGTACAGCCTGAGAGGGAGCTCCTGGGCCTCTGAAACAAGAGCGAGTGGGAGGCGTTCCAAGAGGCTTTTGTCTCTGGATGTTGTGTCCGGGATAGCCGTGGATTTGAGGGGTGGCCTCAGGGACAGTGGACGAGTATCCCTCTCTGGGGATTTGTCCCAGCTCCCATATTGGGGTCATTTTGTGGGAAGGGTGGAGTCGTGTTGTCTGGCTCATGGGTCTCTCCAAGAAAGGGATTCCAGAGCAGAGCCCCAGGTACTGGCATGGCGACTGGAAAATTCAAAACGTGGTGAGGATTGGGTGCATAGGGGCTTGGCAAGCCCCTTATGCGCGCTCTTTGTCCAAGCCCTGAGAGGCCTTTCTTTGACATGGGGCTCATGCTGAGGGTCACAGTGTGAATTTGTTCCCAATCAGCACTCACGTTTTGCGTGGCATCAGGGGCCATGAAGGTTTCTCCCACCCTGAAGGTGTTACTCCATGCCAAGAGCAAGCTTTACAGCCATGGGGAAGCAGGACTTCTGTTTTGAGCTTGCGATACCCAGCTGTGTGGAGAATTGATATGATGTCTAGGTCCAGATATCTGAAAACCAAGGTTAGGAAGAGGTGACGGCATAAGACCATGGCGTGTCCGAAGTGCTGGGTGTGCGGCCAGCTGTCTCCTTGTCTATCTGGACGTCTGGCTTCAGGCTGTGTCAGACAGAGCATGAGTGCCCAGAGCAGCCTACCCAGTTCGGGTACCGTCGAGGCCCGAGCAGGTTGATCCTCATCTGGGTTTTCTGGAGAGTCCCACAGGGAAACGTTTTTCTTCCGTTGGGCAGACACTGGGCTGGGTTTTGGTTCTGGAGTTCCTAGGTCTGAGGGCTTGTTTTCCAGGAGTGTGAGGAAGGAAGTAGGAAAACACAAGCTAGCGTGAGGTTTGGGACCGAGGGCACGGCAGGCCCACTCTGCAGAGGCTGAATCGAGATCTCCTGCACTGAGGTCATGTCAACTATGAGACGTGCCTCACGCTAGAGTTTTTGTCCAGCATTTCCTCTTCCTGAAGGGTTTGGGGGCTTCATGAAGCCAGGGAGGTTTGCCTACGATGGGATTTGTGAACTACTCCAAACCTAAAGATTTCCTTCTTCTCGACAGTCGAGTCCTATTGGATGGTTCCAGGAGGCCCCATACGGAAAGACTCGAGAGCAGGTGTCAAAGCATGGATGCCTGGGAACGCCACCTCATATTCCCACTGTTTAGTCAGGACAAGTCAGGCTCAATCTGCAGGCTCCTGGGTGAGCTACCTAGAGGGGAGAGTTGAAATGGACTCTCCTGAAGATGAGTTCTACTGTGGCTTGGTGGCCTGGGAGACCTTGGAATGTGGAGGTGGCTCGGGGACTCTGCAGGGTTTTCCAAACTGAGGCGTTTGACACAGCTCCAACAAGGAAGCTTCCCATGTGGAGACGAGAGGAGTTCTGTTCAGTTCCTCAGGAAAGCCCCATATCCTGTTCTTCGAACCAAAGCCTCTGAGGAGTAACACCTGGAACCCAAAGCAAGAGTTGAGATTAGGGCCTAAGGGCCTGTCCAGCTCAACCTTCTATCTCTGTTGACATCTGTGTGCATGCCTTCGTGGAGGTAGCTGCTCAGCTTGTGTCCGAATGCCCCTGTGTGTCCAGGGAGGCTCCCAGTAGTGGGATGACCTCGGGGGCCTTGAGGTTTCTCATATTCTGGAGGTGTGTGGCCAAAGGAATGGACACAGTTTCCCAGGAGAGAGCAGGCACAGTCATGTGGTATGGCTCCAGAGGACCCAGCCTAGAGGCTGTGTTTGCCAGGGCTCTGGGGACTGATGTCTGAAAGAGAAAACTTGGCTCAGCTAGGGGCCAAGGTAATGGCAGGCCTGATCTCCAGTCCGTGAGGGGAGATCCTCTTGATATCAAAGGAGGGCAAGTGGGAGGCAGTCGCTCAGGCTTTTGTCTCTGGGTGTTGCGTTCACAGTGTCCGGTCAGGGTAGGGGTTGCCTCAGGGTCCGAGGAAGAGCCTTCCTCTCGGGGGATTGTCCAAGCTCCCAAGTGTTTGGGTTCATTCTGTGGGAAGTTAGAGTACTGTTCTGCCACAATGGACCTCCCAGGAGAGGGACTCTAGAGCACAGCAGTGGGTTCCCTCAACTGGAATACACACCATCTAGTTAGTCCTGGGTGACTATGTGCATGGCAAGGACTAAATGCAGGATCTTCGTCCCGAACCTGACAGGCCTTTCTTTGTCATGGGGCTCATGCTAGGGTCACAGTGTGAATTTGTGCCCAAGCAGCACTCATGTTTGGGCGTGGAATCACGGGCCATGAAGGGTTCCCCACGTGAAGGTGTGACTCCATGCGAAGAACAAGCATTACAGCCATGTGGAAGGCAGAGTTCTGATTGTGATTCCGATACGCAAACTAGCTTTCTTTGGGGACATCGGTATGGCAGGCCCAATCTACAAACCATGAGAAGAACTCATGAAGATTTGAATATAGAGTGAGTCTGAGGCGCTTGCTCAGGCATTTGTCTCTGGAATTTGTATCAGCGATCTCCGTGGAATGTCGGGGATGCCTCATGGGCCATGGACGAATCTTCCTCTCTGAGGATTTGGCCCGATTCCCAATTGCTTTTCGTCAATCTGTGGGATGGGAGGTCTCCTTTCAGGTTTGTTACCCTCAGGTGTCCCAACAAAAGAGGAATTCCAAAGCAAAGCCGTGGGGAAGACTGAAGGGACAACCCGAACTATGGTTAAAAATTGGGGCCTACGGGCATGGCAAGCACAATATGCTATCTCTTCATCCAGCCACTGAGTGGCCTTACTTGAGGACTGGGCTCAGCCTGAGGGTCACAATGTGTGTTTGTGAACAATGTGGCCCGCGAGCATGGGTGGGACCTCATGGGCCACACTGGTTTCAACTACACTGAACGTTGGACAACATGCCAACCACAAGGTTTCTTGTCATGGGGAAGGAGTTCTGATTTCTGCATCATCTTCAACCCTGGGCAGTGATTGGAGATAAGGTCTAGGTTCTGAAACCTGAAAACTGAGGTTGGGAAGAGATGACGACCTAAGGCCATGGCGGCTCGATGTGCTCAGTGTGCGGACAGCTGTCTGGGAGGGGCCAGGGGGTCCAGGATCAGGCTGTGTCAGAAAGGGCATTAGTACCCTGGTCAGCCTATGTATTTGGGGTACAGCCAAGGTCGGTGCAGGTTGATCCTCATTTGGGGTTACTGGGTAGCCCCAGAGGACAAAGTTTTTCTTCTGGAGGGCCGGCAGAGTGCTGCATTGTAGTTCTGGATTGCCAAACTGGAGGGCTTGTGGGCCAGTAGTCTGACGACAAAATTCTGAGAACACAAGCTAGGCTTAGGTTTCTGGGTGAGGCCATGGCAGGCACAATCTACAGACCTGAATTGAGATCTCGTGCATCTGAAGTCAGGGCGAGGATCAGACGATCGCTCAGGTAGGAGTTTCTGTCCCTGATGGCCCCTTCATAAATGGGGGGTCATCACGAGGCCATGGGGCTTTCCAACGATGGGAGTTGTGAGAAGCTCCAAACTGCAGAGAGTCTTCTGCAGGACAATTGAGACCTGTTGTTTGGCTCCAGGCCAATGATTCTGAGCAGGGTTCTAAGGATGGATGGCTGGGTAGCCCACCTCGCATTCCAATTGTCTCCTAGCAACAAGACAGGTTAGATCTCCTGGATCTGTGGGGAGCAACCGAGGATGCTGAGTTGAAATGGACACCCCTGGGGATGGGTCCTAACGTGCTTTTGTGTCTATGGAGACCTTGGAATGAAGCGGTGGCACTGGGGCCCTAAAAGGTTCTCCTAAACAGAGGCTTTGACACAGCTCCAACGTGCAAGTTTCCCATGTGTAGATGAGATGTTTTCTGATGGGTGAGTCAAGAAACAGCTATATGCTGCTTTTGAAATCCAGACCTCTGAGGAGAGATGCCTGGACACCAAAGCAATGGATCTGATTAGTGCCTAGGGGCCTGTTCTTTTCTTTTTACCTCTGGGGACATCTGCTATGGGTCTGAGTGCAGGTAGGTGCTCAGTTGGGCTCAGATTGCCCCTGTTTTTCCTGGGAAGCCACCACTATTGAGATGGATCAGGGACTTTGGAGGTTTATCCTATTAGAAGGGTTGTGGCCATTGGAATGGGCACACACAATTCCCTTGGAGAGGGCAAGTACAGTCCTCAGTTTTGTGTCCAGGGGCCTGAGCCTGTAGGTTGTGTAGGCCAGGGCTGTTTGGTCAGTTCTCTGAAAACACAAACTCGGCTTATGTTTCGGGTCATAGGTATGGCAGGACTGATCTACAGACCATGAGGAGAACTCTTCGGGATTTGAAAGAAGGGCTAGTGTGAGGCTCCTGCTCAAGTTTTTGTCTCTGGATATCATGTCACTCATGGTCGTGGAATTTCTGGGTGACTTCATGGAAAATGGACGAGTCATACTTTTTGGTGGTTTGGCCCCGTCCAAAGAGTTTGGGGTCATTATTTGGGCTGGAAGAAGTCTGTTTTTTTTGTTGTTGTTGTTGTTTTTTTTCTTTTTTAACCTCCGGTGTCCCACCAAATGAGGGATTCCAGAGTAGAGCCCTGGGGAGGGCCGACTGGACAATCAGAAATCTGGTTAAAAATTGGGGCCTAGGGACATGTCAAGCCCATTATGACATCTAATGGTCCAGCCACTGAGAGGACTTACTAGACTACAGAACTCAAGCTGAGGGTCACAATGTTTGTGTATGCCCTCGTCGCACTCAAGAATGGGCGGGGCCTCAGGGTGGATGCTGGTTTCTTCTACTCTGAACGTTGGACAACGTGCCAACCACAAGGGTTCTTGCCATGGGTAAAGAGGAGTTCTGATTTCTACATCACACTCACCCCTGGGCTGTGATTGGAGATAAGGTCTCGGTTCTGAAGCCTGAAAACTGAGGTAAGGAAGAGATGATGACCTAAGGCCATGGCGGGTTTTTTGTGCTCAGTGTGCGGTCAGCTTTCTGGGTGTTGGTCAGGAGGTCCGGGCTCAGGTTGTGTTCGACAGTGCATTAGTGCCCAGGTTAGACTATATAATTTGGGTAAAGTTGAGTGCTGTGTAGGTTTACCCTCATTTAAGGTGCCTGGGCAGCTCATGAGGCAATAATTTTTTTTTCTAGAGGGCAGGCAGAGTGCCTCTTGTGGGTCCGGAATTGCCAAACTTGAGGGCTTCGGAACCAGGAGTATGAGGACGGAAGTCTGAGAAGACAAGCTAGACTTGGGTTTCAGGGCGAGGGCACGGCATGTACCCCCTGCAGATCTGAAAAAATATCTCATCCACCTGAAGTCAGGGCAAGGATCAGACTTTGGCTCAGGTTGGAGAATCTGAGCATGACGGCCGCTTCTTGAAGGCAGCAGAATCTCGAGGTCATTGAGGTTTTCCCACGTTGGGAGTTGTGGGATGCCCCCTTCAAGGATTCCTTCTGCGGGACAATTAAGACTTGTTGGACAGCTCCAGGACATCCCATATGGAATGACTCCAGACCACCGTTCGCGGATGGATGCCTGGGAAGCCCGCCTCGCATTCCAATTGTCTCCTAGCAACAAGACAGTTTAGATCTGATGGCTCTGCGGGAGCAACCGTGGTGGCTGAGTTGAAATGGACTTTCCTGAGGATGGGTCCTAATGTGCTTTTGTGTCCATGAGGGCCTTGGAATGGGGTGGTGGCACCGGGACCCTGAAGTACTCTCCTAAGCTTTGGACATGGCTCCCATGCACAGGTTTCCTTGTGGAGAAGAGATGAGTTCTGATGGGTGCCTCAGGAAAACCCCTATGTTCGTATTGGAATCAGGCTTTTGAGGACACATGCCTGTAACCCAAAGCAATGGATCCTATTATGGCCTAGGGTCCTGTCTGGTTCAATCTTCTTCTCTGGGGACAACCATCTCTGTTATGAGTATAGGTCGATTATCAGCTGAAGTCAGACAGCCCTTGTTTGTTCTGGGCGACCTACACTATTGGGATGGCCTCAGGGACTTTGGAGGTTTCTCCTAATTTGTACGATTTTGGACCATGGAATGGGCAGAATTCCCATGGATTGGTAGGCACAGTCCGAATGTGTGGCTCCAGGGGCCCAGCCTGGAGGGTGGGTGGCCCAAGACTTTGAGGACAGAAGTCTGAAAACACAAACTCAGCTTAGGTTTGGGGACGTAGGTATGGCAGGCCCGATCTACAAACCATGAGAAGAACTCTTCAGGATATGAAGAAAGTGCGAGTCTGAGGCGCTTGCTCAGGCTTTTGTCTCTGGATTTTGTATCAGCGATGGCCGTGGAATGTCGGGGAGGCCTCATGGGCCATGGACGAATCTTCCTCTCTGAGGATTTGGCCCGATTCCCAATTTCTTTTCGTCAATCTGTGGGATGGGAGGACTCATTTCAGTTTTGTTACCTCAGGTGTCCCACCAAAAGAGGAATTCCAAAGCAAAGCCGTGGGGAAGACTGAAGGGTCAACCCGAACTATGGTTAAAAATTGGGGCCTAGGGGCATGGCAAGCCCAATATGCTATCTCTTCATCCAGCCACTTAGTGGCCTTACTTGTGGACTGGGCTCAGCCTGAGCGTCACAATGTGTGTTTGTGACCAATGTGGCCCACGAGCATGGGCGGGGCCTCATGGGCCACACTGGTTTCAACTACAATGAACGTTGGACAACATGCCAACCACAAGGTTTCTTGCCATGGGGAAGGAGTTCTGATTTCTGCATCACCTTCAACCCTGGGCAGTGATTGGAGATAAGGTCTAGGTTCTGAAACCTGAAAACCGAGGTTGGGAAGAAATGATGACCTAAGGTCACGGCGGCTCGATGTGCTCAGTGTGCGGCCAGCTGTCTGGGAGGGGCCAGGGGTTCCAGGCTCAGGCTGTGTCAGAAAGGGCATTAGAGCCCTGGTCAGCCTGTGTATTTGGGGTACAGCCAAGGTCGGTGCAGGTTGATCCTCATTTGGGGTTACTGGGTAGCCCCAGAGGACAAAGTTTTTCTTCTGGAGGGCCGGCAGAGTGCTGCATTGTAGTTCTGGATTGCCAAACTGGAGGGCTTGTGGGCCAGTAGTCTGACGACAAAATTCTGAGAACACAAGCTAGGCTTAGGTTTCTGGGTGAGGCCATGGCAGGCACAATCTACAGACCTGAATCGAGATCTCGTGCATCTGAAGTCAGGGCGAGGATCAGACGATCGCTCAGGTAGGAGTTTCTGTCCCTGATGGCCCCTTCATAAATGGGGGGTCATCACGAGGCCATGGGGCTTTCCAACGATGGGAGTTGTGAGAAGCTCCAAACTGCAGAGAGTCTTCTGCAGGACAATTGAGACCTGTTGTTTGGCTCCAGGCCAATGATTCTGAGCAGGGTTCTAAGGATGGATGGCTGGGTAGCCCACCTCGCATTCCAATTGTCTCCTAGCAACAAGACAGGTTAGATCTCCTGGATCTGTGGGGAGCAACCGAGGATGCTGAGTTGAAATGGACACCCCTGGGGATGGGTCCTAACGTGCTTTTGTGTCTATGGAGACCTTGGAATGAAGCGGTGGCACTGGGGCCCTAAAAGGTTCTCCTAAACAGAGGCTTTGACACAGCTCCAACGTGCAAGTTTCCCATGTGTAGATGAGATGTTTTCTGATGGGTGAGTCAAGAAACAGCTATATGCTGCTTTTGAAATCCAGACCTCTGAGGAGAGATGCCTGGACACCAAAGCAATGGATCTGATTAGTGCCTAGGGGCCTGTTCTTTTCTTTTTACCTCTGGGGACATCTGCTATGGGTCTGAGTGCAGGTAGGTGCTCAGTTGGGCTCAGATTGCCCCTGTTTTTCCTGGGAAGCCACCACTATTGAGATGGATCAGGGACTTTGGAGGTTTATCCTATTAGAAGGGTTGTGGCCATTGGAATGGGCACACACAATTCCCTTGGAGAGGGCAAGTACAGTCCTCAGTTTTGTGTCCAGGGGCCTGAGCCTGTAGGTTGTGTAGGCCAGGGCTGTTTGGTCAGTTCTCTGAAAACACAAACTCGGCTTATGTTTCGGGTCATAGGTATGGCAGGACTGATCTACAGACCATGAGGAGAACTCTTCGGGATTTGAAAGAAGGGCTAGTGTGAGGCTCCTGCTCAAGTTTTTGTCTCTGGATATCATGTCACTCATGGTCGTGGAATTTCTGGGTGACTTCATGGAAAATGGACGAGTCATACTTTTTGGTGGTTTGGCCCCGTCCAAAGAGTTTGGGGTCATTATTTGGGCTGGAAGAAGTCTGTTTTTTTTGTTGTTGTTGTTGTTTTTTTTCTTTTTTAACCTCCGGTGTCCCACCAAATGAGGGATTCCAGAGTAGAGCCCTGGGGAGGGCCGACTGGACAATCAGAAATCTGGTTAAAAATTGGGGCCTAGGGACATGTCAAGCCCATTATGACATCTAATGGTCCAGCCACTGAGAGGACTTACTAGACTACAGAACTCAAGCTGAGGGTCACAATGTTTGTGTATGCCCTCGTCGCACTCAAGAATGGGCGGGGCCTCAGGGTGGATGCTGGTTTCTTCTACTCTGAACGTTGGACAACGTGCCAACCACAAGGGTTCTTGCCATGGGTAAAGAGGAGTTCTGATTTCTACATCACACTCACCCCTGGGCTGTGATTGGAGATAAGGTCTCGGTTCTGAAGCCTGAAAACTGAGGTAAGGAAGAGATGATGACCTAAGGCCATGGCGGGTTTTTTGTGCTCAGTGTGCGGTCAGCTTTCTGGGTGTTGGTCAGGAGGTCCGGGCTCAGGTTGTGTTCGACAGTGCATTAGTGCCCAGGTTAGACTATATAATTTGGGTAAAGTTGAGTGCTGTGTAGGTTTACCCTCATTTAAGGTGCCTGGGCAGCTCATGAGGCAATATTTTTTTTTCTAGAGGGCAGGCAGAGTGCCTCATTGTGGGTCCGGAATTGCCAAACTTGAGGGCTTCGGAACCAGGAGTATGAGGACGGAAGTCTGAGAAGACAAGCTAGACTTGGGTTTCAGGGCGAGGGCACGGCATGTACCCCCTGCAGATCTGAAAAAATATCTCATCCATCTGAAGTCAGGGCAAGGATCAGACTTTGGCTCAGGTTGGAGAATCTGAGCATGACGGCCGCTTCTTGAAGGCAGCAGAATCTCGAGGTCATTGAGGTTTTCCCACGTTGGGAGTTGTGGGATGCCCCCTTCAAGGATTCCTTCTGCGGGACAATTAAGACTTGTTGGACAGCTCCAGGACATCCCATATGGAATGACTCCAGACCACCGTTCGCGGATGGATGCCTGGGAAGCCCGCCTCGCATTCCAATTGTCTCCTAGCAACAAGACAGTTTAGATCTGATGGCTCTGCGGGAGCAACCGTGGTGGCTGAGTTGAAATGGACTTTCCTGAGGATGGGTCCTAATGTGCTTTTGTGTCCATGAGGGCCTTGGAATGGGGCGGTGGCACCGGGACCCTGAAGTACTCTCCTAAGCTTTGGACATGGCTCCCATGCACAGGTTTCCTTGTGGAGAAGAGATGAGTTCTGATGGGTGCCTCAGGAAAACCCCTATGTTCGTATTGGAATCAGGCTTTTGAGGACACATGCCTGTAACCCAAAGCAATGGATGCTATTATGGCCTAGGGTCCTGTCTGGTTCAATCTTCTTCTCTGGGGACAACCATCTCTGTTATGAGTATAGGTCGATTATCAGCTGAAGTCAGACAGCCCTTGTTTGTTCTGGGCGACCTACACTATTGGGATGGCCTCAGGGACTTTGGAGGTTTCTCCTAATTTGTACGATTTTGGACCATGGAATGGGCAGAATTCCCATGGATTGGTAGGCACAGTCCGAATGTGTGGCTCCAGGGGCCCAGCCTGGAGGGTGGGTGGCCCAAGACTTTGAGGACAGAAGTCTGAAAACACAAACTCAGCTTAGGTTTGGGGACGTAGGTATGGCAGGCCCGATCTACAAACCATGAGAAGAACTCTTCAGGATATGAAGAAAGTGCGAGTCTGAGGCGCTTGCTCAGGCTTTTGTCTCTGGATTTTGTATCAGCGATGGCCGTGGAATGTCGGGGAGGCCTCATGGGCCACGGACGAATCTTCCTCTCTGAGGATTTGGCGCGATTCCCAATTGCTTTTCGTCAATCTTTGGGATGGGAGGACTCATTTCAGTTTTGTTACCTCAGGTGTCCCACCAAAAGAGGAATTCCAAAGCAAAGCCGTGGGGAAGACTGAAGGGTCAACCCGAACTATGGTTAAAAATTGGGGCCTAGGGGCATGGCAAGCCCAATATGCTATCTCTTCATCCAGCCACTTAGTGGCCTTACTTGTGGACTGGGCTCAGCCTGAGCGTCACAATGTGTGTTTGTGACCAATGTGGCCCACGAGCATGGGCGGGGCCTCATGGGCCACACTGGTTTCAACTACAATGAACGTTGGACAACATGCCAACCACAAGGTTTCTTGCCATGGGGAAGGAGTTCTGATTTCTGCATCACCTTCAACCCTGGGCAGTGATTGGAGATAAGGTCTAGGTTCTGAAACCTGAAAACCGAGGTTGGGAAGAAATGATGACCTAAGGTCACGGCGGCTCGATGTGCTCAGTGTGCGGCCAGCTGTCTGGGAGGGGCCAGGGGTTCCAGGCTCAGGCTGTGTCAGAAAGGGCATTAGAGCCCTGGTCAGCCTGTGTATTTGGGGTACAGCCAAGGTCGGTGCAGGTTGATCCTCATTTGGGGTTACTGGGTAGCCCCAGAGGACAAAGTTTTTCTTCTGGAGGGCCGGCAGAGTGCTGTATTGTTGTTCTGGATTGCCAAACTGGAGGGCTTGTGGGCCAGTAGTCTGACGACAAAAGTCTTAGAACACAAGCTAGGCTTAGGTTTCTGGGTGAGGCCATGGCAGGCACAATCTACAGACCTGAATTGAGATCTCGTGCATCTGAAGTCAGGGCGAGGATCAGACGATCGCTCAGGTAGGAGTTTCTGTCCCTGATGGCCCCTTCATAAATGGGGGGTCATCACGAGGCCATGGGGCTTTCCAACGATGGGAGTTGTGAGAAGCTCCAAACTGCAGAGAGTCTTCTGCAGGACAATTGAGACCTGTTGTTTGGCTCCAGGCCAATGATTCTGAGCAGTGTTCTAAGGATGGATGGCTGGGTAGCCCACCTCGCATTCCAATTGTCTCCTAGCAACAAGACAGGTTAGATCTCCTGGATCTGTGGGGAGCAACCGAGGATGCTGAGTTGAAATGGACACCCCTGGGGATGGGTCCTAACGTGCTTTTGTGTCTATGGAGACCTTGGAATGAAGCGGTGGCACTGGGGCCCTAAAGGGTTCTCCTAAACAGAGGCTTTGACACAGCTCCAACGTGCAAGTTTCCCATGTGTAGATGAGATGTTTTCTGATGGGTGAGTCACGAAACAGCTATATGCTGCTTTTGAAATCCAGGCCTCTGAGGAGAGATGCCTGGACACCAAAGCAATGGATCTGATTAGTGCCTAGGGGCCTGTTCTTTTCTTTTTACCTCTGGGGACATCTGCTATGGGTCTGAGTGCAGGTAGGTGCTCAGTTGGGCTCAGATTGCCCCTGTTTTTCCTGGGAAGCCACCACTATTGAGATGGATCAGGGACTTTGGAGGTTTATCCTATTAGAAGGGTTGTGGCCATTGGAATGGGCACACACAATTCCCTTGGAGAGGGCAAGTACAGTCCTCAGTTTTGTGTCCAGGGGCCTGAGCCTGTAGGTTGTGTAGGCCAGGGCTGTTTGGTCAGTTCTCTGAAAACACAAACTCGGCTTATGTTTCGGGTCATAGGTATGGCAGGACTGATCTACAGACCATGAGGTGAACTCTTCGGGATTTGAAAGAAGGGCTAGTGTGAGGCTCCTGCTCAAGTTTTTGTCTCTGGATATCATGTCACTCATGGTCGTGGAATTTCTGGGTGACTTCATGGGAAATGGATGAGTCTTACTTTTTGGTGGTTTGGCCCCGTCCAAAGAGTTTGGGTCATTCTTTGGGCTGCAAGAAGTCTGTTTTTTTTTTTTGTTGTTGTTGTTGTTTTTTTTCTTTTTTAACCTCCGGTGTCCCACCAAATGAGGGATTCCAGAGTAGAGCCCTGGGGAGGGCCGACTGGACAATCAGAAATCTGGTTAAAAATTGGGGCCTAGGGACATGTCAAGCCCATTATGACATCTAATGGTCCAGCCACTGAGAGGACTTACTAGACTACAGAACTCAAGCTGAGGGTCACAATGTTTGTGTATGCCCTCGTCGCACTCAAGAATGGGCGGGGCCTCAGGGTGGATGCTGGTTTCTTCTACTCTGAACGTTGGACAACGTGCCAACCACAAGGGTTCTTGCCATGGGTAAAGAGGAGTTCTGATTTCTACATCACACTCACCCCTGGGCTGTGATTGGAGATAAGGTCTCGGTTCTGAAGCCTGAAAACTGAGGTAAGGAAGAGATGATGACCTAAGGCCATGGCGGGTTTTTTGTGCTCAGTGTGCGGTCAGCTTTCTGGGTGTTGGTCAGGAGGTCCGGGCTCAGGTTGTGTTCGACAGTGCATTAGTGCCCAGGTTAGACTATATAATTTGGGTAAAGTTGAGTGCTGTGTAGGTTTACCCTCATTTAAGGTGCCTGGGCAGCTCATGAGGCAATAATTTTTTTTTCTAGAGGGCAGGCAGAGTGCCTCATTGTGGGTCCGGAATTGCCAAACTTGAGGGCTTCGGAACCAGGAGTATGAGGACGGAAGTCTGAGAAGACAAGCTAGACTTGGGTTTCAGGGCGAGGGCACGGCATGTACCCCCTGCAGATCTGAAAAAATATCTCATCCATCTGAAGTCAGGGCAAGGATCAGACTTTGGCTCAGGTTGGAGAATCTGAGCATGACGGCCGCTTCTTGAAGGCAGCAGAATCTCGAGGTCATTGAGGTTTTCCCACGTTGGGAGTTGTGGGATGCCCCCTTCAAGGATTCCTTCTGCGGGACAATTAAGACTTGTTGGACAGCTCCAGGACATCCCATATGGAATGACTCCAGACCACCGTTCGCGGATGGATGCCTGGGAAGCCCGCCTCGCATTCCAATTGTCTCCTAGCAACAAGACAGTTTAGATCTGATGGCTCTGCGGGAGCAACCGTGGTGGCTGAGTTGAAATGGACTTTCCTGAGGATGGGTCCTAATGTGCTTTTGTGTCCATGAGGGCCTTGGAATGGGGCGGTGGCACCGGGACCCTGAAGTACTCTCCTAAGCTTTGGACATGGCTCCCATGCACAGGTTTCCTTGTGGAGAAGAGATGAGTTCTGATGGGTGCCTCAGGAAAACCCCTATGTTCGTATTGGAATCAGGCTTTTGAGGACACATGCCTGTAACCCAAAGCAATGGATCCTATTATGGCCTAGGGTCCTGTCTGGTTCAATCTTCTTCTCTGGGGACAACCATCTCTGTTATGAGTATAGGTCGATTATCAGCTGAAGTCAGACAGCCCTTGTTTGTTCTGGGCGACCTACACTATTGGGATGGCCTCAGGGACTTTGGAGGTTTCTCCTAATTTGTACGATTTTGGACCATGGAATGGGCAGAATTCCCATGGATTGGTAGGCACAGTCTGAATGTGTGGCTCCAGGGGCCCAGCCTGGAGGGTGGGTGGCCCAAGACTTTGAGGACAGAAGTCTGAAAACACAAACTCAGCTTAGGTTTGGGGACGTAGGTATGGCAGGCCCGATCTACAAACCATGAGAAGAACTCTTCAGGATATGAAGAAAGTGCGAGTCTGAGGCGCTTGCTCAGGCTTTTGTCTCTGGATTTTGTATCAGCGATGGCCGTGGAATGTCGGGGAGGCCTCATGGGCCACGGACGAATCTTCCTCTCTGAGGATTTGGCGCGATTCCCAATTGCTTTTCGTCAATCTTTGGGATGGGAGGACTCATTTCAGTTTTGTTACCTCAGGTGTCCCACCAAAAGAGGAATTCCAAAGCAAAGCCGTGGGGAAGACTGAAGGGTCAACCCGAACTATGGTTAAAAATTGGGGCCTAGGGGCATGGCAAGCCCAATATGCTATCTCTTCATCCAGCCACTTAGTGGCCTTACTTGTGGACTGGGCTCAGCCTGAGCGTCACAATGTGTGTTTGTGACCAATGTGGCCCACGAGCATGGGCGGGGCCTCATGGGCCACACTGGTTTCAACTACAATGAACGTTGGACAACATGCCAACCACAAGGTTTCTTGCCATGGGGAAGGAGTTCTGATTTCTGCATCACCTTCAACCCTGGGCAGTGATTGGAGATAAGGTCTAGGTTCTGAAACCTGAAAACCGAGGTTGGGAAGAAATGATGACCTAAGGTCACGGCGGCTCGATGTGCTCAGTGTGCGGCCAGCTGTCTGGGAGGGGCCAGGGGTTCCAGGCTCAGGCTGTGTCAGAAAGGGCATTAGAGCCCTGGTCAGCCTGTGTATTTGGGGTACAGCCAAGGTCGGTGCAGGTTGATCCTCATTTGGGGTTACTGGGTAGCCCCAGAGGACAAAGTTTTTCTTCTGGAGGGCCGGCAGAGTGCTGTATTGTTGTTCTGGATTGCCAAACTGGAGGGCTTGTGGGCCAGTAGTCTGACGACAAAAGTCTTAGAACACAAGCTAGGCTTAGGTTTCTGGGTGAGGCCATGGCAGGCACAATCTACAGACCTGAATTGAGATCTCGTGCATCTGAAGTCAGGGCGAGGATCAGACGATCGCTCAGGTAGGAGTTTCTGTCCCTGATGGCCCCTTCATAAATGGGGGGTCATCACGAGGCCATGGGGCTTTCCAACGATGGGAGTTGTGAGAAGCTCCAAACTGCAGAGAGTCTTCTGCAGGACAATTGAGACCTGTTGTTTGGCTCCAGGCCAATGATTCTGAGCAGGGTTCTAA
Organism: Mustela nivalis; assembly: GCF_964662115.1. Classification (NCBI taxonomy): domain Eukaryota; kingdom Metazoa; phylum Chordata; class Mammalia; order Carnivora; family Mustelidae; genus Mustela; species Mustela nivalis. The sequence goes on from NW_028135849.1 coordinate 138,196, forward strand.
GGATGGATGGCTGGGTAGCCCACCTCGCATTCCAATTGTCTCCTAGCAACAAGACAGGTTAGATCTCCTGGATCTGTGGGGAGCAACCGAGGATGCTGAGTTGAAATGGACACCCCTGGGGATGGGTCCTAACGTGCTTTTGTGTCTATGGAGACCTTGGAATGAAGCGGTGGCACTGGGGCCCTAAAGGGTTCTCCTAAACAGAGGCTTTGACACAGCTCCAACGTGCAAGTTTCCCATGTGTAGATGAGATGTTTTCTGATGGGTGAGTCACGAAACAGCTATATGCTGCTTTTGAAATCCAGGCCTCTGAGGAGAGATGCCTGGACACCAAAGCAATGGATCTGATTAGTGCCTAGGGGCCTGTTCTTTTCTTTTTACCTCTGGGGACATCTGCTATGGGTCTGAGTGCAGGTAGGTGCTCAGTTGGGCTCAGATTGCCCCTGTTTTTCCTGGGAAGCCACCACTATTGAGATGGATCAGGGACTTTGGAGGTTTATCCTATTAGAAGGGTTGTGGCCATTGGAATGGGCACACACAATTCCCTTGGAGAGGGCAAGTACAGTCCTCAGTTTTGTGTCCAGGGGCCTGAGCCTGTAGGTTGTGTAGGCCAGGGCTGTTTGGTCAGTTCTCTGAAAACACAAACTCGGCTTATGTTTCGGGTCATAGGTATGGCAGGACTGATCTACAGACCATGAGGTGAACTCTTCGGGATTTGAAAGAAGGGCTAGTGTGAGGCTCCTGCTCAAGTTTTTGTCTCTGGATATCATGTCACTCATGGTCGTGGAATTTCTGGGTGACTTCATGGGAAATGGATGAGTCTTACTTTTTGGTGGTTTGGCCCCGTCCAAAGAGTTTGGGTCATTCTTTGGGCTGCAAGAAGTCTGTTTTTTTTTTTTGTTGTTGTTGTTGTTTTTTTTCTTTTTTAACCTCCGGTGTCCCACCAAATGAGGGATTCCAGAGTAGAGCCCTGGGGAGGGCCGACTGGACAATCAGAAATCTGGTTAAAAATTGGGGCCTAGGGACATGTCAAGCCCATTATGACATCTAATGGTCCAGCCACTGAGAGGACTTACTAGACTACAGAACTCAAGCTGAGGGTCACAATGTTTGTGTATGCCCTCGTCGCACTCAAGAATGGGCGGGGCCTCAGGGTGGATGCTGGTTTCTTCTACTCTGAACGTTGGACAACGTGCCAACCACAAGGGTTCTTGCCATGGGTAAAGAGGAGTTCTGATTTCTACATCACACTCACCCCTGGGCTGTGATTGGAGATAAGGTCTCGGTTCTGAAGCCTGAAAACTGAGGTAAGGAAGAGATGATGACCTAAGGCCATGGCGGGTTTTTTGTGCTCAGTGTGCGGTCAGCTTTCTGGGTGTTGGTCAGGAGGTCCGGGCTCAGGTTGTGTTCGACAGTGCATTAGTGCCCAGGTTAGACTATATAATTTGGGTAAAGTTGAGTGCTGTGTAGGTTTACCCTCATTTAAGGTGCCTGGGCAGCTCATGAGGCAATAATTTTTTTTTCTAGAGGGCAGGCAGAGTGCCTCATTGTGGGTCCGGAATTGCCAAACTTGAGGGCTTCGGAACCAGGAGTATGAGGACGGAAGTCTGAGAAGACAAGCTAGACTTGGGTTTCAGGGCGAGGGCACGGCATGTACCCCCTGCAGATCTGAAAAAATATCTCATCCATCTGAAGTCAGGGCAAGGATCAGACTTTGGCTCAGGTTGGAGAATCTGAGCATGACGGCCGCTTCTTGAAGGCAGCAGAATCTCGAGGTCATTGAGGTTTTCCCACGTTGGGAGTTGTGGGATGCCCCCTTCAAGGATTCCTTCTGCGGGACAATTAAGACTTGTTGGACAGCTCCAGGACATCCCATATGGAATGACTCCAGACCACCGTTCGCGGATGGATGCCTGGGAAGCCCGCCTCGCATTCCAATTGTCTCCTAGCAACAAGACAGTTTAGATCTGATGGCTCTGCGGGAGCAACCGTGGTGGCTGAGTTGAAATGGACTTTCCTGAGGATGGGTCCTAATGTGCTTTTGTGTCCATGAGGGCCTTGGAATGGGGCGGTGGCACCGGGACCCTGAAGTACTCTCCTAAGCTTTGGACATGGCTCCCATGCACAGGTTTCCTTGTGGAGAAGAGATGAGTTCTGATGGGTGCCTCAGGAAAACCCCTATGTTCGTATTGGAATCAGGCTTTTGAGGACACATGCCTGTAACCCAAAGCAATGGATCCTATTATGGCCTAGGGTCCTGTCTGGTTCAATCTTCTTCTCTGGGGACAACCATCTCTGTTATGAGTATAGGTCGATTATCAGCTGAAGTCAGACAGCCCTTGTTTGTTCTGGGCGACCTACACTATTGGGATGGCCTCAGGGACTTTGGAGGTTTCTCCTAATTTGTACGATTTTGGACCATGGAATGGGCAGAATTCCCATGGATTGGTAGGCACAGTCCGAATGTGTGGCTCCAGGGGCCCAGCCTGGAGGGTGGGTGGCCCAAGACTTTGAGGACAGAAGTCTGAAAACACAAACTCAGCTTAGGTTTGGGGACGTAGGTATGGCAGGCCCGATCTACAAACCATGAGAAGAACTCTTCAGGATATGAAGAAAGTGCGAGTCTGAGGCGCTTGCTCAGGCTTTTGTCTCTGGATTTTGTATCAGCGATGGCCGTGGAATGTCGGGGAGGCCTCATGGGCCACGGACGAATCTTCCTCTCTGAGGATTTGGCGCGATTCCCAATTGCTTTTCGTCAATCTTTGGGATGGGAGGACTCATTTCAGTTTTGTTACCTCAGGTGTCCCACCAAAAGAGGAATTCCAAAGCAAAGCCGTGGGGAAGACTGAAGGGTCAACCCGAACTATGGTTAAAAATTGGGGCCTAGGGGCATGGCAAGCCCAATATGCTATCTCTTCATCCAGCCACTTAGTGGCCTTACTTGTGGACTGGGCTCAGCCTGAGCGTCACAATGTGTGTTTGTGACCAATGTGGCCCACGAGCATGGGCGGGGCCTCATGGGCCACACTGGTTTCAACTACAATGAACGTTGGACAACATGCCAACCACAAGGTTTCTTGCCATGGGGAAGGAGTTCTGATTTCTGCATCACCTTCAACCCTGGGCAGTGATTGGAGATAAGGTCTAGGTTCTGAAACCTGAAAACCGAGGTTGGGAAGAAATGATGACCTAAGGTCACGGCGGCTCGATGTGCTCAGTGTGCGGCCAGCTGTCTGGGAGGGGCCAGGGGTTCCAGGCTCAGGCTGTGTCAGAAAGGGCATTAGAGCCCTGGTCAGCCTGTGTATTTGGGGTACAGCCAAGGTCGGTGCAGGTTGATCCTCATTTGGGGTTACTGGGTAGCCCCAGAGGACAAAGTTTTTCTTCTGGAGGGCCGGCAGAGTGCTGTATTGTTGTTCTGGATTGCCAAACTGGAGGGCTTGTGGGCCAGTAGTCTGACGACAAAAGTCTTAGAACACAAGCTAGGCTTAGGTTTCTGGGTGAGGCCATGGCAGGCACAATCTACAGACCTGAATTGAGATCTCGTGCATCTGAAGTCAGGGCGAGGATCAGACGATCGCTCAGGTAGGAGTTTCTGTCCCTGATGGCCCCTTCATAAATGGGGGGTCATCACGAGGCCATGGGGCTTTCCAACGATGGGAGTTGTGAGAAGCTCCAAACTGCAGAGAGTCTTCTGCAGGACAATTGAGACCTGTTGTTTGGCTCCAGGCCAATGATTCTGAGCAGGGTTCTAAGGATGGATGGCTGGGTAGCCCACCTCGCATTCCAATTGTCTCCTAGCAACAAGACAGGTTAGATCTCCTGGATCTGTGGGGAGCAACCGAGGATGCTGAGTTGAAATGGACACCCCTGGGGATGGGTCCTAACGTGCTTTTGTGTCTATGGAGACCTTGGAATGAAGCGGTGGCACTGGGGCCCTAAAGGGTTCTCCTAAACAGAGGCTTTGACACAGCTCCAACGTGCAAGTTTCCCATGTGTAGATGAGATGTTTTCTGATGGGTGAGTCACGAAACAGCTATATGCTGCTTTTGAAATCCAGGCCTCTGAGGAGAGATGCCTGGACACCAAAGCAATGGATCTGATTAGTGCCTAGGGGCCTGTTCTTTTCTTTTTACCTCTGGGGACATCTGCTATGGGTCTGAGTGCAGGTAGGTGCTCAGTTGGGCTCAGATTGCCCCTGTTTTTCCTGGGAAGCCACCACTATTGAGATGGATCAGGGACTTTGGAGGTTTATCCTATTAGAAGGGTTGTGGCCATTGGAATGGGCACACACAATTCCCTTGGAGAGGGCAAGTACAGTCCTCAGTTTTGTGTCCAGGGGCCTGAGCCTGTAGGTTGTGTAGGCCAGGGCTGTTTGGTCAGTTCTCTGAAAACACAAACTCGGCTTATGTTTCGGGTCATAGGTATGGCAGGACTGATCTACAGACCATGAGGTGAACTCTTCGGGATTTGAAAGAAGGGCTAGTGTGAGGCTCCTGCTCAAGTTTTTGTCTCTGGATATCATGTCACTCATGGTCGTGGAATTTCTGGGTGACTTCATGGGAAATGGATGAGTCTTACTTTTTGGTGGTTTGGCCCCGTCCAAAGAGTTTGGGTCATTCTTTGGGCTGCAAGAAGTCTGTTTTTTTTTTTTGTTGTTGTTGTTGTTTTTTTTCTTTTTTAACCTCCGGTGTCCCACCAAATGAGGGATTCCAGAGTAGAGCCCTGGGGAGGGCCGACTGGACAATCAGAAATCTGGTTAAAAATTGGGGCCTAGGGACATGTCAAGCCCATTATGACATCTAATGGTCCAGCCACTGAGAGGACTTACTAGACTACAGAACTCAAGCTGAGGGTCACAATGTTTGTGTATGCCCTCGTCGCACTCAAGAATGGGCGGGGCCTCAGGGTGGATGCTGGTTTCTTCTACTCTGAACGTTGGACAACGTGCCAACCACAAGGGTTCTTGCCATGGGTAAAGAGGAGTTCTGATTTCTACATCACACTCACCCCTGGGCTGTGATTGGAGATAAGGTCTCGGTTCTGAAGCCTGAAAACTGAGGTAAGGAAGAGATGATGACCTAAGGCCATGGTGGGTTTTTTGTGCTCAGTGTGCGGTCAGCTTTCTGGGTGTTGGTCAGGAGGTCCGGGCTCAGGTTGTGTTCGACAGTGCATTAGTGCCCAGGTTAGACTATATAATTTGGGTAAAGTTGAGTGCTGTGTAGGTTTACCCTCATTTAAGGTGCCTGGGCAGCTCATGAGGCAATAATTTTTTTTTCTAGAGGGCAGGCAGAGTGCCTCATTGTGGGTCCGGAATTGCCAAACTTGAGGGCTTCGGAACCAGGAGTATGAGGACGGAAGTCTGAGAAGACAAGCTAGACTTGGGTTTCAGGGCGAGGGCACGGCATGTACCCCCTGCAGATCTGAAAAAATATCTCATCCATCTGAAGTCAGGGCAAGGATCAGACTTTGGCTCAGGTTGGAGAATCTGAGCATGACGGCCGCTTCTTGAAGGCAGCAGAATCTCGAGGTCATTGAGGTTTTCCCACGTTGGGAGTTGTGGGATGCCCCCTTCAAGGATTCCTTCTGCGGGACAATTAAGACTTGTTGGACAGCTCCAGGACATCCCATATGGAATGACTCCAGACCACCGTTCGCGGATGGATGCCTGGGAAGCCCGCCTCGCATTCCAATTGTCTCCTAGCAACAAGACAGTTTAGATCTGATGGCTCTGCGGGAGCAACCGTGGTGGCTGAGTTGAAATGGACTTTCCTGAGGATGGGTCCTAATGTGCTTTTGTGTCCATGAGGGCCTTGGAATGGGGCGGTGGCACCGGGACCCTGAAGTACTCTCCTAAGCTTTGGACATGGCTCCCATGCACAGGTTTCCTTGTGGAGAAGAGATGAGTTCTGATGGGTGCCTCAGGAAAACCCCTATGTTCGTATTGGAATCAGGCTTTTGAGGACACATGCCTGTAACCCAAAGCAATGGATCCTATTATGGCCTAGGGTCCTGTCTGGTTCAATCTTCTTCTCTGGGGACAACCATCTCTGTTATGAGTATAGGTCGATTATCAGCTGAAGTCAGACAGCCCTTGTTTGTTCTGGGCGACCTACACTATTGGGATGGCCTCAGGGACTTTGGAGGTTTCTCCTAATTTGTACGATTTTGGACCATGGAATGGGCAGAATTCCCATGGATTGGTAGGCACAGTCCGAATGTGTGGCTCCAGGGGCCCAGCCTGGAGGGTGGGTGGCCCAAGACTTTGAGGACAGAAGTCTGAAAACACAAACTCAGCTTAGGTTTGGGGACGTAGGTATGGCAGGCCCGATCTACAAACCATGAGAAGAACTCTTCAGGATATGAAGAAAGTGCGAGTCTGAGGCGCTTGCTCAGGCTTTTGTCTCTGGATTTTGTATCAGCGATGGCCGTGGAATGTCGGGGAGGCCTCATGGGCCACGGACGAATCTTCCTCTCTGAGGATTTGGCCCGATTCCCAATTGCTTTTCGTCAATCTGTGGGATGGGAGGACTCATTTCAGTTTTGTTACCTCAGGTGTCCCACCAAAAGAGGAATTCCAAAGCAAAGCCGTGGGGAAGACTGAAGGGTCAACCCGAACTATGGTTAAAATTTGGGGCCTAGGGGCATGGCAAGCCCAATATGCTATCTCTTCATCCAGCCACTTAGTGGCCTTACTTGTGGACTGGGCTCAGCCTGAGCGTCACAATGTGTGTTTGTGACCAATGTGGCCCACGAGCATGGGCGGGGCCTCATGGGCCACACTGGTTTCAACTACAATGAACGTTGGACAACATGCCAACCACAAGGTTTCTTGCCATGGGGAAGGAGTTCTGATTTCTGCATCACCTTCAACCCTGGGCAGTGATTGGAGATAAGGTCTAGGTTCTGAAACCTGAAAACCGAGGTTGGGAAGAAATGATGACCTAAGGTCACGGCGGCTCGATGTGCTCAGTGTGCGGCCAGCTGTCTGGGAGGGGCCAGGGGTTCCAGGCTCAGGCTGTGTCAGAAAGGGCATTAGAGCCCTGGTCAGCCTGTGTATTTGGGGTACAGCCAAGGTCGGTGCAGGTTGATCCTCATTTGGGGTTACTGGGTAGCCCCAGAGGACAAAGTTTTTCTTCTGGAGGGCCGGCAGAGTGCTGTATTGTTGTTCTGGATTGCCAAACTGGAGGGCTTGTGGGCCAGTAGTCTGACGACAAAAGTCTTAGAACACAAGCTAGGCTTAGGTTTCTGGGTGAGGCCATGGCAGGCACAATCTACAGACCTGAATTGAGATCTCGTGCATCTGAAGTCAGGGCGAGGATCAGACGATCGCTCAGGTAGGAGTTTCTGTCCCTGATGGCCCCTTCATAAATGGGGGGTCATCACGAGGCCATGGGGCTTTCCAACGATGGGAGTTGTGAGAAGCTCCAAACTGCAGAGAGTCTTCTGCAGGACAATTGAGACCTGTTGTTTGGCTCCAGGCCAATGATTCTGAGCAGTGTTCTAAGGATGGATGGCTGGGTAGCCCACCTCGCATTCCAATTGTCTCCTAGCAACAAGACAGGTTAGATCTCCTGGATCTGTGGGGAGCAACCGAGGATGCTGAGTTGAAATGGACACCCCTGGGGATGGGTCCTAACGTGCTTTTGTGTCTATGGAGACCTTGGAATGAAGCGGTGGCACTGGGGCCCTAAAGGGTTCTCCTAAACAGAGGCTTTGACACAGCTCCAACGTGCAAGTTTCCCATGTGTAGATGAGATGTTTTCTGATGGGTGAGTCACGAAACAGCTATATGCTGCTTTTGAAATCCAGGCCTCTGAGGAGAGATGCCTGGACACCAAAGCAATGGATCTGATTAGTGCCTAGGGGCCTGTTCTTTTCTTTTTACCTCTGGGGACATCTGCTATGGGTCTGAGTGCAGGTAGGTGCTCAGTTGGGCTCAGATTGCCCCTGTTTTTCCTGGGAAGCCACCACTATTGAGATGGATCAGGGACTTTGGAGGTTTATCCTATTAGAAGGGTTGTGGCCATTGGAATGGGCACACACAATTCCCTTGGAGAGGGCAAGTACAGTCCTCAGTTTTGTGTCCAGGGGCCTGAGCCTGTAGGTTGTGTAGGCCAGGGCTGTTTGGTCAGTTCTCTGAAAACACAAACTCGGCTTATGTTTCGGGTCATAGGTATGGCAGGACTGATCTACAGACCATGAGGTGAACTCTTCGGGATTTGAAAGAAGGGCTAGTGTGAGGCTCCTGCTCAAGTTTTTGTCTCTGGATATCATGTCACTCATGGTCGTGGAATTTCTGGGTGACTTCATGGGAAATGGATGAGTCTTACTTTTTGGTGGTTTGGCCCCGTCCAAAGAGTTTGGGTCATTCTTTGGGCTGCAAGAAGTCTGTTTTTTTTTTTTTGTTGTTGTTGTTGTTTTTTTTCTTTTTTAACCTCCGGTGTCCCACCAAATGAGGGATTCCAGAGTAGAGCCCTGGGGAGGGCCGACTGGACAATCAGAAATCTGGTTAAAAATTGGGGCCTAGGGACATGTCAAGCCCATTATGACATCTAATGGTCCAGCCACTGAGAGGACTTACTAGACTACAGAACTCAAGCTGAGGGTCACAATGTTTGTGTATGCCCTCGTCGCACTCAAGAATGGGCGGGGCCTCAGGGTGGATGCTGGTTTCTTCTACTCTGAACGTTGGACAACGTGCCAACCACAAGGGTTCTTGCCATGGGTAAAGAGGAGTTCTGATTTCTACATCACACTCACCCCTGGGCTGTGATTGGAGATAAGGTCTCGGTTCTGAAGCCTGAAAACTGAGGTAAGGAAGAGATGATGACCTAAGGCCATGGCGGGTTTTTTGTGCTCAGTGTGCGGTCAGCTTTCTGGGTGTTGGTCAGGAGGTCCGGGCTCAGGTTGTGTTCGACAGTGCATTAGTGCCCAGGTTAGACTATATAATTTGGGTAAAGTTGAGTGCTGTGTAGGTTTACCCTCATTTAAGGTGCCTGGGCAGCTCATGAGGCAATAATTTTTTTTTCTAGAGGGCAGGCAGAGTGCCTCATTGTGGGTCCGGAATTGCCAAACTTGAGGGCTTCGGAACCAGGAGTATGAGGACGGAAGTCTGAGAAGACAAGCTAGACTTGGGTTTCAGGGCGAGGGCACGGCATGTACCCCCTGCAGATCTGAAAAAATATCTCATCCATCTGAAGTCAGGGCAAGGATCAGACTTTGGCTCAGGTTGGAGAATCTGAGCATGACGGCCGCTTCTTGAAGGCAGCAGAATCTCGAGGTCATTGAGGTTTTCCCACGTTGGGAGTTGTGGGATGCCCCCTTCAAGGATTCCTTCTGCGGGACAATTAAGACTTGTTGGACAGCTCCAGGACATCCCATATGGAATGACTCCAGACCACCGTTCGCGGATGGATGCCTGGGAAGCCCGCCTCGCATTCCAATTGTCTCCTAGCAACAAGACAGTTTAGATCTGATGGCTCTGCGGGAGCAACCGTGGTGGCTGAGTTGAAATGGACTTTCCTGAGGATGGGTCCTAATGTGCTTTTGTGTCCATGAGGGCCTTGGAATGGGGCGGTGGCACCGGGACCCTGAAGTACTCTCCTAAGCTTTGGACATGGCTCCCATGCACAGGTTTCCTTGTGGAGAAGAGATGAGTTCTGATGGGTGCCTCAGGAAAACCCCTATGTTCGTATTGGAATCAGGCTTTTGAGGACACATGCCTGTAACCCAAAGCAATGGATCCTATTATGGCCTAGGGTCCTGTCTGGTTCAATCTTCTTCTCTGGGGACAACCATCTCTGTTATGAGTATAGGTCAATTATCAGCTGGTGTCAGACAGCCCTTGTTTGTTCTGGGCGACCTACACTATTGGGATGGCCTCAGGGACTTTGGAGGTTTCTCCTAATTTGTACGATTTTGGACCATGGAATGGGCAGAATTCCCATGGATTGGTAGGCACAGTCCGAATGTGTGGCTCCAGGGGCCCAGCCTGGAGGGTGGGTGGCCCAAGACTTTGAGGACAGAAGTCTGAAAACACAAACTCAGCTTAGGTTTGGGGACGTAGGTATGGCAGGCCCGATCTACAAACCATGAGAAGAACTCTTCAGGATATGAAGAAAGTGCGAGTCTGAGGCGCTTGCTCAGGCTTTTGTCTCTGGATTTTGTATCAGCGATGGCCGTGGAATGTCGGGGAGGCCTCATGGGCCACGGACGAATCTTCCTCTCTGAGGATTTGGCCCGATTCCCAATTGCTTTTCGTCAATCTGTGGGATGGGAGGACTCATTTCAGTTTTGTTACCTCAGGTGTCCCACCAAAAGAGGAATTCCAAAGCAAAGCCGTGGGAAAGACTGAAGGGTCAACCCGAACTATGGTTAAAATTTGGGGCCTAGGGGCATGGCAAGCCCAATATGCTATCTCTTCATCCAGCCACTTAGTGGCCTTACTTGTGGACTGGGCTCAGCCTGAGCGTCACAATGTGTGTTTGTGACCAATGTGGCCCACGAGCATGGGCGGGGCCTCATGGGCCACACTGGTTTCAACTACAATGAACGTTGGACAACATGCCAACCACAAGGTTTCTTGCCATGGGGAAGGAGTTCTGATTTCTGCATCACCTTCAACCCTGGGCAGTGATTGGAGATAAGGTCTAGGTTCTGAAACCTGAAAACCGAGGTTGGGAAGAAATGATGACCTAAGGTCACGGCGGCTCGATGTGCTCAGTGTGCGGCCAGCTGTCTGGGAGGGGCCAGGGGTTCCAGGCTCAGGCTGTGTCAGAAAGGGCATTAGAGCCCTGGTCAGCCTGTGTATTTGGGGTACAGCCAAGGTCGGTGCAGGTTGATCCTCATTTGGGGTTACTGGGTAGCCCCAGAGGACAAAGTTTTTCTTCTGGAGGGCCGGCAGAGTGCTGTATTGTTGTTCTGGATTGCCAAACTGGAGGGCTTGTGGGCCAGTAGTCTGACGACAAAAGTCTTAGAACACAAGCTAGGCTTAGGTTTCTGGGTGAGGCCATGGCAGGCACAATCTACAGACCTGAATTGAGATCTCGTGCATCTGAAGTCAGGGCGAGGATCAGACGATCGCTCAGGTAGGAGTTTCTGTCCCTGATGGCCCCTTCATAAATGGGGGGTCATCACGAGGCCATGGGGCTTTCCAACGATGGGAGTTGTGAGAAGCTCCAAACTGCAGAGAGTCTTCTGCAGGACAATTGAGACCTGTTGTTTGGCTCCAGGCCAATGATTCTGAGCAGTGTTCTAAGGATGGATGGCTGGGTAGCCCACCTCGCATTCCAATTGTCTCCTAGCAACAAGACAGGTTAGATCTCCTGGATCTGTGGGGAGCAACCGAGGATGCTGAGTTGAAATGGACACCCCTGGGGATGGGTCCTAACGTGCTTTTGTGTCTATGGAGACCTTGGAATGAAGCGGTGGCACTGGGGCCCTAAAGGGTTCTCCTAAACAGAGGCTTTGACACAGCTCCAACGTGCAAGTTTCCCATGTGTAGATGAGATGTTTTCTGATGGGTGAGTCACGAAACAGCTATATGCTGCTTTTGAAATCCAGGCCTCTGAGGAGAGATGCCTGGACACCAAAGCAATGGATCTGATTAGTGCCTAGGGGCCTGTTCTTTTCTTTTTACCTCTGGGGACATCTGCTATGGGTCTGAGTGCAGGTAGGTGCTCAGTTGGGCTCAGATTGCCCCTGTTTTTCCTGGGAAGCCACCACTATTGAGATGGATCAGGGACTTTGGAGGTTTATCCTATTAGAAGGGTTGTGGCCATTGGAATGGGCACACACAATTCCCTTGGAGAGGGCAAGTACAGTCCTCAGTTTTGTGTCCAGGGGCCTGAGCCTGTAGGTTGTGTAGGCCAGGGCTGTTTGGTCAGTTCTCTGAAAACACAAACTCGGCTTATGTTTCGGGTCATAGGTATGGCAGGACTGATCTACAGACCATGAGGTGAACTCTTCGGGATTTGAAAGAAGGGCTAGTGTGAGGCTCCTGCTCAAGTTTTTGTCTCTGGATATCATGTCACTCATGGTCGTGGAATTTCTGGGTGACTTCATGGGAAATGGATGAGTCTTACTTTTTGGTGGTTTGGCCCCGTCCAAAGAGTTTGGGTCATTCTTTGGGCTGCAAGAAGTCTGTTTTTTTTTTTTGTTGTTGTTGTTGTTTTTTTTCTTTTTTAACCTCCGGTGTCCCACCAAATGAGGGATTCCAGAGTAGAGCCCTGGGGAGGGCCGACTGGACAATCAGAAATCTGGTTAAAAATTGGGGCCTAGGGACATGTCAAGCCCATTATGACATCTAATGGTCCAGCCACTGAGAGGACTTACTAGACTACAGAACTCAAGCTGAGGGTCACAATGTTTGTGTATGCCCTCGTCGCACTCAAGAATGGGCGGGGCCTCAGGGTGGATGCTGGTTTCTTCTACTCTGAACGTTGGACAACGTGCCAACCACAAGGGTTCTTGCCATGGGTAAAGAGGAGTTCTGATTTCTACATCACACTCACCCCTGGGCTGTGATTGGAGATAAGGTCTCGGTTCTGAAGCCTGAAAACTGAGGTAAGGAAGAGATGATGACCTAAGGCCATGGCGGGTTTTTTGTGCTCAGTGTGCGGTCAGCTTTCTGGGTGTTGGTCAGGAGGTCCGGGCTCAGGTTGTGTTCGACAGTGCATTAGTGCCCAGGTTAGACTATATAATTTGGGTAAAGTTGAGTGCTGTGTAGGTTTACCCTCATTTAAGGTGCCTGGGCAGCTCATGAGGCAATAATTTTTTTTTTCTAGAGGGCAGGCAGAGTGCCTCATTGTGGGTCCGGAATTGCCAAACTTGAGGGCTTCGGAACCAGGAGTATGAGGACGGAAGTCTGAGAAGACAAGCTAGACTTGGGTTTCAGGGCGAGGGCACGGCATGTACCCCCTGCAGATCTGAAAAAATATCTCATCCATCTGAAGTCAGGGCAAGGATCAGACTTTGGCTCAGGTTGGAGAATCTGAGCATGACGGCCGCTTCTTGAAGGCAGCAGAATCTCGAGGTCATTGAGGTTTTCCCACGTTGGGAGTTGTGGGATGCCCCCTTCAAGGATTCCTTCTGCGGGACAATTAAGACTTGTTGGACAGCTCCAGGACATCCCATATGGAATGACTCCAGACCACCGTTCGCGGATGGATGCCTGGGAAGCCCGCCTCGCATTCCAATTGTCTCCTAGCAACAAGACAGTTTAGATCTGATGGCTCTGCGGGAGCAACCGTGGTGGCTGAGTTGAAATGGACTTTCCTGAGGATGGGTCCTAATGTGCTTTTGTGTCCATGAGGGCCTTGGAATGGGGCGGTGGCACCGGGACCCTGAAGTACTCTCCTAAGCTTTGGACATGGCTCCCATGCACAGGTTTCCTTGTGGAGAAGAGATGAGTTCTGATGGGTGCCTCAGGAAAACCCCTATGTTCGTATTGGAATCAGGCTTTTGAGGACACATGCCTGTAACCCAAAGCAATGGATCCTATTATGGCCTAGGGTCCTGTCTGGTTCAATCTTCTTCTCTGGGGACAACCATCTCTGTTATGAGTATAGGTCGATTATCAGCTGGTGTCAGACAGCCCTTGTTTGTTCTGGGCGACCTACACTATTGGGATGGCCTCAGGGACTTTGGAGGTTTCTCCTAATTTGTACGATTTTGGACCATGGAATGGGCAGAATTCCCATGGATTGGTAGGCACAGTCCGAATGTGTGGCTCCAGGGGCCCAGCCTGGAGGGTGGGTGGCCCAAGACTTTGAGGACAGAAGTCTGAAAACACAAACTCAGCTTAGGTTTGGGGACGTAGGTATGGCAGGCCCGATCTACAAACCATGAGAAGAACTCTTCAGGATATGAAGAAAGTGCGAGTCTGAGGCGCTTGCTCAGGCTTTTGTCTCTGGATTTTGTATCAGCGATGGCCGTGGAATGTCGGGGAGGCCTCATGGGCCACGGACGAATCTTCCTCTCTGAGGATTTGGCGCGATTCCCAATTGCTTTTCGTCAATCTTTGGGATGGGAGGACTCATTTCAGTTTTGTTACCTCAGGTGTCCCACCAAAAGAGGAATTCCAAAGCAAAGCCGTGGGGCAGACTGAAGGGACAACCCGAACTATGGTTAAAAATTGGGGCCTAGGGGCATGGCAAGCCCAATATGCTATCTCTTCATCCAGCCACTTAGTGGCCTTACTCTAGGACTGGGCTCAGCCTGAGCGTCACAATGTGTGTTTCTGACCAATGTGGCCCACGAGCATGGGCGGGGCCTCATGGGCCACACTGGTTTCAACTACAATGAACGTTGGACAACATGCCAACCACAATGTTCTTGCCATGGGGAAGGAGTTCTGATTTCTGCATCACCTTCAACACTGGGCAGTGATTTGATATAAGGTCTAGGTTCGGAAACCTGAAAACCGAGGTTGGGAAGAGATGACGACCTAAGGCCATGGCGGCTCAATGTGCTCAGTGTGCGGCCAGCTGTCTGGGAGGGGCCAGGGGGTCCAGGGTCCGGCTGTACCAGAAAGGGCATTAGAGCCCTGGTCAGCCTGTGTATTTGGGGTACAGCCAAGGTCGGTGCAGGTTGATCCTCATTTGGGGTTACTGGGTAGCCCCAGAGGACAGTGTTTTTCTTCTGGAGGGCCGGCAGAGTGCTGTGTTGTAGTTCTGGATTGCCAAACTGGAGGGCTTGTGGGCCAGTAGTCTGACGACAAAAGTCTGAGAACACAAGCTAGGCTTAGGTTTCTGGGTGAGGCCATGGCACGCACAATCTACAGACCTGAATCGAAGTCTCGTGCATCTGAAGTCAGGGCGAGGATCAGACGATCGCTCAGGTTGGAGTTTCTGACCCTGATGGCCCCTTCATGAATGGAGGGGTCATCACGAGGCCATGGGTGTTTTCCCACGATGGGAGTTGTGAGAAGCTCCAAACTGCAGAGAGTCTTCTGCAGGACAATTGAGACCTGTTGTTTGGCTCCAGGCCAATGATTCTGAGCTGGGTTCTAAGGATGGATGGCTGGGTAGCCCACCTCGCATTCCAATTGTCTCCTAGCAACAAGACAGGTTAGATCTCCTGGATCTGTGGGGAGCAACCGAGGACGCTGAGTTGAAATGGACACCCCTGTGGATGGGTCCTAACGTGCTTTTGTGTCTATGGAGACCTTGGAATGAAGCGGTGGCACTGGGGCCCTAAAGGGTTCTCCTAAACCGAGGCTTTGACACAGCTCCAACGTGCAAGTTTCCCATGTGTAGATGAGATGTTTACTGATGGGTGAGTCAAGAAACAGCTATATGCTGCTTTTGAAATCCAGGCCTCTGAGGAGAGATGCCTGGAAACCAAAGCAATGGATCTGATTAGTGCCTAGGGGCCTGTTCTTTCCTTTTTACCTCTGGGGACATCTGTCTATGGGTCTGAGTGCAGGTAGGTGCTCAGTTGGGCTCAGATTGCCCCTGTTTTTCCTGGGAAGCCACCACTATTGAGATGGATCAGGGACTTTGGAGGTTTATCCTATTAGAAGGGTTGTGGCCATTGGAATGGGCACACACAATTCCCTTGGAGAGGGCAAGTACAGTCCTCAGGTTTGGCTCCAGGGGCCTGAGCCTGTAGGTTGTGTAGGCCAGGGCTGTTTGGACAGTTTTCAGAAAACACAAACTCGGCTTATGTTTCGGGTCATAGGTATGGCAGGACTGATCTACAGACCATGAGGAGAACTCTTCGGGATTTGAAAGAAGGGCTAGTGTGAGGCTCCTGCTCAAGTTTTTGTCTCTGGATATCGTGTCAATCATGGTCGTGGAATTTCTGGGTGACTTCATGGAAAATGGACGAGTCTTACTCTCTGGTGGTTTGGCCCCGTCCAAAGAGTTTGGGGTCATTCTGTGGGCTGGAAGAAGTCCGTTTTTTTTTTGTTGTTGTTTTTGTTTTCTTTTTTAACCTCAGGTGTCCCACCAAATGAGGGATTCCCTAGTAGAGCCCTGGGGAGGGGCGACTGGACAATCAGAAATCTGGTTAAAAATTGGGGCCTAGGGACATGTCAAGCCCATTATGACATCTAATGGTCCAGCCACTGAGAGCACTTATTAGAGGACAGTACTCATGCTGTGGGTCACAATGCGTGTGTATGCCCTCATCGCACTCAAGGATGGGCGGGGCCTCAGGGTGAATGCTGGTTTCTCCTAATCTGAACGTTGGACAACGTGCCAACCATAAGGGTTCTTGCCATGGGTAAGGAGGAGTTATGATTTCTGCATCACACTCACCCCTGGGCAGTGATTGGAGATAAGGTCTCGGTTCTAAAGCCTGAAAACTGAGGTAAGGAAGAGATGATGACCTAAGGCCATGGCGGGTTTTATGTGCTCAGTGTGTGGTCAGCTTTCTGGGTGTTGGTCAGGAGGTCCGGGCTCAGGTTGTGTCAGACAGTGCATTAGTGCCCAGGTTAGACTATATAATTTGGGTAAAGTCGAATGCTGTGTAGGTTTACCCTCATTTAAGGTGCCTGGTCAGCTCATGAGGCAATAATTTTTTTTCTAGAGGGCAGGCAGAGTGCTGCATTGTGGGTCCGGAATTGCCAAACTTGAGGGCTTCGAGGCCAGGAGTGTGAGGACGGAAGTCTGAGAAGACAAGCTAGACTTGGGTTTCAGGGCGAGGGCACGGCAGGTACCCCCTGCAGATCTTAACAAATATCTCATGCATCTGAAGTCAGGGCGAGGATCAGACGTTGGCTCAGGTTGGAGTTTCTGAGCATGACGGCCGCTTCATGAAGGGAGCGTAATCTCGAGGCCATTGAGGTTTTCCCACGTTGGGAGTTGTGGGATGCCCCCTTCAAGGATTCCTTCTGCGGGACAATTGAGACCTGTTGGACAGCTCCAGGACATCCCATATGGAATGACTCCAGACCACCGTTCGCGGATGGATGCCTGGGAAGCCCGCCTCGCATTCCAATTGTCTCCTAGCAACAAGACAGTTTAGATCTGATGGCTCTGCGGGATCAACCGGGGTGGCTGAGTTGAAATGGACTTTCCTGAGGATGGGTCCTAATGTGTTTTTGTGTCCATGAGAGCCTTGGAATGGGGCGGTGGCACCGGGACCCTGAAGTACTCTCCTAAGCTTTGGACATGGCTCCCATGCACAGGTTTCCTTGTGGAGATGAGATGAGTTCTAATGGGTGCCTCAGGAAAACACCTATGCACGTATTGGAATCAGGCTTTTGAGGACACATGCCTGTAACCCAAAGCAATGGATCCTATTATGGCCTAGGGTCCTGTCTGGTTCAATCTTCTTCTCTGGAGACATCCATCTATGGTATGAGTGGAGGTCGATTATCAGCTGGTGTCAGACAGCCCTTGTTTGTTCCCGGCGACCTACACTATTGGGATGGCCTCAGGGACATTGGAGGTTTCTCCTAATTTGTACGATTTTGGACCATGGAATGGGCAGAATTCAATAGGATTGGTAGGCACAGTCCTAATGTGTGGCTCCAGGGGCCCAGGCTGGAGGGTGTGTGGCCCAAGACTTTGGGGACAGAAGTCTGAAAACACAAAATCAGCTTAGGTTTGGGGACGTAGGTATGGCAGGCCCGATCTACAAACCATGAGAAGAACTCTTCAGGATATGAAGAAAGTGCGAGTCTGAGGCGCTTGCTCAGGCTTTTGTCTCTGGATTTTGTATCAGCGATGGCCGTGGAATGTCGGGGACGCCTCATGGGCCATGGACGAATCTTCCTCTCTGAGGATTTGGCCCGATTCCCAATTTCTTTTCGTCAATCTGTGGGATGGGAGGACTCATTACAGTTTTGTTACCTCAGGTGTCCCACCAAAAGAGGAATTCCAAAGCAAAGCCGAGGGGAAGACTGAAGGGACAACCCGAACTATGGTTAAAAATTGGGGCCTAGGGGCGTGGCAAGCCCAATATGGTATCTCTTCATCCAGTCACTGAGTGGCCTTACTTGAGGACTGGGCTCAGCCTGAGCGTCACAATGTGTGTTTGTGACCAATGTGGCCCGTGAGCATGGGCGGGGCCTCATGGGCCACACTGGTTTCAACTACACTGAACGTTAGACAACATGCCAACCACAAGGTTTCTTGCCATGGGGAAGGAGTTCTGATTTCTGCATCACCTTCAACCCTGGGCAGTGATTGGAGATAAGGTCTAGGTTCTGAAACCTGAAAACCGAGGTTGGGAAGAAATGATGACCTAAGGTCATGGTTACTCGATGTGCTCAGTGTGCGGCCAGCTGTCTGGGAGGGGCCAGGGGGTCCAGGCTCAGGCTGTGTCAGAAAGGGCATTAGTGCCCTGGTCAGCCTATGTATTTGGGGTACAGCCAAGGTCGGTGCAAATTGATCCTCATTTGGGGTTACTGGGTAGCCCCAGAAGACAATGTTTTTCTTCTGGAGGGCCGGCAGAGTGCTGCATTGTAGTTCTGGATTGCCAAACTGGAGGGCTTGTGGGCCAGTAGTCTGACGACAAAAGTCTGAGAACACAAGCTAGGCTTAGGTTTCTGGGTGAGGCCATGGCAGGCACAATCTACAGACCTGAATCGAAGTTTCGTGCATCTGAAGTCAGGGCGAGGATCAGATGATCACTCAGGTTGGAGATTCTGACCCTGATGGCCCCTTCATGAATGGGCGGGGCATCACGAGGCCATGGGTGTTTTCCGACGATGGGAGTTGTGAGAAGCTCCAAACTTCAGAGAGTCTTCTGCAGGACAATTGAGACCTGTTGTTTGGCTCCAGGCCAATGATTCTGAGCAGGGTTCTAAGGATGGATGGCTGGGTAGCTCAACTCGCATTCCAATTGTCTCCTAGCAACAAGAGAGGTTAGATCTCCTGGATCTGTGGGGAGCAACCGAGGACGCTGAGTTGAAATGGACACCCCTGGGGATGGGTCCTAACGTGCTTTTGTGTCTATGGAGACCTTGGAATGAAGCGGTGGCACTGGGGCCCTAAAAGGTTCTCCTAAACAGAGGCTTTGACACAGCTCCAACGTGCAAGTTTCCCATGTGTAGATGAGATGTTTTCTGATGGGTGAGTCAAGAAACAGCTATATGCTGCTTTTGAAATCCAGACCTCTGAGGAGAGATGCCTGGAAACCAAAGCAATGGATCTGATTAGTGCCTAGGGGCCTGTTCTTTCCTTCATACCTCTGTGGACATCTGTCTATGGGTCTGAGTGCAGGTAGGTGCTCAGTTCGGCTCAGATTGCCCATGTTTTTCCTGGGAGGCCACCACTATTGAGATGGATCAGGGACTTTGGAGGTTTATCCTATTAGAAGGGTTGTGGCCATTGGAATGGGCACACACAATTCCCTTGGAGAGGGCAAGTACAGTCCTCAGTTTTGTGTCCAGGGGCCTGAGCCTGTAGGTTGTGTAGGCCAGGGCTGTTTGGACAGTTGTCTTAAAACACAAACTCGGCTTATGTTTCGGGTCATAGGTATGGCAGGACTGATCTACAGACCATGAGGAGACCTCTTCGGGATTTGAAAGAAGGGCGAGTGTGAGGCTCCTGCTCAAGTTTTTGTCTCTGGATATCGTGTCACTCATGGAGGTGGAATTTCTGGGTGACTTCATGGGAAATGAACGAGTCTTACTCTCTGGTGGTTTGGCCCGGTCCAAAGAGTTTGGGGTCATTCTGTGGGCTGGAAGAAGTCCGTTTTTTGTTGTTGTTGTTGTTGTTGTTGTTGTTGTTGTTGTTTTCTTTTTTAACCTCAGGTGTCCCAACAAATGAGGGTTCCAGAGTAGAGCCCTGGCGAGGGGCGACTGGACAATCAGAAATCTGGTTAAAAATTGGGGCCTAAGGACATGTCAAGCCCATAATGACATCTAATGGTCCAGCCACTGAGAGGACTTACTAGAGGACAGAATTCGTGCTGAGGGTCACAATGCGTGTGTATGTCCTTGTCGCACTCAAGAATGGGCGGGGCCTCAGGGTGAATGCTGGTTTCTCCTACACTGAACGTTGGACAGCGTGCCAACCACAAGGGTTCTTGCCATGGGTAAGGAGGAGTTCTGATTTCTGCATCACACTCACCCCTGGGAAGTGATTGGAGATAAGGTCTCGGTTCTGAAGCCTGAAAACTGAGGTAGGGAAGAGATGATGACCTAAGGCCATGGCGGGTTTTATGTGCTCAGTGTACGGTCAGCTTTCTGGGTGTTGGTCAGGAGGTCCGGGCTCAGGTTGTGTTCGACAGTGCATTAGTGCCCAGGTTAGACTATATAATTTGGGTAAAGTCGAGTGCTGTGTACGTTTACCCTCATTTAAGGTGCCTGGGCAGCTCCTGAGGCAATAATTTTTTTTCTTGAGGGCAGGCAGAGTGCTGCATTGTGGTCCGGAATTGCCAAACGTGAGGGATTCGGGGCCAGGAGTGTGAGGATGGAAGTCTGAGAAGACAAGCTAGACTTGGGTTTCAGGGCGAGGGCACGGCAGGTACCCCCTGCAGATCTTAACAAATATCTCATGCATCTGAAGTCAGGGCGAGGATCAGACGTTGGCTCAGGTTGGAGTTTCTGAGCATGACGGCCGCTTCATGAAGGAACGGAATCTCGAGGCCATTGAGGTTTTCCCACGTTGGGAGTTGTGGGATGCCCCCTTCAAGGATTCCTTCTGCGGGACAATTGAGACCTGTTGGACAGCTCCAGGACATCCCATATGGAATGACTCCAGAGCACCGTTCGCGGATGGATGCCTGGGAAGCCCGCCTCGCATTCCAATTGTCTCCTAGCAACAAGAGAGTTTAGATCTGATGGCTCTTCGGGAGCAACCGGGGTGGCTGAGTTGAAATGGACTTTCCTGAGAATGGGTCCTAATGTGTTTTTGTGTCCATGAGGGCCTTGGAATGGGGCGGTGGCACCAGGGCCCTGAAATACTCTCCTAAGCTTTGGACATGGCTCCCATGCACAGATTTCCTCGTGGAGACGAGATGAGTTCTGATGGGTGCTTCAGGAAAACACCTATGCTCGTATTGGAATCAGGCTTTTGAGGACACATGCCTGTAACCCAAAGCAATGGATCCTATTATGGCCTAGGGTCCTGTCTGGTTCAATCTTCTTCTCTGGGGACATCCATCTACGGTATGAGTGGAGGTCGATTATCAGCTGGTGTCAGACAGCCCTTGTTTGTTTCGGGCGACCTACACTATTGGGAAGGCCTCAGGGACTTTGGAGGTTTCTCCTAATTTGTACGATTTTGGACCATGGAATGGGCAGAATTCCCATGGATTGGTAGGCACAGTCCTAATGAGTGGCTCCAGGGGCCGAGCCTGGAGGGTGTGGGGCCCAAGACTTTGAAGACAGAAGTCTGAAAACACAAACTCAGCTTAGGTTTGGGGACGTAGGCAGGCCCGATCTACAAACCATGAGAAGAACTCTTCAGGATATGAAGAAAGTGCGAGTCTGAGGCGCTTGCTCAGGCTTTTGTCTCTGGATTTTGTATCAGCGATGGCCGTGGAATGTCGGGGAGGCCTCATGGGCCATGGACGAATCTTCCTCTCTGAGGTTTTGGCCCGATTCCCAATTGCTTTTCGTCAATTTGTGGGATGGGAGGACTCATTTCAGTTTTGTTACCTCAGGTGTCCCACCAAAAGAGGAATTCCAAAGCAAAGCCGTGGGGAAGACTGAAGGGACAACCCGAACTATGGTTAAAAATTGGGGCCTAGGGGCATGGCAAGCCCAATATGCTATCTCTTCATCTAGTCCCTGAGTGGCCTTACTTGAGGACTGGGCTCAGCCTGAGCGTCACAATGTGTGTTTGTGACCAATGTGGCCCGTGAGCATGGGCGGGGCCTCATGGGCCACACTGGTTTCAACTACACTGAACGTTGGACAACATGCCAACCACAAGGTTTCTTGCCATGGGGAAGGAGTTCTGATTTCTACATCACCTTCAACCCTGGGCAGTGATTGGAGATAAGGTCTAGGTTCTGAAACCTGAAAACCGAGGTTGGGTAGAAATGATGACCTAAGGTCATGGCGGCTCGATGTGCTCAGTGTGCGGCCAGCTGTCTGGGAGGGGCCAGGGGGTCCAGGCTCAGGCTGTGTCAGAAAGGGCATTAGTGCCCTGGTCAGCCTATGTATTTGGGGTACAGCCAAGGTCGGTGCAGGTTGATCCTCATTTGGGGTTACTGGTTAGCCCCAGAAGACAATGTTTTTCTTCTGGAGGGCCGGCAGAGTGCTGCATTGTAGTTCTGGATTGCCAAACTGGAGGGCTTGTGGGCCAGTAGTCTGACGACAAAAGTCTGAGAACACAAGCTAGGCTTAGGTTTCTGGGTGAGGCCATGGCATGCACAATCTACAGACCTGAATCGAGGTCTCGTGCATCTGAAGTCAGGGCGAGGATCAGACGATCGCTCAGGTTGGAGTTTCTGACCCTGATGGCCCCTTCATGAATGGGCGGGGCATCACGAGGCCATGGGTGTTTTCCCACGATGGGAGTTGTGAGAAGCTCCAAACTGCAGAGAGTATTCTGCAGGACAATTGAGACCTGTTGTTTGGCTCCAGGCCAATGATTCTGAGCAGGGTTCTAAGGATGGATGGCTGGGTAGCCCACCTCGCATTCCAATTGTCTCCTAGCAACAAGACAGGTTAGATCTCCTGGATCTGTGGGGAGCAACCGAGGACGCTGAGTTGAAATGGACACCCCTGGGGATGGGTCCTAACGTGCTTTTGTGTCTATGGAGACCTTGGAATGAAGCGGTGGCACTGGGGCCCTAAAGGGTTCTCCTAAAAGAGGCTTTGACACAGCTCCAACGTGCAAGTTTCCCATGTGTAGATGAGATGTTTTCTGATGGGTGAGTCAAGAAACAGCTATATGCTGCTTTTGAAATCCAGACCTCTGAGGAGAGATGCCTGGAAACCAAAGCAATGGATCTGATTAGTGCCTAGGGGCCTGTTCTTTCCTTCATACCTCTGGGGACATCTGTCTATGGGTCTGAGTGCAGGTAGGTGCTCAGTTCGGCTCAGATTGCCCATGTTTTTCCTGGGAAGCCTCCACTATTGAGATGGATCAGGGACTTTGGAGGTTTATCCTATGAGAAGGGTTGTGGCCATTGGAATGGGCACACACAATTCCCTTGGAGAGGGCAAGTACAGTCCTCAGGTTTGGCTCCAGGGGCCTGAGCCTGTAGGTTGTGTAGGCCAGGGATGTTTGGACAGTTGTCTGAAAACACAAACTCGGCTTATGTTTCGGGTCATAGGTATGGCAGGACTGATCTACAGACCATGAGGAGAACTCTTCGGGATTTGAAAGAAGGGCGAGTGTGAGGCTCCTGCTCAAGTTTTTGTCTCTGGATATCGTGTCACTCATGGACGTGGAATTTCTGGGTGACTTCATGGGAAATGGACGAGTCTTACTCTCTGGTGGTTTGGCCCCGTCCAAAGAGTTTGGGGTCATTCTGTGCGCTGGAAGAAGTCCGTTTTTTTTTTGTTGTTGTTGTTGTTGTTTTCTTTTTTAACCTCAGGTGTCCCACCAAATGAGGGTTTCCAGATTAGAGCCCTGGGGAGGGGCGACTGGACTATCAGAAATCTGGTTAAAAATTGGGGCCTAGGGACATGTCAAGCCCATAATGACATCTAATGGTCCAGCCACTGAGAGGACTTACTAGAGGACAGAATTCGTGCTGAGGGTCTCAATGCGTGTCTATGTCCTTGTCGCACTCAAGAATGGGCGGGGCCTCAGGGTGAATGCTGGTTTCTCCTACACTGAACGTTGGACAGCGTGCCAACCACAAGGGTTCTTGCCATGGGTAAGGAGGAGTTCTGATTTCTGCATCACACTCACCCCTGGGCAGTGATTGGAGATAAGGTCTCGGTTCTGAAGCCTGAAAACTGAGGTAGGGAAGAGATCATGACCTAAGGCCATGGCGGGTTTTATGTGCTCAGTGTGCGGTCAGCTTTCTGGGTGTTGGTCAGGAGGTCCGGGCTAAGGTTGTGTTCGACAGTGCATTAGTGCCCATGTTAGACTATATAATTTGGGTAAAGTCGAGTGCTGTGTAGGTTTACCCTCATTTAAGGTGCCTGGTCAGCTCATGAGGCAATCATTTTTTTTCTAGAGGGCAGGCAGAGTGCTGCATTGTGGGTCCGGAATTGCCAAACTTGAGGGCTTCGGGGCCAGGAGTGTGAGGATGGAAGTCTGAGAAGACAAGCTAGACTTGGGTTTCAGGGCGAGGGCACGGCAGGTACCCTCTGCAGATCTGAACCAATATCTCATGCATCTGAAGTCAGGGCGAGGATCAGACGTTGGCTCAGGTTGGAGTTTCTGAGCATGACGGCCGCTTCATGAAGGGAGCAGAATCTCGAGGCCATTGAGGTTTTCCCACGTTGGGAGTTGTGGGATGCCCCCTTCAAGGATTCCTTCTGCGGGACAATTGAGACCTGTTGGACAGCTCCAGGACATCCCATATGGAATGACTCCAGAGCACCATTCGCGGATGGATGCCTGGGAAGCCCGCCTCGCATTCCAATTGTCTCCTAGCAACAAGAGAGTTTAGATCTGATGGCTCTGCGGGAGCAACCGGGGTGGCTGAGTTGAAATGGACTTTCCTGAGGATGGGTCCTAATGTGTTTTTGTGTCCATGAGGGCCTTGGAATGGGGCGGTGGCACCAGGGCCCTGAAATACTCTCCTAAGCTTTGGACATGGCTCCCATGCACAGATTTCCTTGTGGAGACGAGATGAGTTCTGATGGGTGCTTCAGGAAAACACCTATGCTCGTATTGGAATCAGGCTTTTGAGGACACATGCCTGTAACCCAAAGCAATGGATCCTATTATGGCCTAGGGTCCTGTCTGGTTCAATCTTCTTCTCTGGGGACATCCATCTACGGTATGAGTGGAGGTCGATTATCAGCTGTTGTCAGACAGCCCTTCTTTGTTTCGGGCGACCTACACTATTGGGAAGGCCTCAGGGACTTTGGAGGTTTCTCCTAATTTG
The DNA here is from genome assembly GCF_964662115.1 of Mustela nivalis. Lineage (NCBI taxonomy): Eukaryota > Metazoa > Chordata > Mammalia > Carnivora > Mustelidae > Mustela > Mustela nivalis. Next base: position 163,117 of record NW_028135849.1, read on the forward strand.
TACGATTTTGGACCATGGAATGGGCAGAATTCCCATGGATTGGTAGGCACAGTCCTAATGAGTGGCTCCAGGGGCCGAGCCTGGAGGGTGTGGGGCCCAAGACTTTGAAGACAGAAGTCTGAAAACACAAACTCAGCTTAGGTTTGGGGACGTAGGCAGGCCCGATCTACAAACCATGAGAAGAACTCTTCAGGATATGAAGAAAGTGCGAGTCTGAGGCGCTTGCTCAGGCTTTTGTCTCTGGATTTTGTATCAGCGATGGCCGTGGAATGTCGGGGAGGCCTCATGGGCCATGGACGAATCTTCCTCTCTGAGGTTTTGGCCCGATTCCCAATTGCTTTTCGTCAATTTGTGAAATGGGAGGACTCATTTCAGTTTTGTTACCTCAGGTGTCCCACCAAAAGAGGAATTCCAAAGCAAAGCCGTGGGGAAGACTGAAGGGACAACCCGAACTATGGTTAAAAATTGGGGCCTAGGGGCATGGCAAGCCCAATATGCTATCTCTTCATCTAGTCACTGAGTGGCCTTACTTGAGGACTGGGCTCAGCCTGAGCGTCACAATGTGTGTTTGTGACCAATGTGGCCCGTGAGCATGGGCGGGGCCTCATGGGCCACACTGGTTTCAACTACACTGAACGTTGGACAACATGCCAACCACAAGGTTTCTTGCCATGGGGAAGGAGTTCTGATTTCTACATCACCTTCAACCCTGGGCAGTGATTGGAGATAAGGTCTAGGTTCTGAAACCTGAAAACCGAGGTTGGGTAGAAATGATGACCTAAGGTCATGGCGGCTCGATGTGCTCAGTGTGCGGCCAGCTGTCTGGGAGGGGCCAGGGGGTCCAGGCTCAGGCTGTGTCAGAAAGGGCATTAGTGCCCTGGTCAGCCTATGTATTTGGGGTACAGCCAAGGTCGGTGCAGGTTGATCCTCATTTGGGGTTACTGGTTAGCCCCAGAAGACAATGTTTTTCTTCTGGAGGGCCGGCAGAGTGCTGCATTGTAGTTCTGGATTGCCAAACTGGAGGGCTTGTGGGCCAGTAGTCTGACGACAAAAGTCTGAGAACACAAGCTAGGCTTAGGTTTCTGGGTGAGGCCATGGCATGCACAATCTACAGACCTGAATCGAGGTCTCGTGCATCTGAAGTCAGGGCGAGGATCAGACGATCGCTCAGGTTGGAGTTTCTGACCCTGATGGCCCCTTCATGAATGGGCGGGGCATCACGAGGCCATGGGTGTTTTCCCACGATGGGAGTTGTGAGAAGCTCCAAACTGCAGAGAGTATTCTGCAGGACAATTGAGACCTGTTGTTTGGCTCCAGGCCAATGATTCTGAGCAGGGTTCTAAGGATGGATGGCTGGGTAGCCCACCTCGCATTCCAATTGTCTCCTAGCAACAAGACAGGTTAGATCTCCTGGATCTGTGGGGAGCAACCGAGGACGCTGAGTTGAAATGGACACCCCTGGGGATGGGTCCTAACGTGCTTTTGTGTCTATGGAGACCTTGGAATGAAGCGGTGGCACTGGGGCCCTAAAGGGTTCTCCTAAACAGAGGCTTTGACACAGCTCCAACGTGCAAGTTTCCCATGTGTAGATGAGATGTTTTCTGATGGGTGAGTCAAGAAACAGCTATATGCTGCTTTTGAAATCCAGACCTCTGAGGAGAGATGCCTGGAAACCAAAGCAATGGATCTGATTAGTGCCTAGGGGCCTGTTCTTTCCTTCATACCTCTGGGGACATCTGTCTATGGGTCTGAATGCAGGTAGGTGCTCAGTTCGGCTCAGATTGCCCATGTTTTTCCTGGGAAGCCACCACTATTGAGATGGATCAGGGACTTTGGAGGTTTATCCTATTAGAAGGGTTGTGGCCATTGGAATGGGCACACACAATTCCCTTGGAGAGGGCAAGTACAGTCCTCAGGTTTGGCTCCAGGGGCCTGAGCCTGTAGGTTGTGTAGGCCAGGGATGTTTGGACAGTTGTCTGAAAACACAAACTCGGCTTATGTTTCGGGTATAGGTATGGCAGGACTGATCTACAGACCATGAGGAGAACTCTTCGGGATTTGAAAGAAGGGCGAGTGTGAGGCTCCTGCTCAAGTTTTTGTCTCTGGATATCGTGTCACTCATGGACGTGGAATTTCTGGGTGACTTCATGGGAAATGGACGAGTCTTACTCTCTGGTGGTTTGGCCCCGTCCAAAGAGTTTGGGGTCATTCTGTGCGCTGGAAGAAGTCCGTTTTTTTTTTTTTTGTTGTTGTTGTTTTTTTCTTTTTTAACCTCAGGTGTCCCACCAAATGAGGGTTTCCAGAGTAGAGCCCTGGGGAGGGGCGACTGGACTATCAGAAATCTGGTTAAAAATTGGGGCCTAGGGACATGTCAAGCCCATAATGACATCTAATGGTCCAGCCACTGAGAGGACTTACTAGAGGACAGAATTCGTGCTGAGGGTCTCAATGCGTGTCTATGTCCTTGTCGCACTCAAGAATGGGCGGGGCCTCAGGGTGAATGCTGGTTTCTCCTACACTGAACGTTGGACAGCGTGCCAACCACAAGGGTTCTTGCCATGGGTAAGGAGGAGTTCTGATTTCTGCATCACACTCACCCCTGGGCAGTGATTGGAGATAAGGTCTCGGTTCTGAAGCCTGAAAACTGAGGTAGGGAAGAGATCATGACCTAAGGCCATGGCGGGTTTTATGTGCTCAGTGTGCGGTCAGCTTTCTGGGTGTTGGTCAGGAGGTCCGGGCTAAGGTTGTGTTCGACAGTGCATTAGTGCCCATGTTAGACTATATAATTTGGGTAAAGTCGAGTGCTGTGTAGGTTTACCCTCATTTAAGGTGCCTGGGCAGCTCATGAGGCAATCATTTTTTTTCTAGAGGGCAGGCAGAGTGCTGCATTGTGGGTCCGGAATTGCCAAACTTGAGGGCTTCGGGGCCAGGAGTGTGAGGATGGAAGTCTGAGAAGACAAGCTAGACTTGGGTTTCAGGGCGAGGGCACGGCAGGTACCCTCTGCAGATCTGAACCAATATCTCATGCATCTGAAGTCAGGGCGAGGATCAGACGTTGGCTCAGGTTGGAGTTTCTGAGCATGACGGCCGCTTCATGAAGGGAGCAGAATCTCGAGGCCATTGAGGTTTTCCCACGTTGGGAGTTGTGGGATGCCCCCTTCAAGGATTCCTTCTGCGGGACAATTGAGACCTGTTGGACAGCTCCAGGACATCCCATATGGAATGACTCCAGAGCACCATTCGCGGATGGATGCCTGGGAAGCCCGCCTCGCATTCCAATTGTCTCCTAGCAACAAGAGAGTTTAGATCTGATGGCTCTGCGGGAGCAACCGGGGTGGCTGAGTTGAAATGGACTTTCCTGAGGATGGGTCCTAATGTGTTTTTGTGTCCATGAGGGCCTTGGAATGGGGCGGTGGCACCAGGGCCCTGAAATACTCTCCTAAGCTTTGGACATGGCTCCCATGCACAGATTTCCTTGTGGAGACGAGATGAGTTCTGATGGGTGCTTCAGGAAAACACCTATGCTCGTATTGGAATCAGGCTTTTGAGGACACATGCCTGTAACCCAAAGCAATGGATCCTATTATGGCCTAGGGTCCTGTCTGGTTCAATCTTCTTCTCTGGGGACATCCATCTACGGTATGAGTGGAGGTCGATTATCAGCTGTTGTCAGACAGCCCTTCTTTGTTTCGGGCGACCTACACTATTGGGAAGGCCTCAGGGACTTTGGAGGTTTCTCCTAATTTGTACGATTTTGGACCATGGAATGGGCAGAATTCCCATGGATTGGTAGGCACAGTCCTAATGAGTGGCTCCAGGGGCCGAGCCTGGAGGGTGTGGGGCCCAAGACTTTGAAGACAGAAGTCTGAAAACACAAACTCAGCTTAGGTTTGGGGACGTAGGCAGGCCCGATCTACAAACCATGAGAAGAACTCTTCAGGATATGAAGAAAGTGCGAGTCTGAGGCGCTTGCTCAGGCTTTTGTCTCTGGATTTTGTATCAGCGATGGCCGTGGAATGTCGGGGAGGCCTCATGGGCCATGGACGAATCTTCCTCTCTGAGGTTTTGGCCCGATTCCCAATTGCTTTTCGTCAATTTGTGAAATGGGAGGACTCATTTCAGTTTTGTTACCTCAGGTGTCCCACCAAAAGAGGAATTCCAAAGCAAAGCCGTGGGGAAGACTGAAGGGACAACCCGAACTATGGTTAAAAATTGGGGCCTAGGGGCATGGCAAGCCCAATATGCTATCTCTTCATCTAGTCACTGAGTGGCCTTACTTGAGGACTGGGCTCAGCCTGAGCGTCACAATGTGTGTTTGTGACCAATGTGGCCCGTGAGCATGGGCGGGGCCTCATGGGCCACACTGGTTTCAACTACACTGAACGTTGGACAACATGCCAACCACAAGGTTTCTTGCCATGGGGAAGGAGTTCTGATTTCTACATCACCTTCAACCCTGGGCAGTGATTGGAGATAAGGTCTAGGTTCTGAAACCTGAAAACCGAGGTTGGGTAGAAATGATGACCTAAGGTCATGGCGGCTCGATGTGCTCAGTGTGCGGCCAGCTGTCTGGGAGGGGCCAGGGGGTCCAGGCTCAGGCTGTGTCAGAAAGGGCATTAGTGCCCTGGTCAGCCTATGTATTTGGGGTACAGCCAAGGTCGGTGCAGGTTGATCCTCATTTGGGGTTACTGGTTAGCCCCAGAAGACAATGTTTTTCTTCTGGAGGGCCGGCAGAGTGCTGCATTGTAGTTCTGGATTGCCAAACTGGAGGGCTTGTGGGCCAGTAGTCTGACGACAAAAGTCTGAGAACACAAGCTAGGCTTAGGTTTCTGGGTGAGGCCATGGCATGCACAATCTACAGACCTGAATCGAGGTCTCGTGCATCTGAAGTCAGGGCGAGGATCAGACGATCGCTCAGGTTGGAGTTTCTGACCCTGATGGCCCCTTCATGAATGGGCGGGGCATCACGAGGCCATGGGTGTTTTCCCACGATGGGAGTTGTGAGAAGCTCCAAACTGCAGAGAGTATTCTGCAGGACAATTGAGACCTGTTGTTTGGCTCCAGGCCAATGATTCTGAGCAGGGTTCTAAGGATGGATGGCTGGGTAGCCCACCTCGCATTCCAATTGTCTCCTAGCAACAAGACAGGTTAGATCTCCTGGATGTGTGGGGAGCAACCGAGGACGCTGAGTTGAAATGGACACCCCTGGGGATGGGTCCTAACGTGCTTTTGTGTCTATGGAGACCTTGGAATGAAGCGGTGGCACTGGGGCCCTAAAGGGTTCTCCTAAACAGAGGCTTTGACACAGCTCCAACGTGCAAGTTTCCCATGTGTAGATGAGATGTTTTCTGATGGGTGAGTCAAGAAACAGCTATATGCTGCTTTTGAAATCCAGACCTCTGAGGAGAGATGCCTGGAAACCAAAGCAATGGATCTGATTAGTGCCTAGGGGCCTGTTCTTTCCTTCATACCTCTGGGGACATCTGTCTATGGGTCTGAGTGCAGGTAGGTGCTCAGTTCGGCTCAGATTGCCCATGTTTTTCCTGGGAAGCCTCCACTATTGAGATGGATCAGGGACTTTGGAGGTTTATCCTATGAGAAGGGTTGTGGCCATTGGAATGGGCACACACAATTCCCTTGGAGAGGGCAAGTACAGTCCTCAGGTTTGGCTCCAGGGGCCTGAGCCTGTAGGTTGTGTAGGCCAGGGATGTTTGGACAGTTGTCTGAAAACACAAACTCGGCTTATGTTTCGGGTCATAGGTATGGCAGGACTGATCTACAGACCATGAGGAGAACTCTTCGGGATTTGAAAGAAGGGCGAGTGTGAGGCTCCTGCTCAAGTTTTTGTCTCTGGATATCGTGTCACTCATGGACGTGGAATTTCTGGGTGACTTCATGGGAAATGGACGAGTCTTACTCTCTGGTGGTTTGGCCCCGTCCAAAGAGTTTGGGGTCATTCTGTGCGCTGGAAGAAGTCCGTTTTTTTTTTGTTGTTGTTGTTGTTGTTTTCTTTTTTAACCTCAGGTGTCCCACCAAATGAGGGTTTCCAGATTAGAGCCCTGGGGAGGGGCGACTGGACTATCAGAAATCTGGTTAAAAATTGGGGCCTAGGGACATGTCAAGCCCATAATGACATCTAATGGTCCAGCCACTGAGAGGACTTACTAGAGGACAGAATTCGTGCTGAGGGTCTCAATGCGTGTCTATGTCCTTGTCGCACTCAAGAATGGGCGGGGCCTCAGGGTGAATGCTGGTTTCTCCTACACTGAACGTTGGACAGCGTGCCAACCACAAGGGTTCTTGCCATGGGTAAGGAGGAGTTCTGATTTCTGCATCACACTCACCCCTGGGCAGTGATTGGAGATAAGGTCTCGGTTCTGAAGCCTGAAAACTGAGGTAGGGAAGAGATCATGACCTAAGGCCATGGCGGGTTTTATGTGCTCAGTGTGCGGTCAGCTTTCTGGGTGTTGGTCAGGAGGTCCGGGCTAAGGTTGTGTTCGACAGTGCATTAGTGCCCATGTTAGACTATATAATTTGGGTAAAGTCGAGTGCTGTGTAGGTTTACCCTCATTTAAGGTGCCTGGTCAGCTCATGAGGCAATCATTTTTTTTCTAGAGGGCAGGCAGAGTGCTGCATTGTGGGTCCGGAATTGCCAAACTTGAGGGCTTCGGGGCCAGGAGTGTGAGGATGGAAGTCTGAGAAGACAAGCTAGACTTGGGTTTCAGGGCGAGGGCACGGCAGGTACCCTCTGCAGATCTGAACCAATATCTCATGCATCTGAAGTCAGGGCGAGGATCAGACGTTGGCTCAGGTTGGAGTTTCTGAGCATGACGGCCGCTTCATGAAGGGAGCAGAATCTCGAGGCCATTGAGGTTTTCCCACGTTGGGAGTTGTGGGATGCCCCCTTCAAGGATTCCTTCTGCGGGACAATTGAGACCTGTTGGACAGCTCCAGGACATCCCATATGGAATGACTCCAGAGCACCATTCGCGGATGGATGCCTGGGAAGCCCGCCTCGCATTCCAATTGTCTCCTAGCAACAAGAGAGTTTAGATCTGATGGCTCTGCGGGAGCAACCGGGGTGGCTGAGTTGAAATGGACTTTCCTGAGGATGGGTCCTAATGTGTTTTTGTGTCCATGAGGGCCTTGGAATGGGGCGGTGGCACCAGGGCCCTGAAATACTCTCCTAAGCTTTGGACATGGCTCCCATGCACAGATTTCCTTGTGGAGACGAGATGAGTTCTGATGGGTGCTTCAGGAAAACACCTATGCTCGTATTGGAATCAGGCTTTTGAGGACACATGCCTGTAACCCAAAGCAATGGATCCTATTATGGCCTAGGGTCCTGTCTGGTTCAATCTTCTTCTCTGGGGACATCCATCTACGGTATGAGTGGAGGTCGATTATCAGCTGTTGTCAGACAGCCCTTCTTTGTTTCGGGCGACCTACACTATTGGGAAGGCCTCAGGGACTTTGGAGGTTTCTCCTAATTTGTACGATTTTGGACCATGGAATGGGCAGAATTCCCATGGATTGGTAGGCACAGTCCTAATGAGTGGCTCCAGGGGCCGAGCCTGGAGGGTGTGGGGCCCAAGACTTTGAAGACAGAAGTCTGAAAACACAAACTCAGCTTAGGTTTGGGGACGTAGGCAGGCCCGATCTACAAACCATGAGAAGAACTCTTCAGGATATGAAGAAAGTGCGAGTCTGAGGCGCTTGCTCAGGCTTTTGTCTCTGGATTTTGTATCAGTGATGGCCGTGGAATGTCGGGGAGGCCTCATGGGCCATGGACGAATCTTCCTCTCTGAGGTTTTGGCCCGATTCCCAATTGCTTTTCGTCAATTTGTGAAATGGGAGGACTCATTTCAGTTTTGTTACCTCAGGTGTCCCACCAAAAGAGGAATTCCAAAGCAAAGCCGTGGGGAAGACTGAAGGGACAACCCGAACTATGGTTAAAAATTGGGGCCTAGGGGCATGGCAAGCCCAATATGCTATCTCTTCATCTAGTCACTGAGTGGCCTTACTTGAGGACTGGGCTCAGCCTGAGCGTCACAATGTGTGTTTGTGACCAATGTGGCCCGTGAGCATGGGCGGGGCCTCATGGGCCACACTGGTTTCAACTACACTGAACGTTGGACAACATGCCAACCACAAGGTTTCTTGCCATGGGGAAGGAGTTCTGATTTCTACATCACCTTCAACCCTGGGCAGTGATTGGAGATAAGGTCTAGGTTCTGAAACCTGAAAACCGAGGTTGGGTAGAAATGATGACCTAAGGTCATGGCGGCTCGATGTGCTCAGTGTGCGGCCAGCTGTCTGGGAGGGGCCAGGGGGTCCAGGCTCAGGCTGTGTCAGAAAGGGCATTAGTGCCCTGGTCAGCCTATGTATTTGGGGTACAGCCAAGGTCGGTGCAGGTTGATCCTCATTTGGGGTTACTGGTTAGCCCCAGAAGACAATGTTTTTCTTCTGGAGGGCCGGCAGAGTGCTGCATTGTAGTTCTGGATTGCCAAACTGGAGGGCTTGTGGGCCAGTAGTCTGACGACAAAAGTCTGAGAACACAAGCTAGGCTTAGGTTTCTGGGTGAGGCCATGGCATGCACAATCTACAGACCTGAATCGAGGTCTCGTGCATCTGAAGTCAGGGCGAGGATCAGACGATCGCTCAGGTTGGAGTTTCTGACCCTGATGGCCCCTTCATGAATGGGCGGGGCATCACGAGGCCATGGGTGTTTTCCCACGATGGGAGTTGTGAGAAGCTCCAAACTGCAGAGAGTATTCTGCAGGACAATTGAGACCTGTTGTTTGGCTCCAGGCCAATGATTCTGAGCAGGGTTCTAAGGATGGATGGCTGGGTAGCCCACCTCGCATTCCAATTGTCTCCTAGCAACAAGACAGGTTAGATCTCCTGGATGTGTGGGGAGCAACCGAGGACGCTGAGTTGAAATGGACACCCCTGGGGATGGGTCCTAACGTGCTTTTGTGTCTATGGAGACCTTGGAATGAAGCGGTGGCACTGGGGCCCTAAAGGGTTCTCCTAAACAGAGGCTTTGACACAGCTCCAACGTGCAAGTTTCCCATGTGTAGATGAGATGTTTTCTGATGGGTGAGTCAAGAAACAGCTATATGCTGCTTTTGAAATCCAGACCTCTGAGGAGAGATGCCTGGAAACCAAAGCAATGGATCTGATTAGTGCCTAGGGGCCTGTTCTTTCCTTCATACCTCTGGGGACATCTGTCTATGGGTCTGAATGCAGGTAGGTGCTCAGTTCGGCTCAGATTGCCCATGTTTTTCCTGGGAAGCCACCACTATTGAGATGGATCAGGGACTTTGGAGGTTTATCCTATTAGAAGGGTTGTGGCCATTGGAATGGGCACACACAATTCCCTTGGAGAGGGCAAGTACAGTCCTCAGGTTTGGCTCCAGGGGCCTGAGCCTGTAGGTTGTGTAGGCCAGGGATGTTTGGACAGTTGTCTGAAAACACAAACTCGGCTTATGTTTCGGGTCATAGGTATGGCAGGACTGATCTACAGACCATGAGGAGAACTCTTCGGGATTTGAAAGAAGGGCGAGTGTGAGGCTCCTGCTCAAGTTTTTGTCTCTGGATATCGTGTCACTCATGGACGTGGAATTTCTGGGTGACTTCATGGGAAATGGACGAGTCTTACTCTCTGGTGGTTTGGCCCCGTCCAAAGAGTTTGGGGTCATTCTGTGCGCTGGAAGAAGTCCGTTTTTTTTTTTGTTGTTGTTGTTGTTTTTTTCTTTTTTAACCTCAGGTGTCCCACCAAATGAGGGTTTCCAGAGTAGAGCCCTGGGGAGGGGCGACTGGACTATCAGAAATCTGGTTAAAAATTGGGGCCTAGGGACATGTCAAGCCCATAATGACATCTAATGGTCCAGCCACTGAGAGGACTTACTAGAGGACAGAATTCGTGCTGAGGGTCTCAATGCGTGTCTATGTCCTTGTCGCACTCAAGAATGGGCGGGGCCTCAGGGTGAATGCTGGTTTCTCCTACACTGAACGTTGGACAGCGTGCCAACCACAAGGGTTCTTGCCATGGGTAAGGAGGAGTTCTGATTTCTGCATCACACTCACCCCTGGGCAGTGATTGGAGATAAGGTCTCGGTTCTGAAGCCTGAAAACTGAGGTAGGGAAGAGATGATGACCTAAGGCCATGGCGGGTTTTATGTGCTCAGTGTGCGGTCAGCTTTCTGGGTGTTGGTCAGGAGGTCCGGGCTAAGGTTGTGTTCGACAGTGCATTAGTGCCCATGTTAGACTATATAATTTGGGTAAAGTCGAGTGCTGTGTAGGTTTACCCTCATTTAAGGTGCCTGGGCAGCTCATGAGGCAATCATTTTTTTTCTAGAGGGCAGGCAGAGTGCTGCATTGTGGGTCCGGAATTGCCAAACTTGAGGGCTTCGGGGCCAGGAGTGTGAGGATGGAAGTCTGAGAAGACAAGCTAGACTTGGGTTTCAGGGCGAGGGCACGGCAGGTACCCTCTGCAGATCTGAACCAATATCTCATGCATCTGAAGTCAGGGCGAGGATCAGACGTTGGCTCAGGTTGGAGTTTCTGAGCATGACGGCCGCTTCATGAAGGGAGCAGAATCTCGAGGCCATTGAGGTTTTCCCACGTTGGGAGTTTTGGGATGCCCCCTTCAAGGATTCCTTCTGCGGGACAATTGAGACCTGTTGGACAGCTCCAGGACATCCCATATGGAATGACTCCAGAGCACCATTCGCGAATGGATGCCTGGGAAGCCCGCCTCGCATTCCAACTGTCTCCTAGCAACAAGAGAGTTTAGATCTGATGGCTCTGCGGGAGCAACCGGGGTGGCTGAGTTGAAATGGACTTTCCTGAGGATGGGTCCTAATATGTTTTTGTGTCCATGAGGGCCTTGGAATGGGGCGGTGGCACCAGGACCATGAAATACTCTCCTAAGCTTTGGACATTGCTCCCATGCACAGATTTCCTTGTGGAGACGAGATGAGTTCTGATGGGTGCCGCAGGAAAACACCTATGCTCGTATTGGAATCAGGCTTTTGAGGACACATGACTGTAACCCAAAGCAATGGATCCTATTATGGCCTAGGGTCCTGTCTGGTTCAATCTTCTTCTCTGGGGACAACCATCTATGGTATGAGTGGAGGTCGATTATCAGCAGGTGTCTGACAGCCCTTGTTTGTTCCGGGCAACCTACACTATTGGGAAGGCCTCAGGGACTTTGGAGGTTTCTCCTAATTTGTACGATTTTGGACCATGGAATGGGCAGAATTCCCATGGATTGGTAGGCACAGTCCTAATGAGTGGCTCCAGGGGCCGAGCCTGGAGGGTGTGGGGCCCAAGACTTTAAAGACAGAAGTCTGAAAACACAAACTCAGCTTAGGTTTGGGGACGTAGGTATGGCAGGCCCGATCTACAAACCATGAGAAGAACTCTTCAGGATATGAAGAAAGTTCGAGACTGAGGCGCTTGCTCAGGCTTTTGTCTCTGGATTTTGTATCAGCGATGGCCGTGGAATGTCAGGGAGGCATCATGGGCCATGGACGAATCTTCCTCTCTGAGGATTTGGCCCGATTCCCAATTGCTTTTCGTTAATCTGTGGGATGGGAGGACTCATTTCAGTTTTGTTACCTCAGGTGTCCCACCAAAAGAGGAATTCCAAAGCCAAGCCGTGGGGAAGACTGAACGGACAACCCGAACTATGGTTAAAAATTGGGGCCTAGGGGCATGGCAAGCCCAATATGCTATCTCTTCATCCAGCAACTGAGTGGCCTTACTTGAGGACTGGGCTCAGCCTGAGCGTCACAATGTGTGTTTGTGACCATTGTGGCCCGCGAGCATGGGCGGGGTCTCATGGGCCACACTGGATTCAACTACACTGAACGTTGGACAACATGCCAACCACAAGGTTTCTTGCCATGGGGAAGGAGTTCTGATTTTTGCATCACCTTCAACCCGGGGCAGTGATTGGAGATAAGGTCTAGGTTCTGAAACCTGAAAACCGAGGTAGGGAAGAGATCATGACCTAAGGCCATGGCGGGTTTTATGTGCTCAGTGTGCGGTCAGCTTTCTGGGTGTTGGTCAGGAGGTCCGGGCTAAGGTTGTGTTCGACAGTGCATTAGTGCCCATGTTAGACTATATAATTTGGGTAAAGTCGAGTGCTGTGTAGGTTTACCCTCATTTAAGGTGCCTGGGCAGCTCATGAGGCAATCATTTTTTTTCTAGAGGGCAGGCAGAGTGCTGCATTGTGGGTCCGGAATTGCCAAACTTGAGGGCTTCGGGGCCAGGAGTGTGAGGATGGAAGTCTGAGAAGACAAGCTAGACTTGGGTTTCAGGGCGAGGGCACGGCAGGTACCCTCTGCAGATCTGAACCAATATCTCATGCATCTGAAGTCAGGGCGAGGATCAGACGTTGGCTCAGGTTGGAGTTTCTGAGCATGACGGCCGCTTCATGAAGGGAGCAGAATCTCGAGGCCATTGAGGTTTTCCCACGTTGGGAGTTTTGGGATGCCCCCTTCAAGGATTCCTTCTGCGGGACAATTGAGACCTGTTGGACAGCTCCAGGACATCCCATATGGAATGACTCCAGAGCACCATTCGCGGATGGATGCCTGGGAAGCCCGCCTCGCATTCCAATTGTCTCCTAGCAACAAGAGAGTTTAGATCTGATGGCTCTGCGGGAGCAACCGGGGTGGCTGAGTTGAAATGGACTTTCCTGAGGATGGGTCCTAATATGTTTTTGTGTCCATGAGGGCCTTGGAATGGGGCGGTGGCACCAGGACCCTGAAATACTCTCCTAAGCTTTGGACATTGCTCCCATGCACAGATTTCCTTGTGGAGACGAGATGAGTTCTGATGGGTGCCGCAGGAAAACACCTATGCTCGTATTGGAATCAGGCTTTTGAGGACACATGACTGTAACCCAAAGCAATGGATCCTATTATGGCCTAGGGTCCTGTCTGGTTCAATCTTCTTCTCTGGGGACAACCATCTATGGTATGAGTGGAGGTCGATTATCAGCAGGTGTCTGACAGCCCTTGTTTGTTCCGGGCGACCTACACTATTGGGAAGGCCTCAGGGACTTTGGAGGTTTCTCCTAATTTGTACGATTTTGGACCATGGAATGGGCAGAATTCCCATGGATTGGTAGGCACAGTCCTAATGTGTGGCTCCAGGGGCCCAGGCTGGAGGGTGTGTGGCCCAAGACTTTGGGGACAGAAGTCTGAAAACACAAACTCAGCTTAGGTTTGGGGACGTAGGTATGGCAGGCACGATCTACAAATCATGAGAAGAACTCTTCAGGATATGAAGAAAGTGCGAGTCTGAGGCGCTTGCTCAGGCTTTTGTCTCTGGATTTTGTATCAGCGATGGCCGTGGATTGTCGGGGAGGCCTCATATGCCATGGACGAATTTTCCTCTCTGAGGATTTGGCCCGATTCCCAATTGCTTTTCGTCAATCTGTGGGATGGGAGGACTCATTTCAGTTTTGTTACCTCAGGTGTCCCACCAAAAGTGGAATTCCAAAGCAAAGCCGAGGGGAAGACTGAAGGGAGAACCCGAACTATGGTTAAAAATTGGGGCCTAGGGGCATGGCAAGCCCAATATGCTATCTCTTCATCCAGTCACTGAGTGGCCTTTCTTGAGGACTGGGCTCAGCCTGACCGTCACAATGTGTGTTTGTGACCAATGTGGCCCGTGAGCATGGGCGGGGCCTCATGGGCCACACTGGTTTCAACTACATTGAACGTTGGACAACATGCCAAACACAAGGTTTCTTGCCATGGGGAAGGAGTTCTGATTTCTGCATCACCTTCAACCCTGGGCAGTGATTGGAGATAAGGTCTAGGTTCTGAAACCTGAAAACCGAGGTTGGGAAGAGATGATGACCTAAGGTCATGGCGGCTCGATGTGCTCAGTGTGCGGCCAGCTGTCTGGGAGGGGCCAGGGTGTCCAGGCTCAGACTGTGTCAGAAAGGGCATTAGTGCCCCTGTCAGCCTATGTATTTGGGGAACAGCCAAGGTCGGTGCAGGTTGATCCTCATTTGGGGTTACTGGGTAGCCCCAGAGGACAATGTTTTTCTTCTGGAGGGCCGGTAGAGTTTTGCATTGTAGTTCTGGATTGCCAAACTGGAGGGCTTGTGGGCCAGTAGTCTGACGACAAAAGTCTGAGAACACAAGCTAGGCTTAGGTTTCTGGGTGAGGCCATGGCAGGCACAATCTACAGACCTGAATCGAAGTCTCGTGCATCTGAAGTCAGGGCGAGGATCAGACGATTGCTCAGGTTGGAGTTTCTGACCCTGATGGCCCCTTCATGAATGGGCGGGGCATCACGAGGCGATGGGTGTTTTCCCACGATGGGAGTTGTGAGAAGCTCCAAACTGCAGAGAGTCTTCTGCAGGACAATTGAGACCTGTTGTTTGGCTCCAGGCCAATGATTCTGAGCAGGGTTCTAAGGATGGATGGCTGGGTAGCCCACCTCGCATTCCAATTGTCACCTAGCAACAAGACAGGTTAGATCTCCTGGATGTGTGGGGAGCAACCGAGGACGCTGAGTTGAAATGGACACCCCTGGGGATGGGTCCTAACGTGCTTTTGTGTCTATGGAGACCTTGGAATGAAGCGGTGGCACTGGGGCCCTAAAGGGTTCTCCTAAACAGAGGCTTTGACACAGCTCCAACGTGCAAGTTTCCCATGTGTAGATGAGATGTTTTCTGATGGGTGAGTCAAGAAACAGCTATATGCTGCTTTTGAAATCCAGACCTCTGAGGAGAGATGCCTGGAAACCAAAGCAATGGATCTGATTAGTGCCTAAAGGCCTGTTCTTTCCTTCATACCTCTGGGGACATCTGTCTATGGGTCTGAGTGCAGGTAGGTGCTCAGTTCGGCTCAGATTGCCCATGTTTTTCCTGGGAAGCCACCACTATTGAGATGGATCAGGGACTTTGGAGGTTTATCCTATTAGAAGGGTTGTGGCCATTGGAATAGGCACACACAATTCCCTTGGAGAGGGCAAGTACAGTCCTCAGGTTTGGCTCCAGGGGCCTGAGCCTGTAGGTTGTGTAGGCCAGGGCTGTTTGGACAGTTGTCTGAAAACACAAACTCGGCTTATGTTTTGGGTCATAGGTATGGCAGGACTGATCTACAGACCATGAGGAGAACTCTTCGGGATTTGAAAGAAGGGCGAGTGTGAGGCTCCTGCTCAAGTTTTTGTCTCTGTATATCGTGTCACTCATGGACGTGGAATTTCTGGTTGACTTCATGGGAAATGGACGAGTCTTACTCTCTGGTGGTTTCGCCCCGTCCAAAGAGTATGGGGTCATTCTGTGGGCTGGAAGAAGTCCGTTTTTTGTTGTTGTTGTTGTTGTTTTTTTTTTCTTTTTTAACCTCAGGTGTCCGACCAAATGAGTGTTTCCAGAGTAGAGCCCTGGGGAAGGGCGACTGGACAATCAGAAATCTGGTTAAAAATTGGGGCCTAGGGACATGTCAAGCCCCTAATGATATCTAATGGTCCAGCCACTGAGGACTTACTAGAGGACAGAATTCGTGCTGAGGGTCACAATGCGTGTCTATGTCCTTGTCGCACTCAAGAATGGGCGGGGCCTCAGGGTGAATGATGGTTTCTCCTACACTGAACGTTGGACAGCGTGCCAACCACAAGGGTTCTTGCCATGGGTAAGGAGGAGTTCTGATTTCTGCATCACACTCACCCCTGGGCAGTGATTGGAGATAAGGTCTCGGTTCTGAAGCCTGAAAACTGAGGTAGGGAAGAGATGATGACCTAAGGCCATGGCGGGTTTTATGTGCTCAGTGTGCGGTCAGCTTTCTGGGTGTTGGTCAGGAGGTCCGGGCTCAGGATGTGTTCGACAGTGCATTAGTGCCCAGGTTAGACTATATAATTTGGGTAAAGTCGAGTGCTGTGTAGGTTTACCCTCATTTAAGGTGCCTGGGCAGCTCATGAGGCAATCATTTTTTTTTTTGGAGGGCAGGCAGAGTGCTGCATTGTGGGTCCGGAATTGCCAAACTTGAGGGCTTCGGGGCCAGGAGTGTGAGGATGGAAGTCTGAGAAGACAAGCTAGACTTGGGTTTCAGGGCGAGGTCACGGCAGGTACCCCCTGCAGATCTGAACCAATATCTCATGCATCTGAAGTCAGGGCGAGGATCAGACGTTGGCTCAGGTTGGAGTTTCTGAGCATGACGGCCGCTTCATGAAGGGAGCGGAATCTCGAGGCCATTGAGGTTTTCCCACGTTGGGAGTTGTGGGATGCCCCCTTCAAGGATTCCTTCTGCGGGACAATTGAGACCTGTTGGACAGCTCCAGGACATCCCATATGGAATGACTCCAGAGCACCGTTTGCGGATGGATGCCTGGGAAGCCCGCCTCGCATTCCAATTGTCTCCTAGCAACAAGAGAGTTTAGATCTGATGGCTCTTCGGGAGCAACCGGGGTGGCTGAGTTGAAATGGACTTTCCTGAGGGTGGGTCCTAATGTGTTTTTGTGTCCATGAGACCCTTGGAATGGGGCGGTGGCACCAGGACCCTGAAATACTGTCCTAAGCTTTGGACATGGCTCCCATGCACAGATTTCCTTGTGGAGACGAGATGAGTTCTGATGGGTGCATCAGGTAAACACCTATGCTCGTATTGGAATCAGGCTTTTGAGGACACATGCCTGTAACCCAAAGCAATGGATCCTATTATGGCCTAGGGTCCTGTCTGGTTCAATCTTCTTCTCTGGGGACATCCATCTATGGTATGAGTGGAGGTCGATTATCAGCTGGTGTCAGACAGCCCTTGTTTGTTCCGGGCGACCTACACTATTGGGAAGGCCTCAGGGACTTTGGAGGTTTCTCCTAATTTGTACGATTTTGGACCATGGAATGGGCAGAATTCCCATGGATTGGTAGGCACAGTCCTAATTTGTGGCTCCAGGGGCCGAGCCTGGAGGGTGTGGGGCACAAGACTTTGAAGACAGAAGTCTGAAAACACAAACTCAGCTTAGGTTTGGGGACGTAGGTATGGCAGGCCCGATCTACAAACCATGAGAAGAACTCTTCAGGATATGAAGAAAGTGCGAGTCTGAGGCGCTTGCTCAGGCTTTTGTCTCTGGATTTTGTATCAGCGATGGCCGTGGAATGTCAGGGAGGCCTCATGGGCCATGGACGAATCTTCCTCCCTGAGGATTTGGCCCGATTCCCAATTGCTTTTCGTCAATCTGTGGGATGGGAGGACTCATTTCAGTTTTGTTACCTCAGGTGTCCGACCAAAAGAGGAATTCCAAAGCCAAGCCGTGGGGAAGACTGATGGGACAACCCGAACTATGGTTAAAAATTGGGGCCTAGGGGCATGGCAAGCCCAATATTCTATCTCTTCATCCAGCAACTGAGTGGCCTTACTTGAGGACTGGGCTCAGCCTGAGCGTCACAATGTGTGTTTGTGACCATTGTGGCCCGCGAGCATGGGCGGGGCCTCATGGGCCACACTGGATTCAACTACACTGAACGTTGGACAACATGCCAACCACAAGGTTTCTTGCCATGGGGAAGGAGTTCTGATTTCTGCATCACCTTCAACCCTGGGCAGTGATTGGAGATAAGGTCTAGGTTCTGAAACCTGAAAACCGAGGTTGGGAAGAAATGAAGACCTAAGGCCATGGCGGCTTGATGTGCTCAGTGTGCGGCCAGCTGTCTGGGAGGGGCCAGGGGGTCCAGGCTCAGGCTGTACCAGAAAGGGCATTAGAGCCCTGGTCAGCCTATGTATTTGGGGTACAGCCAAGGTCGGTGCAGGTTGATCCTCATTTGGGGTTACTGGGTAGCCCCAGAGGACAATGTTTTTCTTCTGCAGAACCGGCAGAGTGCTGCATTGTAGTTCTGGATTGCCAAACTGGAGGGCTTGTGGGCCAGTAGTCTGACGACAAAAGTCTGAGAACACAAGCTAGGCTTAGGTTTCTGGGTGAGGCCATGGCACGCACAATCTACAGACCTGAATCGAGATCTCGTGCATCTGAAATCAGGGCGAGGATCAGACGATCGCTCAGGTTGGAGTTTCTGACCCTGATGGCCCCGTCATGAATGGGGGGTCATCACGAGGCCATGGGTGTTTTCCCACGATGGGAGTTGCGAGAAGCTCCAAACTGCAGAGAGTCTTCCGCAGGACAATTGAGACCAGTTGTTTGGCTCCAGGCCAATGATTCTGAGCAGGGTTCAAAGTAAGGATGGCTGGGTAGTCCACATCGCATTCCAATTGTCTCCTAGCAACAAGACAGGTTAGATCTCCTGGATCTGTGGGGAGCAACCGAGGACGCTGAGTTGAAATGGACACCCCTGGGGATGGGTCCGAACGTGCTTTTGTGTCTATGGAGACCTTGGAATGAAGCGGTGGCACTGGGGCCCTAACGGGTTCTCCTAAACAGAGGCTTTGAAACAGCTCCAACGTGCAAGTTTCCCATTTGTAGATGAGATGTTTTCTGATGGGTGAGTCAAGAAACAGCAATATGCTGCTTTTGAAATCCAGGCCTCTGAGGAGAGATGCCTGGAAACCAAAGCAATGGATCGGATTAGTGCCTAGGGTCCTGTTCTTTCCTTTTTACCTCTGGGGACATCTGTCTATGGGTCTGAGTGCAGGTAGGTGCTCAGTTGGGCTCAGATTGCCCCTGTTGTTCCTGGGAAGCCACCACTATTGAGATGAATCAGGGACTTTGGAGGTTTATACTATTAGAAGGGTTGTGGCCATTGGAATGGGCACACACAATTCCCTTGGAGAGGGCAAGTACAGTCCTCAGATTTGGCTCCAGGGGCCTGAGCCTGTAGGTTGTGTAGGCCAGGGCTGTTTGGACAGTTGTCTGAAAACACAAACTCGGCTTATGTTTCGGGTCATAGGTATGGCATGACTGACCTACAGACCATGAGGAGAACACTTCGGGATATGAAAGAAGGGCGAGTGTGAGGCTCAAGCTCAAGTTTTTGTCTCTGGATATCGTGTCACTCATGGTCGTGGAATTTCTGTGTGACTTCATGGGAAATGGACGAGTCTTACTCTCTGGTGGTTTGGCCCCGTCCAAAGAGTTTGGGGTCATTCTGTGGGCTGAAGAAGTCCGTTTTTCTTTTTATTCTTGTTTTTTTCTTTTTTAACCTCAGGTGTTCCACCAAATGAGGGATTCCAGAGTAGAGCCCTGGGTTGGGGCGACTGGACTATCAAATCTGGTTAAAAATTGGGGCCTAGGGACATGTCAAGCCCATTATGACATCTATTGGTCCAGCCACTGAGAGGACTTACTAGAGGACAGGACTCATATTGAGGGTCACAATGCGTGTGTATGCCCTCGTCGCACTCAAGAATGGGCGGGGCCTCAGGGTGAATCCTGGTTTCTCTTACACTGAACGATGGACAACGTGCCAACCACAAGGGTTCTTGCCATGGGTAAGGAGGAGTTCTGATTTCTGCATCACACTCACCCCTGGGCAGTGATTGGGATAAGGTCTCGGTTCTGAAGCCTGAAAACTGAGGTAGGGAAGAGATGATGACCTAAGGCCATGGCGGGTTTTATGTGCTCAGTGTGCGGTCAGCATTCTGGGTGTTGGTCAGGAGGTCCGGGCTCAGGTTGTGTTCGACAGTGCATTAGTGCCCAGGTTAGACTATATAATTTGGGTAAAGTCGAGTGCTGTGTAGATTTACCCTCATTTAAGGTGCCTGGGCAGCTCATGAGGCAATCATTTTTTTTCTAGAGTGCAGGCAGAGTGCTGCATTGTGGGTCCGGAATTGCCAAACTTGAGGGCTTCGGGGCCAGGAGTGTGACGACAGAAGTCTGAGAAGACAAGCTAGACTTGGGTTTCAGGGCGAGGGCACGGCAGGTACCCCCTGCAGATCTGAACCAATATCTCATGCATCTGAAGTCAGGGCGAGGATCAGACGTTGGCTCAGGTTGGAGTTTCTGAGCATGACGGCCGCTTCATGAAGGGAGCGGAATCTCGAGGCCATTGAGGTTTTCCCACGTTGGGAGTTGTGGGATGCCCCCTTCAAGGATTCCTTCTGCGGGACAATTGAGACCTGTTGGACAGCTCCAGGACATCCCATATGGAATGACTCCAGAGCACCGTTCGCGGATGGATGCCTGGGAAGCCCGCCTCCATTCCAATTGTCTGCTAGCAACAAGACAGTTTAGATCTCATGGCTGTACAGGAGCAACCGGGGTGGCTGAGTTGAAATGGACTTTCCTGAGGATGGGTCCTAATGTGTTTTTGTGTCCATGAGGGCCTTGGAATGGGGCGGTGGCACCGGGACCCTGAAGTACTCTCCTAAGCTTTGGACATGGCTCCCATGCACAGGTTTCCTTGTGGAGACGAGATGAGTTCTGATGGGTGCCTCAGGAAAACACCTATGCTCGTATTGGAATCAGAATTTTGAGGACACATGCCTGTGACCCAAAGCAATGGATCCTATTATGGCCTAGGGTCCTGTCTGGTTCAATCTTCTTCTCTGGGGACATCCATCTATGGTATGAGTGGAGGTCGATTATCAGCTGAAGTCAGACAGCCCTTGTTTGTTCCGGGCGACCTACACTATTGGGATGGCCTCAGGGACTTTGGAGGTTTCTCCTAATTTGTACGATTTTGGACCATGGAATGGGCAGAATTCCCATGGATTGTTAGGCACAGTCCTAATGTGTGGCTCCAGGGGCCCAGCCTGGAGGGTGTGTGGCCAAAGAATTTGAGGACAGAAGTCTGAAAACACAAACTCAGCTTAGGTTTGGGGACGTAGGTATGGCAGGCCCGATCTACAAACCATGAGAAGAACTCTTCAGGATATGAAGAAAGTGCGAGTCTGAGGCACTTGCTCAGGCTTTTGTCTCTGGATTTTGTATCAGCGATGGCTGTGGAATGTCGGGGACGCCTCATGGGCCATGGACGAATCTTCCTCTCTGAGGATTTGGCCCGATTCCCAATTGCTTTTCGTCAATCTGTGGGAAGGGAGGACTCATTTCAGTTTTGTTACGTCAGGTGTCCCACCTTAAGAGGAATTCCAAAGCCAAGCCGTGGGGAAGACTGAAGGGACAACCCGAACTATGGTTAAAAATTGGGGCCTAGGGGCATGGCAAGCCCAATATTCTATCTCTTCATCCAGCCACTGAGTGTCCTTACTTGAGGACTGGGCTCAGCCTGAGCGTCACAATGTGTGTTTGTGACCAATGTGGCCCGCGAGCATGGGCGGGGCCTCATGGGCCACACTGGATTCAAATACACTGAACGTTGGACAACATGCCAACCACAAGGTTTCTTGCCATGGGGAAGGAGTTCTGATTTCTGCATCACCTTCAACCCTGGGCAGTGATTGGAGATAAGGTCTAGGTTCTGAAACCTGAAAACTGATGTTGGGAAGAAATGACGACCTAAGGCCATGGCGGCTTGATGTGCTCAGTGTGCGGCCAGCTGTCTGGGAGGGGCCAGGGGGTCCAGGCTCAGGCTGTGTCAGAAAGGGCATTAGTGCCCTGGTCAGCCTATGTATTTGGGTACAGCCAAGGTCGGTGCAGGTTGATCCTCATTTGGGATTACTGGGTAGCACCAGAGGACAATGTTTTTCTTCTGGAGGGCCGGCAGAGTGCTGCATTGTAGTTGTGGATTGCCAAACTGGAGGGCTTGTGGGCCAGTAGTCTGACGACAAAAGTCTGAGAACACAAGCTAGGCTTAGGTTTCTGGGTGAGGCCATGGCATGCACAATCTACAGACCTGAATCGAGATCTCCTGCATCTGAAGTCAGGGCGAGGATCAGACGATTGCTCAGGTTGGAGTTTCTGTCCCTGATGGCCCCTTCATTAATGGGTGGGGGCATCACGAGGCCATGGGGGTTTTCCCACGATGGGAGTTGTGAGAAGCTCCAAACTGCAGAGAGTCTTCTGCAGGACAATTGAGACCTGTTGTTTGGCTCCAGGCCAATGATTCTGAGCAGGGTTCTAAGGATGGATGGCTGGGTAGCCCACGTCGCATTCCAATTGTCTCCTAGCAACAAGACAGGTTAGATCTCCTGGATCTGTGGGGAGCAACCGAGGACGCTGAGTTGAAATGGACACCCCTGGGGATGGGTCCTAACGTGCTTTTGTGTCTATGGAGACCTTGGAATGAAGCGGTGGCACTGGGGCCCTAAAGGGTTCTCCTAAACAGAGGCTTTGACACAGCTCCAACGTGCAAGTTTCCCATGTGTAGATGAGATGTTTTCTGATTGGTGAGTCAAGAAACAGCTATATGCTGCTTTTGAAATCCAGGCCTCTGAGGAGAGATGCCTGGAAACCAAAGCAATGGATCTGATTAGTGCCTAGGGGCCTCTTCTTTCCTTTTTACCTCTGGGGACATCTGTCTATGGGTCTGAGTGCAGGTAGGTGCTCAGTTGGGCTCAGATTGCTCCTGTTGTTCCTGGGAAGCCAACATTATTGAGATGGATCAGGGACTTTGAAGGTTTATCCTATTAGAAGGGTTGTGGCCATTGGAATGGGCACACACAATTCCCTTGGAGAGGGCAAGTACAGTCCTCAGGTTTGGCTCCAGGGGCCTGAGCCTGTAGGTTGTGTAGGCCAGGGCTGTTTGGACAGTTGTCTGAAAACACAAACTCGGCTTATGTTTCGAGTCATAGGTATGGCAGGACTGATCTACAGACCATGAGAAGAACTCTTCGGGATTTGAAAGAAGGGCGAGTGTGAGGCTCCTGCTCAAGTTTTTGTCTCTGGATATCGTGTAACTCACGGTCGTGGAATTTCAGGGTGACTTCATGGGAAATGGACGAGTCTTACTCTCTGGTGGTTTGGCCCCGTCCAAATAGTTTGGGGTCATTCTGTGGGCTGGAAGAAGTCCGTTTTTTTTTTTTTGTTTTATTCTTGTTTTTTTCTTTTTTATCCTCAGGTGTCCCACCAAATGAGCGATTCCAGAGTAGAGCCCTGGGGAGGGGCGACTGGACCATCAGAACTTTGGTTAAAAATTGGGGCCTAGGGACATGTCAAGCCCATTATGACATCTAATGGTCTAGCAACTGAGAGGACTTACTAGAGGACAGGACTCATACTGAGGGTCACAATGCGTGTGTATGCCCTCGTCGCACTCAAGAATGGGCGGGGCCTCAGGGTGAATGCTGGTTTCTCCTACACTGAACGTTGGACAACGTGCCAACCACAGGGTTCTTGCCATGGTAAGGAGGAATTCTGATTTCTGCATCACACTCACCCCTGGGAAGTGATTGGAGATAAGGTCTCGGTTCTGAAGCCTGAAAACGGAGGTAGGGAAGAGATGATGACCTAAGGCCATGGCGGGTTTTATGTGCTCAGTGTGCGGTAAGCTTTCTGGGTGTTGGTCAGGAGGTCCGGGCTCAGGTTGTGTTCGACAGTGCATTAGTGCCCAGGTTAGACTATATAATTTGGGTAAAGTCGAGTGCTGTGTAGGTTTACCCTCATTTAAGGTGCCTGGGCAGCTCATGAGGCAATAATTTTTTTTCAGCGGGCAGGCAGAGTGCTGCATTGTGGGTCCGAAATTGCCAAACTTGAGGGCTTCGGGGCCAGGAGTGTGAGGACGGAAGTCTGAGAAGACAAGCTAGACTTGGGTTTCAGGGCGAGGGCACGGCAGGTACCCCCTGCAGATCTTAACAAATATCTCATGCATCTGAAGTCAGGGCGAGGATCAGACGTTGGCTCAGGTTGGAGTTTCTGAGCATGACGGCCGCTTCATGAAGGGAGCGGAATCTCGAGGCCATTGAGGTTTTCCCACGTTGGGAGTTGTGGGATGCCCCCTTCATGGATTCCTTCTGCGAGACAATTGAGACCTGTTGGACAGCTCCTGGACATCCCATATGGAATGACTCCAGAGCACCGTTCGCGGATGGATGCCTGGGAAGCCCGCCTCGCATTCCAATTGTCTCCTAGCAACAAGACAGTTTAGATCTGATGGCTCTGCGGGAGCAACCGGGGTGACTGAGTTGAAATGGACTTTCCTGAGGATGGGTCCTAATGTGTTTTTGTGTCCATGAGGGCCTTGGAATGGAACGGTGGCACCGGGACCCTGAAGTACTCTCCTAAGCTTTGGACATGGCTCCCATGCACAGGTTTCCTTGTGGAGACGAGATGAGTTCTGATGGGTGCCTCAGGAAAACCCCTATGCTCGTATTGTAATCAGGCTTTTGAGGACACATGCCTGTAACCCAAAGCAAAGGATCCTATTATGGCCTAGGGTCCTGTCTGGTTCAATCTTCTTCTCTGGGGACATCCATCTATGGTATGAGTGGAGGTTGATTATCAGCTGGTGTCAGACAGCCCTTGTTTGTTCAGGGCGACCCACACTATTGGGATGGCCTCAGGGACTTTGGAGGTTGCTCCTAATTTGTACGATTCTGGACCATGGAATGGGCAGAATTCCCGTGGATTGGAAGGCACAGTCATAATGTGTGGCTCCAGGGGCCCAGCCTGGAGGGTGTGTGGCCCAAGACGTTGAGTACAGAAGTCTGAAAACACATACTCAGCTTATGTTTGGGGACGTAGGTATGGCAGGCGCGATCTACAAACCATGAGAAGAACTCTTCAGGATATGAAGAAAGTGCGAATCTGAGGCGCTTGCTCAGGCTTTTGTCTCTGGATTTTGTATCAGCTTTGCGATCTACAAACCATGAGAAGAACTCTTCAGGATATGAAGAAAGTGCGAGTCTGAGGCGCTTGCTTAGGCTTTTGTCTCTGGATTTTGTATCAGCGATGGCTGTGGAATGTCAGGGAGGCCTCATCGGCCATGGACGAATCTTCCTCTCTGAGGATTTGGCCCGATTCCCAATTGCTTTTCGTCAATCTGTGGGATGGGAGGACTCATTTCAGTTTTGTTACCTCAGGTGTCCCACCAAAAGAGGAATTCCAAAGCCAAGCCGTGGGGAAGACTGAAGGGACAACCCGAACTATGGTTAAAAATTGGGGCCTAGGGGCATGGCAAGCCCAATATTCTATCTCTTCATCCAGCCACTGAGTGGCCTTACTTGAGGACTGGGCTCAGCCTGAGTGTCACAATGTGTGTTTGTGACCAATGTGGCCCGTGAGCATGGGCGGGGCCTCATGGGCCACACTGGTTTCAACTACACTGAACGTTGGACAACATGCCAACCACAAGGTTTCTTGCCATGTGGAAGGAGATCTAATTTCTGCATCACCTTCAACCCTGGGCAGTGATTGGAGATAAGGTCTAGGTTCTGAAACCTGAAAACTGATGTTGGGAAGAGATGACGAACTAAGGCCACGGCGGCTCGATGTGCTCAGTGTGCGGCCAGCTGTCTGGGAGGGGCCAGGGGGTCCAGGCTCAGGCTGTGTCAGAAAGGGCATTAGTGCCCTGGTCAGCCTATGTATTTGGGGTACAGCCAAGGTCGGTGCAGGTTGATCCTTATTTGGGATTACTGGGTAGCACCAGAAGACAATGTTTTTCTTCTGGAGGGCCGGCAGAGTGCTGCATTGTAGTTCTGGATTGCCAAACTGGAGGGCTTGTGGGCCAGTAGTCTGACGACAAAAGTCTGAGAACACAAGCTAGGCTTAGGTTTCTGGGTGAGGTAATGGCACGCACAATCTACAGACCTGAATTGAGATCTCGTGCACCTGAAGTCAGGGCGAGGATCAGACGATCGCTCAGGTTGGAGTTTCTGTCCCTGATGGCCCCTTCATGAATGGGCGGGGGCATCACGAGGCCATGGAGGTTTTCCCACGATGGGAGTTGTGAGAAGCTCCAAACTGCAGAGAGTCTTCTGCAGGACAATTGAGAACTGTTGTTTGGCTCCAGGCCAATGATTCTGAGCAGGGTTCTAAAGATGGATGGCTGGGTAGCCCACCTCGCATTCCAATTGTCTCCTAGCAACAAGACAGGTTAGATCTCCTGGATCTGTGGGGAGCAACCGAGGACGCTGAGTTGAAATGGAAACCCCTGGGGATGGGTCCTAACGTGCTTTTGTGTCTATGGAGACCTTGGAATGAAGCGGAGGCACTGGGGCCCTAAAGGGTTCTCCTAAACAGAGGCTTTGACACAGCCCCAACGTGCAAGTTTCCCATGTGTAGATGAGATGTTTTCTGATGTGTGGGTCAAGAAACAGCTATATGCTGCTTTTGAAATCCAGGCCTCTGAGGAGAGATGCCTGAAAACCAAAGCAATGGATCTGATTAGTGCCTAGGGGCCTGTTCTTTCCTTTTTACCTCTGGGGACATCTGTCTATGGGTCTGAGTGCAGGTAGGTGCTCAGTTGGGCTCAGATTGCCCCTGTTTTTCCTGGGAAGTCACCACTATTGAGATGAATCAGGGACTTTGGAGGTTTATCCTATTAGAAGGGTTGTGGCCATTCGAATGGGCACACACAATTCCCTTGGAGAGGGCAAGTACAGTCCTCAGGTTTGGCTCCAGGGGCCTGATCCTGTAGGTTGTGTAGGCCTGGGCTGTTTGGACAGTTGTCTGAAAACACACACCCTCCAGGCTAGGGCCCCTGGAACCACACCTCAGGATTGTTCCTGCCCTCTCAAAGGGAATTCTTCATATTCCATTGGCCACAACCATATAAATCAGGAGAAATCTCCAATGTCCCTGGGACCATACCAATATTGTAGGCCGCTTGGAACAAACAGGGGTGATCTGACACTAGCTGAGCAACTAGCTCCACACCAACTCGGAGACAGATGTCCCCAGAGAAGAACATTGAACTGGACAGGCCCCTAGGCCCTAATCAGATCCATTTCTTTGGTTTCCAGGCATCTCTTCTCATAGGCCTGGTTTCCAATACCAGCCTATGGGGTTTCCAGAGGCCCCTTCAGAGCAAGTATTGTCTGCACATTGGAAACTTGCTCGTGGAGCTATGTCAGAACCTCAGAGGCCTGGTTTTCAATACCACCATATGGGGGTTTCCTGAGGCATCAGTCAGAACAAATGTCTTCTCCACATGGGAAACGTGCTCTTTCAAGGTGTGTCAAAACCTCCGGCTAGGAAAATCCTTCAGGGCCCCGGTGCCACCACCTCATTCCAAGGTCTCCATGGACACAATCCCACATTAGGACCCATCTGCAGGAGAGTCTATTTCAACTCAGTGCCCTTGGGTGCTCCCCTAGAGCCAGCAGATCGAACCTATCTTGTCACTAGGAGAAAATTGGAATGTGAGGCGGGCTGGCTAGGCATCCATCTGTAGAAAACTACTCTGAAGTAATTCCATATGGGACGTCCTGGAGCCATCCAACAGGTCACAGCTGTCCTGCAGAAGGAATCCTTGCGCTTTGGAGCACCTCACCACTCCCATCATGGGAAAAGCTCTGTGGCCTCGTGGTGCACCGTCCCCTTCATGAAAGAGCCATCTTGGACAGAAACTCCAACCTGAGCCAACGTCTAATCCTCGCCCTGACTTCAGATGCACGAAATCTTGATTCAACTCTGCAGAGTGTGCCTGCCGAAACCCCGCCCCGAAGCAAAACCTAGCTATTGTTCTCAGACTTCGTCCTCACACTCCGAGCCCACCAGCCCTCCAGTTAGGGAATTCTGGAGAGACACAATGCAGCACTCTGACTGCCCTCCAGAAGAGAAACGTTGTCCTATGGGGCTAACCAGAAACACCAAATGAGAATCAACCTGCATGCCACTTGACTCTACCCCAATTATACAGTTTCGCTTCGGCGTTAATGCCCTGTCTTGCACAGCCTGAGGTCTGAATTCCCAACCGACACCCAGACAGCTGGCTGTACACTGAGCACATCAGACCCGCCATGGCTTTAGGTCATCATCTCTTTTCAACCTTGGTTTTCAGGCTTCAGAACCTAGACCTTATATATACTCACTACCCAGGGGTGAACGTGATGCAGAAATGAAACTCCTTCTTCCTCAAGGCAAGAAACCTTGTGGTTGGCATGTTTTCCAACGTTCAGTGTAGGAGAATCCAGTGTAGCCCATGAGTCCCCGCCCATGCTTGAGAACCGCAATGGGCACAAACACATTGGGACCCTCAGTGTGAGCCCTGTCCTCAAGTAAAGCCTCTCAGGGGCTGGACCAAGAACCCACATTGCCATCCCAAGTCCCCCAATATTAATGAGAGGTTGAGAGGTCTAGTCACCCCTATTCAGGTCTCTGCTCTGGAACCCCTGAGGAAAAAATATCGAAGGGTCTCCTCCATCCCCTGAATGAGCCCCAAAACTTGGGATCTAACCAAATCTTAAAAGAGAAAGAATCATCCATGGCCAAAGAGGCCATCCCGTCATTCCATGGCCACCATTGACACAAAATCTAGAGACAAAAGCCTGGATATATGCCTCACACTTTCCCTTTGTTCATAGCCTGAAAAATTCTCCTCATGGTCTATAGATCAGGCCTGTCATACCTACGTCCCCAAACCTAAGCTGAGTTTGGGTTTTCAGATTTCTGTCCCCACTGTCCTGGCCCACACACCCTCCAGGCTGGGGCCCCTGGAGCCATGCCTCAGGACTGTGCCTGCCTTCTCCAAGCAAATTCTGCCCATTCCATTGGCCACAACCCTAAAGATTAGGAGAACACTCCAACGTCCCTGAGGCCATCCCAATAGTGTTGGCCACTCAGGGCAAACAGGGTGATCTGTCCCAAGATGAGCAACTACCTCAACTCAGACCCATAGACAGATAACCCCAGAGAAGAAGATTGAACCGGACAGGCACCTAGGACCTAATCAGATCCATTGCTTTTGATTCCAGGCATCTCTCCTCAGAGGCCTGGTTTCCAATACCAGCATATGTGTTCTTCTGGAGGTACCAGTCTGAACAAATCTCATTTCCACATGGGAAACATGCATTTTGGAGCTGTGTCACAACCTCCACTTAAGGGAAACCTTCAGGTCCCAGCAGCCAACACCCCATTCCAAGGTCTCCATGGACACAAACCCACATTATGACCCATCCGCAGGCGAGTCCATTTCAACACATCCCCTTTGGTTGCTCCCCAAAAGAAGCAGATCGAACCTGCCTTGTCACTAGGAGACAATAGGAATGTGAGGCGGGCACTCCAGGAATCCATCCTTAGAAACCTGCACTGCCGTGGTTCCGCATGGGACATCCTGGAGCAATCTGACCGGTCTCGACTGTCCCGTAGAAGGAATCCTTGCCGATTGGAGCAACATACAATGCCAATCGTGGGAAAGTCTCCATAGCCCCATGATGCCCCCCACCATCATGAAGGGGCCATCCTGAACAGAAACTTCAACCTGAGCCTACGTCTGATCCTCGCCCTGACTTCAGATGCATGAGATTTAGATTTAGCTCTACAGAGTGTGCCTGCCATGATCTTGACCCAAAACCTAAGCCTAGCTTGTGTTCTCACACTTCCTTCCTCACAATTCTGGCCCACAAGCCCTCCAGTGTGAGAATTCCGTCGCCACAATGCAGCACTCTTTCTTCCCTCCAGAAGAAAAACGTTGCCCCTGGGGCTACCCAGAAACGCCAAATGAGGATCAACCTGCATGCCACTCAACTTTACTCCAATTATACAGTCTAAGCTTGGCACTAATGCCCTGTCTGACACAGCCTGAGCCTGGACCTCCTGGATGACACCCAGAAAGGTGGTGTCACACCTAAGGACTGTGCCAGTGCTCTCCAAGGGAACTCTGCCCGTTTCATTTGCCACAACCTTACAGATTAGGAGAAACCTCCAATTCCCAAGACCAGTCCAATAGTGTTGGCCTCCCCCAACAAACATGGGTGATCTGACACAAGCGGAGCAGTGACCTCCATTCTGAATCTTAGACAGAGACACTCAGAGGAGAATATTGAAAAGGACAGGCTCCTAGACCGTAATCAGATCCATTGCTTTGGATTCCAGGCATTGTTCCCCAGATGCTTGGTTTCCAATACCAGGTTGAGGGGGTTTCAGAACAAATCTCGTCTCTACATGGGAAACTTGCTCTTTGGAGCTGCATCAAAACCTCAGGTTAGGAGAATTCTTCAGGGCAACAGAGCCACTGCCCCATTCCAAGGGATCCATGGACACAAATCCACATCGACTGATCCTCATGAGATTCCAATTCAATTCAGCCCCCTCGGTTTTTCCCCCAGTGACAGCAGATCAAATCCTCCTTTTCACTAGGACACAACTGGAATGCAAGTTGGACTGCCCAGGCATCCATCATTAGAACTGTGCTTTGGAGCATTTCTTATGGGACGTCCTTGATCCATCCAAAAGGTCGTGACTGTCCCGCTGACGGAATCCTTGTGGTTTGGAGCATCACACACTCACAAAGTTGGAAATCTTCCATGGTTTCCTGATGCCCCCCCCACCTTCATGAAGGGGACATCATGTACAGAAACTCCAACCTAAGCCAACATCTGATCCTCGCCCTGACTTCAGATGCACGAGATCTCATTTCAGGTCTGTAGAGTGTGCCTGCCATGTCACCGCTGCGAATTCAAAGCTGAACTTGTGTTCTCAGACTTCTGTCCTAAAACACCTGGCCCACAAGCCCTGAAGTTGGCAATTCTGGAGCCAGAATGCAGCACTCTGCCTGCCCTCCAGAAGAAAATCTTTGCCCTATGGGGCCAACCAGAAACCCCAAATGAGGACCAACGTTCACATCACTCGACTGTACCCCAATTATACAGTCTAGCCTGGGGACTAATGCCCTGCCTGACACAGCCTGAGCCCAGACCTCATGATGGACACAGACATCTGGACGCACACTAAGTGCATCGGACCCACCATGGCCTTAGGTTGTCATCTCTTACCAACCTCGGTTTTCAGGCTTCAGAATCTAGACCTTATCTCTACTCACTGCCATGCCGTGTACGTGATGCAGAAATCAGAACTCCTCCTTCCACATGACCAGAAACCCTGTGGTTGGCATGTTGTCCAACGTGCAATGTAGGAGAAACCAGCATGGCCCATGAGGCCTCAGACATGCTTGAGGGCTGCGATGGGCACAAACACACATTAGGATCCTAAGCATGATCCCTGGCCTCAAGTAAAGTTTCTCCGGGGCTGGACCAAGAGCCCACATATGGAGATTACCATGCCCCTACTCCCTAAGCCTTAACCAGTTCTTGAGAAGTCTAGTCACCCCTACTCAGATCTCTTCTCTAGAATCCCTCCTTGGTGGGACACATGAGGTTAAAAAAAAATAGAGAAAGGACTCCTACCGTCCAAAGAATGACCGCAAACACTTGGAATTGGGCCAAATTCACAGAGAGAAATACTCGTCCATGGCTGATGAGGCCATCCTGACATTCCACGGCCACCATTGACACAAAATCCGGAGACAAAAGCCTGAAAAAGCGCCACACACTCGCCCTTTGTTCAAAGCCTGAAAAATTCTCACGGTCTGTAGATCGGGCCTGCCATACCTATGTCCCCAAACCTAAGCCAAGTTTGTGTTTTCAGACTTCTGTCTCCATTGTCCTGGCCCACACACCCTCAAGGCTTGGCCCCATGGAGCCACACCTCAGGACTGTGCCTGCCCTCTCCATGGGAATTCTGCTCATTCCTTTGGCACAACCTGACAGATTAGGAGAAACATCCGAAGTCCCCGAGGCCACCCCAATATTGTAGAATGTCCGGGACAAACAGGGACCATCTGCCACAAGCTGAGCCACTACCTCCAATCAGATCTGTAGATAGATATCCATAGAACAGAAGATTGAACAGGACAGGCACCTAGGCCCTAAACGGATCCATTGCTTTTGTTTTCATGTATCTCTCCTCAGAGGCCTGGATTCCAATACCAGCACATGGGGGTTTCTGGAGCTACCAATCAGAACAAATCGCATGCCACATGGGAATCATGCTATATGGAACTGTGTCAAAACCTCCAGTTAGGAGAAAATTTCACGTCACTGTAGCCACCGCCCCATTCCAATGTCTCAATGGACACAATCCCACATTATGACCCATCCTCAGGAGAGTCCATTTCAACTCAAACCTGGCGGTTGCTCACCCAGTGCCAGCAGATCAAACCTGCTTTGTCACTAGGAGACAATTGGAATGCGAGTTCGTTGCCCAGGTATCCGTTGTTAGAACTCTGCTCTGGAGAAATTCCTAATGGGGTGTCCTTGATCCATTCAACAGGTCTCAACTGTCCTGCAGAAGGAATCCTTGTGGTTTTCAGCATCACACACTCGCACCGTGGGAAAACCTCCATGGCCTCGTGATGCCTCCACCTTCAGGTAGAGGACATCATGGACAGAAACTCCCGTCTGATCCTCGCCCTGACTTCAGATGCATGAGATCTCAATTCAGCTCTGCAGAGTGTGCCTGCCTTGCCCTCGCCCCAAAACCTAAGCCAGCTCACGTTCTCAGACTTCCGTCCTCACACTCCTGGCCCACAAGCCTTCCACTTTGGGAATTCTGGAGACAAAATGCAGCACTCTGCCTGCCCTCCAGAAGAGAGACTTTGCCCTAGGGGTCTACCCAGAAACATCAAATGAGGATCAACCTGCAATTCTCTAGACTGTACCCGAATTATACAGTCTAGCCTGGGCACTAATGCCCTGTCTGACACAGCCTGACCCCAGACCTCGTGACCGACACCCAGACACCTGGCCTCACACTGAACACATCAAACATGCCATGGCCTTAGGTCATCATCTCTTCCCAACCTTGGTCTTCAGGCTTCAGAACCTAGACATTATCTCCACTCACAACTAAGTGATGTACGTGATGCAGCAATCAGAACTTCACCTTCCCCATGACCAGAAACCTTGTGGTTGGCATGTTGTCCAACGTTCAGTATATGAGAACCCAGCATGGCCCATGAGGCCTCAGACATGCTTGAGGGCTGCGATGGGCACAAACACACATTAGGACCCTAAGCATGAACCCTGGCCTCAAGTAAAGCCTCTCCGGGGCTGGATCAAGAGCCTGCATATGGGACTTGCCATGCCCCTACTCCCCCAATCCTAGCCAGAGCTTGAGAAGTCTAGTCAACCTTATTCAGAGCTCTTTTCTGGAATCCCTCTTTGGTGGGACACATAAGGTAAAAAAAAAAAAAAAAAAAAAAAAAACCAAGATAAAGAAAAAAAAAAGTAAGGACTCCTACCATCCAAAGAATGACCCCAAACACTTGGAATCTGGCCAAATCCACAGAGAGAAATACTCGTCCATGGTCGATGAGGCCAGCCTGACATTCCACGGCCACCATTGACACAAAATCCGGAGACAAAAACCTGAAAAAGCGCCACACACTTGCCCTTTGTTCAGAGCCCCCAAAATTCTCAAGGTCTGTAGATCGGGCCTGCCATACCTATGTCCCCAAACCTAAGCCGAGTTTGTGTTTTCAGACTTCAGTCTCCATTGTCCTCACCCACACATTCTAAAGGCTGGGCCCCATGGAGCCACACCTCAGGACTGTGCCTGCCCTCTCCAAGGG
The DNA here is from genome assembly GCF_964662115.1 of Mustela nivalis. Classification (NCBI taxonomy): domain Eukaryota; kingdom Metazoa; phylum Chordata; class Mammalia; order Carnivora; family Mustelidae; genus Mustela; species Mustela nivalis. Next base: position 196,448 of record NW_028135849.1, read on the forward strand.
AATTCTGCTCATTCATGTGGCACAACCTGACAGATTAGGAGAATCATCCAAAATCTCTGAGGCCATCCCAATAGTGTAGGATGTCCTGGACATACAGGGACCCTCGGCACAAGCTGAGCCACTACCTCCAGTCAGAACCTTAGACAGATATCCATAGAAAAGAATATTGAACAAGACAGGCACCTAGGCCCTAATTGGATCCATTGCTTTTGTTTTCAGGCATCTCTCCTCAGAGGCCTGGATTCCAATACCAGCATAAGGGGGTTTCCAGAGCTACCTATCAGAAAAAATCTCGTCTCCACATGGGAATCTTGCTCTATGGAGCTGTGTCATAACCTCCAGTTAGGAGAAAACTTCAGGTCACTGGAGCCACTGCCCCATTTGAATATCTCCATGGACACAATCCCAAATTATGACCCATCCTCAGGAGAGTCCATTTCAACTAAACCCCCTCGGTTGCTACTCCAGAGCCAGCAGATTGAACCTGCCTTATCGCTAGGAGACAATTGAAATGCGAGTTGGGCTCTTCAGGCATCCATCCTTAGAACCCTGCTCTTGCGTCATTCCTTATGGGACATCCTTGAGCCATCCAACAGGTCTCGACTGTCCCACAGGATTCCTTGTGCATGGACCACCTAACAACTCATATCATGGAAAGCTTCCAAGGTCACATGATGCCCCCAATCTTCATGAAGGCAGATCATGGAAAGAAACTCCAACCTGAGCCAACAGCTGATCTTCGCCTTGACTTCAGATGCACGAGATCTTGATTCAGCTCTTCAGAGTGTACCTGCTGTGCCCTCACCCCAAAACCTAAGTGTAGCTAGTGTTCTCCGACTTCCGTACTCACTCTCCTGGACCACACGCCCTCTATTTTGGGATTTCCGATGACACAGTGCTGCACTCTGCCTGCCCTCTAGAAGAAAAATATTGCCCTATGGGTCTACCCAGAAACCTCCAATGAGGATAAACCTGCACGTCACTCAACTGTACACCAATTATATAGTCTAGCCTGTGCACTAATGCCCTTTCTGACAGAACCTGAGGCCTGAATTCCCAACCGACACCCAGACAGCTTGCAGTACACTGAGAACATCTTAACCGCCATGGCCTTAGGTCGCCATCTCTTTCCAACTTCGGTTTTCAGGCTACAGAATCCTAGACCTTATCTCTACTCACTTCCCATGGGTGAACGTGATGCAGAAATCAGAACTCCTCCTTCCCTCTCGCCAGAATCTTGTGGTTGGCATCTTGTCCAACGTTCAGTGGAGGACCCCTGTAGGGCCTACAGGGGTAGTAGTAGGGCCCCTGAGGGTAGTGTAGGGTCCCTGAGGCCCTGCCTATGCTTAAGAGCTGCGGTGGGCTCAAACACACATTGGGACCCTCAGTTTGAGCCCTGTCCTCAAGTAAAGCCTCTCAGTGGCTGGACCATGAGCCCGCATATGGGGCCTGCCATGCCCCAAGTCACCCAATCTTAACCAGAGGTAGAGACATCTAGTCACCCCTACTCAGGGCTCTGCTCTGGAATCCCTCTTTGGTGGGACATTTGAGGTAAATAAACACAGAAAGGACTCCTCCCACTCACAGAATGACCCCAATCACTTGGGATTGGGCCATCCCAAGTGATTGGGTTCCAGAGAGAAAGACTCGTCCATAGCCCATGAGGCCAGCCCGACATTCCACGGCCACTATTGACACAAAATCCAGAGACATAAGCTTCAGCAAGCGTTCACACTCACCCTTAGGTCATAGCCCAAAAAATTCTCCTCATAGTCTGTAGATTGGGCCTGCCATACCTACGTCCCCAAACCTAAGCCGAGTTTGTGTTTTCAGACTTCTATCCTGACATCCCTGTCCAACACACCCTCCAGACTGAGGCCCCTGGAGCCACACCTCAGGACTGTGCCTGCCCTCTCCAAGGAAATTCTTCCCATTCCATTGGCCACAACCCTACAGATAAGGAGAAACCTCCAAAGTCCCAGAGGCCATTCCAATAGTGTAGGCCACCCAGGACAAAGAGGGGCGATCTCTCACAAGCTGAGCAACGACGTCAACTCACCCGTAGACAGATAACCCAAGAGAAGAAGATTAAACTGGACTGGCCCCTAGAATGTAATTGGTTCCATTGCTTTTTTTTCTAAGCATCTCTCCTCAGAGGCCTGTTTTCCAATACCAGCATATGGGGGATTCCAGAGATACCAATCAGAACAAATCTTGTCTTCACATGGGAAACTTATCCTTTGGAGCTCTGTAAAAGCCTCCAGTTAGGAGAAACCTTCAGGTAGCCGGAGCAACCGCCCTATTCCAAGGTCTCCATGGACACATACCCGCATTATGACCATTCGGCAGGAGAGTACATTTCAACTCAGCCCCGTCGATTACTCCCCCAGAGGCAGAATATCAAACATGCCTTGTCGCTAGGAGACAACTGGAATGCAAAGCAGACTCTCTAGGCATCCATCCATGGAATCCTGCTCTGGCGCCGTTCCATATGGGATGTCCTGGAGCCTTCCAACAGGTCTTGACTGTCCCACAGAAGGAATCCTTGCAGATTGGAGCATCTCACAACTCCTATCGTGGGAAAACCTACATGGCCTCATGAGATGCTCCCCTTTATAAAGGGGCCATCATAGACAGAATCTCCAACCTGAGCCAACTTCTGATGCATTGCTTTGGTTTCTAGGTATCTCTCCTCAGAGTCCTGGTTTCCAATATCAGAATATGGGGGTTTCCTAAGGAAACAATCAGAACAGATCTCATCTCCACATGGGAAACTTGCTTTTTGGAGCTGTGTCAATACCTCAGGTTAGGAGGATCCTTCAGGGCGCTGGCACCATGGCCCAATCCCAAGGTCTCCAAGGACACAAACTTACATTATGAACCATTCTCAGGAGAGTCCATTTCAAATCAGCCCACTCGGCTGCTCACCCAGAGCCAGCAGATCAAACCTTCCTTGTCACTAGGAGACAGTTAGAATGGTAGGCGGGCTGCCCAGGCATCCATCCTTAGAACCCTGCTCTGGAGAACTTCTTTATGGGACGTCTTGAATCCAACCAACCTGTCTTGACTGTCTCGCAGAATGAATCCTTGTGGTTTGAAGCATCACACAATAACACTGTGAGAAAACCTCCATTTCCTTATGATGCCCCACACCTTCATAAATGGGCCATCATGGACAGAAACTCTATCCTAAGCCAAAGTCTGATCCTCGCCCTGAATTCAGAAGCATGAGATCTCGATTCAGCACTTGAGAGTGTGCCTGCTGGGCCCTCGTCTTGAAACCTAAGCCTATCTTGTGTTCTCAGACTTCCGTCCTCAGAATCCTGGCCACACCCCTCCAGTTTGGAAATTCTGGAGACACAATGCAGCACTCTGCCTGGCCTCCAGAAGAAAAATGTTGCCCTATAGGGCTAACCAGAAACGCCAAATGAGTAACAACCTGCATGCCACTCGACCATACCCCAATTATACAGTCTAGCCTGTGCACTAAAGCCCTGTCTGACACAGCCTGAGGGCAGACCTCCAGTCCAACACCAGGACAGCTGGCCGTACACTGAGCATATCATACCCACAATGGCTTTAGGCCATCATCTCTACCCAACCTCAATTTTCACCTTCATAACCTAGACCTTATCTCCACTCACTGCTCAGGAGTGAACGTGATGCAAGAATCAGAACTTCTCCTTCGCCATGGCAAGAAACCTTGTGGTTGGCATGTTGTCCAATGTTCATTGTAGGAGAAAGCAGCATGGACCATGAGGTCCCACCTATCCCTGAGGGCCACAATTTGCACAAACACATATTGTGACCCTCAGCGTGAGCCCTATTCTCATGTGAAGCCTCTTAGTGACTGGAACAACAGCCCACATATGGGGCTTGCCAAGCCCCTAGTCACCCAATCTCAACCAGAGTTCGAGATGTCTAGTGACCCGACTCAGGGCTCTGCTCTGGAATCCCTCTTTGGTGGGACACCTGAGGTAAAAAAAAAAAAAATACAGAAAGGACTTTTCCCATCCACAGAATGATCCCAACCCCTTGGGATCAGGCCAAATCACCAGAGAAAGAATTGTCCATGGCCCTTGAGGACACCCCGACATTCCACGGCCACCGTTGACACAAAATCCAGAGACAAGCCTGAGCAAGCGCCACATACTCGCCCTTTGTTCATAGCCCGGAAAATTCTCACGTTCTGTAGATCGAGCCTTCATACATACATCCCCAAACCTAAGCTGAGTTTGTGTTTTCAGACTTCTGTCCCCATAGTCCTGGCCCACACACCATCCAAGCTGGGGCCCCTGGAGCCACACCTCAGGACTGTGGCTTCCCTTTCCAGGGGAATTCTGCCATTTCCATTGGCCACAACCTTATAGATTAGGAGAAACCTCCAAGCTCCCCGAGGCCATCCGAATAGTGTTGGCTGCCCAGGACAAACAGGGATGATCTTTCACAATTTAGGAAACTACCTCCACTCAGACCCAGAGACAGATATCCCCATAGAATAAGATTGAACTGGACAGGCACTTAGGCCTAATCAGATCTATTGCTTTTGTTTCCAGGCATCTCTCCTCAGAGGCCTGGTTTCCAATACCAGAATACGGGGGATTACTGAGGCACTCATCAGAAAAATCTCGTCTCCACATAGGAAATGTACTCTTTGGAGCTCTATAAAAACCTCTGTTTAGGAGAATCTTTCAGGGCCCCGGATCAAGCGCCCCATTCCAAGGTCTCCATGGACTTAAACCCACATTATGATCTATTGTCGGGAGAGTCCATGTCAACTCAACCCCCTTGGTTTCTCCCCCAGGGCCTGCAGATCAAACCTGCCTTGTCGCTAGGAGACAACTAGAATGGGAGGTGGGCTGCCTAGGCATCAATCCTTAGAACCCTACTCTGGAGTCATTCCATATGGGACATCCTAGAGCCATCCAACAGGTCTCAAGTGTCCCACAGAAGGAATCTTTGCAGTCTGGAGCATCTCAGAACTCCCATTGTGGGAAAATCTACATGGCCTCTTGAGACGCTCCACTTTATAAAGTGGCCATCATGGACAGAAACTCCAACCTGAGCAAACGTCTGATATTCGCCCTGACTTCAGGTGCATGAGATCATGATTCAGCTCTGCAGAGTGTGCCTTCTGTGCCCTCACCCCAAAAACTAAGTCTAACTTGTGTTCTCAGACTACAGTCCTCACACCCCTGGCCCAAAAGCCCTACAGTTTGGCAATACTGGGGCCACAATGCAGCACTCTGCCTGCCCTCCCAGAGAAAAAACGTTGTCTTATGGAACTACCTAGAGACCCGAATGAGGATCAATTGAACGCCACTCGACTGCACCCCAAATATTCAGTCTACCATGTCTAATGCCTTGTCTGACACAGCATGAGCCCACACCTCCAGACCTACGCTCAACAGCTGGCCGCACACTGAGCTCATTGGACCCAACAGGTCCTTAGGTCTTCATGTCTTCCCAACCTCGGTTTTCGGGTTTCAGAACCTAGACCTAAACTCCAAACACTGTCCAGGGGTGAACGTGATGCAGAAGTCACAACTCTTCCTTCGCCATGGCCAGAAACCTTGTGGTTGGCATATTCTCCAACGTTCAGTGTCGGAGAATCCAGCGTGGCCCATGAGGCCCTTCCCATGCTTGAGGGCCTTGTTGGCACAAATAGGCATTGTGACCCTCAGCATGAGCCCTGTCCTCAAGGAAGGCCTCTCAGTGTCTGAATCAAGAGCCCACATATTGGACTTGCGATGCCCCTAGGCCCCCAAACTAAAACAGAGGTGGGGTTGTCCAGTTGTCCCTCCCGAGGACTCTGCTCTGGAATCCCTCCTTTATTGGGACACATGAGGTACAAAAAATGAAATAAAATAAAATAAATAAAAAGAAACGACTCCTCCCATCCCACAGAACATACAAAAACTATTGGGATTGGGTCAAATCCTCAGAGAAGGAAAGCCGTCCACAACCCATGAGGCCACGCCAGCATTCCACCCACATTGTTGACACAAATCCAGAGACAAAATCTGAGCAAGCACCTCAAACTCACACTTTTTCATATCCTGAAGTGTTATCACGGTCTGTAGATTGGGCGTGCCATAACTATGTCCCCAATCCTAAGTGGAGTTTGTGTTTTCAGATTTTTGCTCCACAGGCCTGGCCCACACACCCTCAAGGTTGGGCCCCTAGAGCCAAACTCAGAACTTTGCCTGCCCTCTCCAGGGGATTTCTGCCCATTCCATTGACCACAACCCTATAGATTAGGAGAAACTCCAAAGTCCCGAGGCCATTCCAATATTATAGGTCGCCCAGGACAAACAGGGGCAATCTGACACAATCTGAGCAACTACCTCACCTCAGATACTTAGACACGTATCCCCAGCAAAGAGATTGAACCGGACAGGCACCTAGGCTCTAATCATATCCATTGCTTTTGTTTCCAGTCATCTCTCCTAAGAGGCCTGTTTTCCAATACCAGCATATGGGAGATTCCTTAGGCACTCATCAAAACAATTCTCTTCTCTACATAGGAAACATACTCTTTAGAGCTCCATCAAAACCTCCGGTTATGAACATCCCTCAAGGACCCGGATCAAGACCCCATTCCAAGGTCTACATGGACACAAATGCACATTATGACCCATCCTCAACTCACCCATTTCAACACACCCGATCGGTTGCTCCACTAGATCAGGCAGATCGAACTTGCCTTGGATCAATAAGACACCTGGAATGGGAGGCAGGCTGCCCAGGCATCCATCCTTAGAACCCTACTCTGGAGTCATTCCATATGGGACATCCTAGAGCCATCCAACAGGTCTCAAGTGTCCCACAGAAGGAATCTTTGCAGTCTGGAGCATCTCAGAACTCCCATTGTGGGAAAATCTACATGGCCTCTTGAGACGCTCCACTTTATAAAGTGGCCATCATGGACAGAAACTCCAACCTGAGCAAACGTCTGATATTCGCCCTGACTTCAGGTGCATGAGATCATGATTCAGCTCTGCAGAGTGTGCCTTCTGTGCCCTCACCCCAAAAACTAAGTCTAACTTGTGTTCTCAGACTACAGTCCTCACACCCCTGGCCCAAAAGCCCTACAGTTTGGCAATACTGGGGCCACAATGCAGCACTCTGCCTGCCCTCCCAGAGAAAAAACGTTGTCTTATGGAACTACCTAGAGACCCGAATGAGGATCAATTGAACGCCACTCGACTGCACCCCAAATATTCAGTCTACCATGTCTAATGCCTTGTCTGACACAGCATGAGCCCACACCTCCAGACCTACGCTCAACAGCTGGCCGCACACTGAGCTCATTGGACCCAACAGGTCCTTAGGTCTTCATGTCTTCCCAACCTCGGTTTTCGGGTTTCAGAACCTAGACCTAAACTCCAAACACTGTCCAGGGGTGAACGTGATGCAGAAGTCACAACTCTTCCTTCGCCATGGCCAGAAACCTTGTGGTTGGCATATTCTCCAACGTTCAGTGTCGGAGAATCCAGCGTGGCCCATGAGGCCCTTCCCATGCTTGAGGGCCTTGTTGGCACAAATAGGCATTGTGACCCTCAGCATGAGCCCTGTCCTCAAGGAAGGCCTCTCAGTGTCTGAATCAAGAGCCCACATATTGGACTTGCGATGCCCCTAGGCCCCCAAACTAAAACAGAGGTGGGGTTGTCCAGTTGTCCCTCCCGAGGACTCTGCTCTGGAATCCCTCCTTTATTGGGACACATGAGGTACAAAAAATGAAATAAAATAAAATAAATAAAAAGAAACGACTCCTCCCATCCCACAGAACATACAAAAACTATTGGGATTGGGTCAAATCCTCAGAGAAGGAAAGCCGTCCACAACCCATGAGGCCACGCCAGCATTCCACCCACATTGTTGACACAAATCCAGAGACAAAATCTGAGCAAGCACCTCAAACTCACACTTTTTCATATCCTGAAGTGTTATCACGGTCTGTAGATTGGGCGTGCCATAACTATGTCCCCAATCCTAAGTGGAGTTTGTGTTTTCAGATTTTTGCTCCACAGGCCTGGCCCACACACCCTCAAGGTTGGGCCCCTAGAGCCAAACTCAGAACTTTGCCTGCCCTCTCCAGGGGATTTCTGCCCATTCCATTGACCACAACCCTATAGATTAGGAGAAACTCCAAAGTCCCGAGGCCATTCCAATATTATAGGTCGCCCAGGACAAACAGGGGCAATCTGACACAATCTGAGCAACTACCTCACCTCAGATACTTAGACACGTATCCCCAGCAAAGAGATTGAACCGGACAGGCACCTAGGCTCTAATCATATCCATTGCTTTTGTTTCCAGTCATCTCTCCTAAGAGGCCTGTTTTCCAATACCAGCATATGGGAGATTCCTTAGGCACTCATCAAAACAATTCTCTTCTCTACATAGGAAACATACTCTTTAGAGCTCCATCAAAACCTCCGGTTATGAACATCCCTCAAGGACCCGGATCAAGACCCCATTCCAAGGTCTACATGGACACAAATGCACATTATGACCCATCCTCAACTCACCCATTTCAACACACCCGATCGGTTGCTCCACTAGATCAGGCAGATCGAACTTGCCTTGGATCAATAAGACACCTGGAATGGGAGGCAGGCTGCCCAGGCATCCATCCTTAGAACCCTGCTCTGGATAACTTCCTTATGGGATGTCCTGGAGCCATCCACCGGTCTCACCTGTCCCACAGAAGGAATCATTGCGGTTTGGAGCATCTCACAATTCATATCGTGGGAAAACCTCCATGTCCTCGTGACACCTTCCCATTCATGAAGGGGCCGTCATGGACAGAAACTCCGACCTAAGCCAACGTCTGATCCTAGCTCTGTCTTCAGGTATACGGGATCTCGAATCATCTCTGCAGAGGGTGCCTAGCCGTCCCTTCACCCCGAAATCTAAGTCTGGCTTGTGTTCTCAGTATTTTTTCCTCACACTCCTGGCCCACAAGCCTTCCAGTTTGGGAATTCTGGAGCCAGTATGTGACACTGTGTCTTCCCTCCAGAAGAAAAACGTTGCCCTCTGGGGCTACCCAGTAACCACAAATGAGTACCATCCTGCACGAAACTCGACTGCACCCCAATGATACAGTCTAGCCTGGACACTAATTCGCTGTCTGCCACAGCCTGAGCCTGCACCTCCCAATCCACACTCAACAGCTGGCCGAACACTGAGCACATCAGACACACCATGGCCTTAGGTCTTCATCTCTTCCCAACCTCAGTTTTCAGGCTTCAGAACCTAGACCTTAAATCCAATCACAGTCCAGGAGTGAAATTGTTGCAGAAATTAGAACTCCTTCTTCCCCATGGCCGGAAAACATGTGGTTGCCATATTGTGCAACGTTCAATGTAGGAGAATCCAGCATGGTACATTAGGCCACGCCCTGACTTGAGGGGCTCCTTGGGCACAAAAACACATTGTGAAACTCAGTGTGAGACCTATCCTCAAGGAAGGCCTCTCAGTGTCTGGACCAAGAGCCCAAATATGGGTTTGCCATGTTCTTAGGTCCCAATGTTAACCAGAGGTCTGGTTGTCCAGTCGCCCCTCCCCAGGACTCTGCTCTGGAATGCCTCTTTTGGTGGTCCACCTGAGGTAAAAAAAAAAAAAAACAACAAAAAAACAAAAAACAGAAAGACCTCCTCCCTTCTGACAGAATGACCCCAAACTCTTGGGATCGGGTTAAATCCCCAGAAAGGGAGCCTCATCGATGGCCCATGAGGATCCCCCGACATTCCATGGCAATCGGTGACACATTTCCAGAAAAAAAAAAAAAGCATGAGCATGCACATCACATTTGCCCTTTGTTCATATCCCGAAGAGGTCTCCTCACGGTCTATAGATCGGGCCGGCCATACCTACATCCCCCAACCTAAGTGGAGTTTGAGTTTTCAGACTTTGTCCAAATAGCCCTGGACCACACACGCTCCACACTTGGGTCCCTGGAGCCACACCTCAGGACTGTGCTTCCCTTTCAAGGGAATTCTTCCCATTCCATTGGCCACAACCTTGCAAATTAGGAAAAACCTCCAAAGTCACCGAGGCCATCCCAATAGTTTAGGCCGCCCAGGACAAACAGGGGTGATCTCAAACCAGCTGAGCAACTACCTCCACTCAGACAACAGATGTCCCCAGAAAAAATATTGAACCGGACAGGCCTGTAGGCCCTAATCAGATCCATTGCTTTGGTTTCCAGGCATCTCTCCTCAGAGGCCTCGTTTCCAATACCAGCATATGGTGGTTTCCTGAGGCACCAATAAGAACAAATCTCGTCTCCCCATGGAAAACTTGCTCATTGGAGCTTTGTCATAACCTCTGGTTAGGAGAATCCTTCAGGGCCCTGGTGCCACTGCCCCATACCAAGGTCTCCATGGACTCAAACCAACATTAAGGCCATCCTCATGAAAGTCCATTCAACTCAGCCCCCTCTGTTGCTACCCCAACCCAGCAGATCAAACGTTTCTTGTTGCTAGGAGACAATTGGAATGTGAGGCTGGCTGCCCAGGCATCCATACTTAGAACGCTGTTCTGGAAAAATACCTTATAAGACGTTCTGGAGCCATCCAACAAATCTTAATTGTCCCACAGAAGGAATCCTTGCGGTTTGGAGCATCTCACAACTCCAATAGTGGCAAAACCCCCATGGCCTCATAATCCCCCCTCTTCTTGAAGGGGCCAACATGGACAGAAACTCAACCCTGAGGTAAGTCTGAACCCCGACTGACTTCAGGCGCATGAGATCTCAATTCAGCTCTGCAGAGTGTGCCTGCCATGTCCTTGCCCCGAAACCTAAGCCTAGCTTGTGTTCTCAGCTTCCGTCCTCACTCTCCTGGCCCACAAGCCCTCCAGTTTGGGAATTCCAAAGCCACAATGCCGCACTCTGCCTGCCCTCCAGAAGAAAAACTTTGCCCTATGCTGCTAATAAGAAACCCCAAATGATTTTCTAATGCATGCCACTCGATGGTAAAGCAATTATACAGCCCACCCTGTATTCTAATGCCCTGTCTGGCACAGCCTGAGACAAGACATCCCAAACGACACCCAGACAGCTGGCCCCAACTTGGACACATAGGACCCGCTATGGCTGTAGGTCGTCATCACTTCCCAACCTTGGTTTTCAGGCTTCAGAACCTAGACCTTATCTCCAATCACTGCCCAGGGGTGAACGTGATGCAGAAATTAGAATTTCTCCTTCCCCATGGCCAGAAACCTTGTGGTTGGCATGTTGTCCAGCGTTCAATGTGGGAAAACCTGCATTGTCCGAAAGGCCACGCCAGTGCTTGAGGGCCGCCTAGGGCACAGACATGCATTGTGACCTGCAGCGTGAGTCCCGTATTAAAGTAACGCCTCTCAGTGGCTGGACCAAGATCCTGCATATGGGGCTTGTCATATCCATAGGCCCCCAGGCTTAACCAGAGGGCGAGTATTCCAATTGTCAGTACCCCCTGCTATGCTCAAGAATCCCTCTACTGGGGGGACACATGAGGCAGAAAACAGGACACTTCCCTCCCACAGAATGACCCCAAACACTTGGGGGCTGGACAAACTACCAGAGAGGGAGACTTCTACGACCCATGAGGCAACTCCTACATTAAACGGCCATTGTGGACAAAACATCCAGAGACAAAAGCCTGAGCGACTGCCTCCCTCTCACCCTTCTTTCATATCCAGAGGAACTCCCCTCATGGACTGTAGATCAGGCCTGCCGTAACCTCGGCCCCAAACCTGAGCTGAGTTAGGGTTTTTGGATGTCTGTCTGCACAGCCATGGCCCACACAGCCTCCAGGTTGGGGTCTCTGGAGCCACACCACAGAACTGTGCCTGCTCTCTCCTAAGAAACTGCCTATTCCATTGGCCACAACTCTACAAAATAGTAGAAACCTCAAGGTCCCCAAGGACATCCCACTACTGCAAGCCGCACTGGACAAATAGGGGCATTATGACACAAGCTGAGCAACTACTACCTCCATGCAGACACACAGACAGATATCCGCAGAGACAGAAGATTGAACCAGACAGGCCCCTAGGCCCTATTATGAACTCTTGCTTTGGTGACCAGGTATCACTCCTCAGAGGCCTGGGTTCGAAGACCAGCATACGGGGCTTTCCTGAGGCACCAGACAGAAGACCTCTCATCTCCACCTGGGAAGCTTCCTTGTTGGAGTTGTGTCAAGCCCTTCGGGTTGGAGAATCCTGCAGAGTCCCTTAGCTACTGCCTCATAACAAGGTCTCCATGGCCACCAACCCACATTATGACTCATCCTCAGGAGAGTCCATTTAAACTCAGCCTTCAGGGTAGCTCACCCAAGAGCCCGCAGATTGAGCGTGCCTTGTCTCGACCAGGCAATGGGAAGGTGATTTGGCGTTTCTCGGCATCGATGCTTAGGCCCCTGCTCTCAAGTCTTTCTGAATGGGGCATCCTGGAACCATCCAATAGTACTCGACTGTCCTGAAGAAGGAATCTTTGAAGTTTGGAGCAGCTCACAACTCCCAGCGTAGGGAAACCTCCCTGGCCTCATGACGCCCCCACCCCCTTCAGGAAGGGGCCGTCATGGACACAAACTCCAGCTTGAGGCAACACCTGATACTCGCCCTGACGTCACCTGCAGGAGATCTCGATTCAGCCTCTGCAGAGTGAGCCTGCCATGCTCTTGGCCCCAAAACTCGTGCTAGCTTGTGTTTTCAGACTTCCTTCCTCACAATCCTGGCCACACCCCTCCAGTTTGGCAATTCTGGAGACACAATGCAGCACTCTGCCTGCCCTCCAGAAGAAAAATTTTGCCCTATAGGGCTAACCGGAAACGCCAAATGAGTAACAACCTGCATGCCACTCGAACATACCCCAATTATACAGTCTAGCCTGTGCATTAAAGCCCTGTCTGACACAGCCTGAGGGCAGACCTCCAGTTCAACACCCAGACAGCTGGCCGTACACAGAGCATATTACACCCACAATGGCTTTAGGCCATCATCTCTACCCAACCTCAGTTTTCACCTTCAGAACCTAGGCCTTATCTCCACTCACTGCTCAGGAGTGAACGTGATGCAAGAATCAGAACTTCTCCTTCGCCTTGGCAAGAAACCTAGTGGTTGGCATGTTGTCCAATGTTCATTGTAGGAGAAAGCAGCAGGGACTATGAGGCCCCACCTATCCCTGAGGGCCAGAATGTGCACAAACACACATTGTGACCCTCAGCGTGAGCCCTATCCTCATGTAAAGCCTCTTAGTCACTGGAACAACAGCCCACATATGGGGCTTGCCAAGCCTCTAGTCCCCCAATCTCAACCAGAGTTCGAGATATCTAGTCACCCCGACTCAGGGCTCTACTCTGGAATCCCTCTTTGGTGGAACACATGAGGTAAAAAAAAAAAAAATACAGAAAGGCCTCTTCCCATCTACAGAATGATCCCAACCCCTTGGGATCAGGCCAAATCACCAGAGAAAGAATTGTCCTTGGCCCTTGATGACACCCCGACATTCCACGGCCACCGATGACACAAAATCCAGAGACAAAAGCTTGAGCAAGCGCCACATACTCGCCCTTTGTTCATAGCCCGGGAAATTCTTACTGTCTGTAGATCGAGCCTTCATACATACCAAACCTAAGCTGAGTTTGTGTTTTCAGACTTCTGTCCCCACAGTCCTGGCCCACACACCATCCAAGCTGGGGCCCCTGGAGACACACCTCAGGACTGTGGCTTCCCTCTCCACTGGAATTCTGCCATTTCCATTGGCCACAACCCTATAGATTAGGAGAATCCTCCAAACTCCCCGAGGCCATCCCAATAGTGTTGGCTGCCCAGGACAAACAGGGATGATCTTTCACAAGTTAGGAAACTACCTCCACTCAGACCCAGAGACAGATATCCCCATAGAATAAGATTGAACTGGACAGGCACTTAGGCCCTAATCAGATCCATTGCTTTTGTTTCCAGGCATCTCTCCTCAGAGGCCTCGTTTCCAATACCAGAATACGAGGGATTACTGAGGCACTCATCAGAAAAATCTCATCTCCACATAGGAAATGTACTCTTTGGAGCTCTATAAAAACCTCTGTTTAGGAGAATCTTTCAGGGCCCCGGATCAAGCGCCCCATTCCAAGGTCTCCATGGACTTAAACCCACATTATGATCTATTGTCGGGAGAGTCCATGTCAACTCAACCCCTTTGGTTTCTCCCCCAGGGCCTGCAGATCAAACCTGCCTTGTTGCTAGGAGACAACTAGAATGGGAGGCGGGCTGCCCAGGCATCCATCCTTAGAACCCTACTCTGGAGTCATTCCACATGGGACATCCTAGAGCCATCCAACAGGTCTCAAGTGTCCCACAGAAGGAATCTTTGCAGTCTGGAGCATCTCACAACTCCCATTGTGGGAAAATCTACATGGCCTCTTGAGACGTTCCACTTTATAAAGGGGCCATCATGGACAGAAACTCCAACCTGAGCAAACGTCTGATATTCGCCCTGACTTAAGGTGCATGAGATCTTGATTCAGCTCTGCTGAGTGTGCCTTCTGTGCACTCACCCCCAAAACTAAGCCTAGCTTGTGTTCTCAGACTACCGTCCTCACACCCCTGCCCCAAAACCCTACAGATTGGCAATACTGGGGCCACAATGCAGCACACTGCCTGCCCTCCAGAAGAAAAACGTTGCCTTATGGAGCTACCTAGAAACCCGAATAAGGATCAACTGAACACCACTCGATTGCACCCCAAGTATGCAGTCTACCCTGTCTAAAGCCTTGTCTGACACAGCATGAGCCCACACCTCCAGACCTACGCTCAAGAGCTGGCCGCACACTGAGCTTATTGGACCCATCAGGTCCTTAGGTCTTCATCTCTTCCCAACCTCTGGTTTCGGGTTTCAGAACCTAGACCTAAACTCGAAACACTGTCCAGGGGTGAACGTGATGCAGAAATCACAACTCATCCTTCGCCATGGCTGGAAACCTTGTGGTTGGCATATTCTCCAACGTTCAGTGTAGGAGAATCCAGCGTGGCCCATGAGGCACTTCCCATGCTTGAGGGCCATGTTGGGCACAAATAGGCATTGTGACCCTCAGCATGAGCCCTGTCCTCAAGGAAGGCCTCTCAGTGTCTGAATCAAGAGCCCGCCTATTGGACTTGCCATGCCCCTAGGCCCCCAAACTTAAACAGAGGTGGGGATATCCAGTTGTCCCTCCCAAGGACTCTGCTCTGGAATCCCTCTTTTATTGGGACACTTGAGGTACATAAAGTAAAATATAAAATAAAATAAAATAAAAAACAGAAAAGACTCCCTCCATCCCACAGAATGTACCCAAACTCTTGGGATTGGGTCAAATCCTCAGAGAAGGAAAGCCATCTACAACCCATGAGGCCACGCCAGCATTCCACCCACATTGTTGACACAAATCCAGAGACAAAACCTGAGCAAGCACCTCAAACTCACCCTTTTTCATATCCCTAAGTGTTATCATGGTCTGTAGATTGGGCGTGCCATACCTATGTCCCCAATCCTAAGCGGAGTTTGTGTTTTCAGACTTTTGTCCCCACAGGCCTGGCCCACACAGCCTCAAGGCTGGGCCCCTAGAGCCAAACTCAGAACTGTGCTTGCCCTCTCCAGGGGATTTCTGCCCATTCCATTGGCCACAACCCTATAGATTAGGAGAAACTCCAAAGTCCTGAGGCCATCCCAATATTATAGGTTGCCCAGGACAAACAGGGGCGATCTGACACAAGCTGAGCAACTACATCCCCTCAGATCCTTAGACACGTATCCTCAGGAAAGAGATTGAACCGGAAAGGCACCTAGGGCCTAATCATCTCGATTGCTTTTGTTTCCAGTCATCTCTCCTCAGAGGCCTGGTTTCCAATACCAGCATATGGGAGATTCCTTAGGCACTCATCAAAACAATTCTCTTCTCTACATAGGAAACGTACTCTTTAGAGGCCAATAAAACCTCCGGTTATGAACATCCCTCAAGGCCCCGGATCAAGCACCCCATTCCAAGGTCTACATCGACACAAATGCACATTATGACCCATCCTCAACTCACCCATTTCAACACACCCGCCTCGGTTGCTCCCCTAGATCCAGCAGGCGAACTTGCCTTGGCGCTATGAGACACCTGGAATGGGAGGCAGGATGCCCAGGCATCGATCCTTAGAACCCTGCTCTGGATAACTTCCTTATGGGATGTCCTGGAGCCATCCAACAGGCCTCGACTGTCCCACAGAAGGAATCATTGCGGTTTGGAGCATCTCACAATTCCCATCGTGGGAAAACCTCCATGTCCTCGCGACACCGTCCCCTTCATGAAGGGGCCGTCATGGACAGAAACTCCGACGTAATCCAACGTCTGATTCTAGCTCTGTCTTCAGGCATACGGGATCTCGAATCATCTCTGCAGAGGGTGCCTGCCGTCCCCTCACCCCGAAATCTAAGTCTGGCTTGTGTTCTCAGAATTTGTTTCACACTCCTGGCCCACAAGCCTTCCAGTTTGGGAATTCTGGAGCCACTATGTGGCACTGTGTCTTCCCTCCAGAAGAAAAACGTTGCCCTCTGGGGCTACCCAGTAACCAAAAATTAGTACCATCCTGCACGAAACTCGACTGCACCCCAATGATACAGTCTAGCCTGGGCACTAATTCCCTGTCTGCCACAGCCTGAGCCTGCACCTCCCAATCCACACTCAACAGCTGGCCGAACACTGAGCACATCAGCCACACCATGGCCTTAGGTCTTCATCTCTTCCCAACCTCAGTTTTCAGGCTTCAGAACCTAGACCTTAAATCCAATCACAGTCCAGGAGTGAAAGTGTTGCAGAAATTAGAACTCCTTCTTCCCCATGGCCAGAAAACTTGTGGTTGCCATATTGTCCAACGTTCTTTGTAGGAGAAACCAGCATGGTACATTAGGCCATGCCCTGACTTGAGGGGCTCCTTGGGCACAAAAACACATTGTGAAACTCAGTGTGAGACCTATCCTCAAGGAAGGCCTCTCAGTGTCTGGACCAAGAGCCCACATATGGGGCTTTCCATGTTCTTAGGTCCCAAAGTTAACCAGAGGTCTGGTTGTCCAGTCGCCCCTCCCCAGGTCTCTGCTCTGGAATCCCTCTTTTGGTGGTCTACCTTAGGTAAAAAAATAATAATAATAATAAAAAAGAAAAGAAAAAAACAAGAAAGGCCTCCTCCCTTCCCACAGAATGACCCCAAACTCTTGGGATCAGGTCAAATCCCCAGAAAAGGAGCCTCATCGATGGCCCATGAGGACACCCCGACATTCCATGGCAATCGGTGACAGATTTCCAGAAAAAAAAAAAAAGCATGAGCCAGCACCTCACATTCGCCCTTTGTTCATATCCCGATGAGTTCTCCTCACGGTCTATAGATCGGGCCGGCCCTACCTACATCCCCCAACCTAAGTGGAGTTTGTGTTTTCAGACTTTTGTCCAAATAGCCCTGGACCACATACGCTCCACACTTGTGTCCCTGGAGCCACACCTCAGGACTGTGCTTCCCTTTCAATGGAATTCTTCCCATTCCATTGGCCACAACGTTGCAAATGAGGAAAAACCTCCAAAGTCACCGACGCCATCCCAATAGTGTAGGCCGCCCAGGACAAACAGGGGTGATCTCAAATCAGCTGAGCAACTACCTCCACTCAGACAACAGATGTCCCCAGAGAAGAATATTGAACCGGACAGGCCCCTAGGCCCTAATCAGATCCATTGCTTTGGTTTTTAGGCATCTCTCCTCAGAGGCCTCGTTTCCAATACCAGCATATGGTGGTTTCCTGAGGCACCAATAAGAACAAATCTCGTCTCCCCATGGAAAACTTGCTCATTGGAGCTTTGTCATAACCTCTGGTTAGGAGAATCCTTCAGGGCCCTGGTGCCACTGCCCCATACCAAGGTCTCCATGGACTCAAACCAACATTAAGACCATCCTCAGGAAAGTCCATTTCAACTCAGCCCCCTCTGTTGCTACCCCAAGCCAGCAGATCAAACGATTCTTGTTGCTAGGAGACAATTGGAATGTGAGGCTGGCTGCCCAGGCATCCATACTTAGAACCCTGTTCTGGAAAAATACCTTATAAGACGTCCTGGAGCCATCCAACAAATCTTAATTGTCCCACAGAAGGAATCCTTGCGGTTTGGAGCATCTCACAACTCCAATAGTGGGAAAACCCCCATGGGCTCATAATGTCCCCCCTTCCTGAAGGGGCCAACATGGACAGAAACTCACACCTGAGCCAAAGTCTGATCCTCGACCTGACTTCAGACGCATGAGATGTGAATTCAGCTCTGCAGAGTGTGCCTGCCATGTCCTTGCCCTGAAACCTAAGCCTAGCTTGTGTTCTCAGACTTCCGTCCTCACTCTCCTGGCCCTTAAGCCCTCCAGTTTGGGAATTCCGAAGCCACAATGCAGCACTCTGCCTGCCCTCCAGAAGAAAAACTTTGCCCTATGCTGCTAATAAGAAACCCCAAATGATTTTCTAATGCATGCCACTCGATGGTAAAGCAATTATACAGCCTACCCTGTATATTAATGCCCTGTCTGGCACAGCCTGACACAAGACATCCCAAACGATACCCAGACAGCTGGCCCCAACATGGTCACATAGGACCCGCTATGGCTGTAGGTCGTCATCTCTTCCCAACCTCGGTTTTCAGGCTTCAGAACCTACACCTTATCTCCAATCACTGCCCAGGGGTGAACGTGATGCAGAAATTAGAATTCCTCCTTCCCCATGGCCAGAAACCTTGTGGTTGGCATGTTGTCCAACGTTCAATGTGGGAAATTCTGCATTGTCCGAAAGGACACGCCAGTGCTTGAGGGCCGCCTAGGGCACAGACATGCATTGTGACCTGCAGCGTGAGTCCCGTATTAAAGTAACGCCTCTCAGTGGCTGGACCAAGATCTTGCATATGGGGCTTGTCATATCCATAGGCCCCCAGGCTTAACCAGAGGGCGAGTATTCCAGTTGTCAGTACCCACTGCTATGCTCTAGATTCCCTCTACAGGGGGGACACATGAAGCAGAAAACAGGACACTTCCCTTCCCTCAGAATGACCCCAAACTCTTGGGGGCTGGACAAACTACCAGAGAGGGAGACTTCTACGACCCATGAGGCAACTCCTACATTAAACGGCCATTGTGGACAAAACATCCAGAGACAAAAGCCTGAGCGACTGCCTCCCTCTCACCCTTCTTTCATATCCAGAGGAGCTCCCCTCATGGACTGTAGATCAGGCCTGCCGTAACCTCGGCCCCAAACCTGAGCTGAGTTAGGGATTTTGGATGTCTGTCTGCACAGCCATGGCCCACACGGCCTCCAGGATGGGGTCTCTGGAGCCACACCACAGAACTGTGCCTGCTCTCTCCTAAGAAACTGCCCATTCCATTGGCCACAACTCTACAAAATAGTAGAAACCTCAAGGTCCCCAAGGACATCCCACTACTGCAAGCCGCACTGGACAAATAGGGGCATTATGACACAAGCTGAGCAACTACTACCTCCATGCAGACACACAGACAGATATCCGCAGAGACAGAAGATTGAACCAGACAGGCCCCGAGGCCCTATTATGAACTCTTGCTTTGGTGTCCAGGTATCATTCCTCAGAGGCCTGGGTTCGAAGACCAGCATACGGGGCTTTCCTGAGGCACCAGACAGAAGATCTCTCATCTCCACCTGGGAAGCTTCCTTGTTGGAGTTGTGTCAAGCCATTCGGGTTGGAGAATCCTGCAGAGTCCCTTAGCTACTGCCACATTCCAAGGTCTTCATGGCCACTAAACCACATTATGACTCATTCTCAGGAGAGTCCATTTAAACTCAGCCTTCTGGGTATCTCACCCAAGAGCTTGCAGATTGAGCGTGCCTTGTCTCGACCAGGCAATGGGAAGGTGAGTTGGCGTATCTCGGCATCCATGCTTAGGCCCCTGCTCTCGAGTCTTTCTGTATGGGGCATCAAGGGACCATCCAAGAGTACTCGACTGTCCTGAAGAAGGAAACTTTGAAGTTTGGAGCAGCTCACAACTCCCAGTGTAGGGAAACCTCCCTGGCCTCATGACGCCCCCACCCTTTTCATGTAAGGGCCGTCATAGACACAAACTCCAGCTTGAGGCAACATCTGATACTCGCCCTGACCTCACTGCAGGAGATCTCGATTCAGCCTCTGCAGAGTGGACCTGCCATGCTCTTTGCCCCAAAACTCGTGCTAGCTTGTGTTTTCAGACTACCTTCCTCACAATCCTGGCCACACCCCTCCAGTTTGGCAATTCTGGAGACACAATGCAGCACTCTGCCTGCCCTCCAGAAGAAAAATGTTGCCCTATAGGGCTAACCGGAAACGCCAAATGAGTAACAACCTGCATGCCACTGGAACATACCCCAATTATACAGTCTAGCCTGTGCACTAAAGCCCTGTCTGACACAGCCTGAGGGCAGACCTCCAGTCCAACACCCAGACAGCTGGCCGTACACAGAGCATATCACACCCACAATGGCTTTAGGCCATCATCTCTACCCAACCTCAGTTTTCACCTTCAGAACCTAGACATTATCTCCACTCACTGCTCAGGAGTGAACGTGATGCAAGAATCAGAAATTCTCCTTCGCCTTGGCAAGAAACCTAGTGGTTGGCATGTTGTCCAATGTTCATTGTAGGAGAAAGCAGCATGGACTATGAGGCCCCACCTATCCCTGAGGGCCACAATTTGCACAAACACACATTGTGACCCTCAGCGTGAACCCTATCCTCATGTAAAGCCTCTTAGTGACTGGAACAACAGCCCACATATGGGGCTTGCCAAGCCCCTAGTCCCCCAATCTCAACCAGAGTTCGAGATGTCTAGTCACCCCTACTCAGGGCTCTACTCTGGAATCCCTCTTTGGTGGAACACCTGAGGTAAAAAAAAAAAAAATACAGAAAGGACTCTTCCCATCCACAGAATGATCCCAACCCTTTGGGATCAGGCCAAATCACCAGAGAAAGAATTGTCCATGGCCCTTGATGACACCCCGACATTCCACGGCCACCGTTGACACAAAATCCAGAGACAAAACCCTGAAAGTGCCACATACTCGCCCTTTGTTTATAGTTCGGAAAATTCTCACGGTCTGTAGATCGAGCCTTCATACATACATCCCCAAACCTAAGCTGAGTTTGTGTTTTCAGACTTCTGTCCCCACAGTCCTGGCCCACACACCATCCAAGCTGGGGCCCCTGGAGACACACCTCAGGACTGTGGCTTCCCTCTCCAGAGGAATTCTGCCATTTCCATTGGCCACAACCCTATAGATTAGGAGAATCCTCCAAACTCCCCGAGGCCATCCCAATAGTGTTGGCTGCCCAGGACAAACAGGGATGATCTTTCACAAGTTAGGAAACTACCTCCACTCAGACCCAGAGACAGATATCCCCATAGAATAAGATTGAACTGGACAGGCACTTAGGCTCTAATCGGATCCATTGCTTTTGTTTCCAGGCATCTCTCCTCAGAGGCCTGGTTTCCAATACCAGAATACGGGGGATTACTGAGGCACTCATCAGAAAAATCTCATCTCCACATAGGAAATGTACTCTTTGGAGCTCTATAAAAACCTCTGTTTAGGAGAATCTTTCAGGGCCCCGGATCAAGCGCCCCATTCCAAGGTCTCCATGGACTTAAACCCACATTATGATCTATTGTCGGGAGAGTCCATGTCAACTCAACCCCCTTGGTTTCTCCCCAAGGGCCTGCAGATCAAACCTGCCTTGTTGCTAGGAGACAACTAGAATGGGAGGCGGGCTGCCCAGGCATCCATCCTTAGAACCCTACTCTGGAGTCGTTCCACATGGGACATCCTAGAGCCATCCAACAGGTCTCAACTGTCCCACAGAAGGAATCTTTGCAGTCTGGAGCATCTCACAACTCCCATTGTGGGAAAATCTACATGGCCTCTTGAGACGCTCCACTTTATAAAGGGGCCATCATGGACAGAAACTCCAACCTGAGCAAACGTCTGATATTCGCCCTGACTTCAGGTGCATGAGATCTTGATTCAGCTCTGCAGAGTGTGCCTTCTGTGCATTCACCCCCAAAACTAAGCCTAGCTTGTGTTCTCAGACTACCGTCCTCACACCCCTGCCCCAAAAGCCCTACAGATTGGCAATACTGGGGCCATAATGCAGCACACTGCCTGCCCTCCAGAAGAAAAACGTTGCCTTATGGAGGTACCTAGAAACCCGAATAAGGATCAACTGAACGCCACTCGACAGCACCCCAAATATGCAGTCTACCCTGTCTAATGCCTTGTCTGACACAGCATGAGCCCACACCTCCAGACCTACGCTCAACAGCTGGCTGCACACTGAGCTCATTGGACCCATCAGGTCCTTAGGTCTTCATCTCTTCCAACCTCAGTTTTCGGGTTTCAGAACCTAGACCTAAACTCGAAACACTGTCCAGGGGTGAACGTGATGCAGAAATCACAACTCTTCCTTCGCCATGGCTGGAAACCTTGTGGTTGGCATATTCTCCAACGTTCAGTGTAGAATAATCTAGCGTGGCCAATGAGGCACTTCCCATGCATGAGGGCCTTGTTGGGCACAAATAGGCATTGTGAACCTCAGCATGAGCCCTGTCCTCAAGGAAGGCCTCTCAGTGTCTGAATCAAGAGCCCGCCTATTGGACTTGCCATGCCCCTAGGCCCCCAAACTTAAACAGAGGTGGGGATATCCAGTTGTCCCTCCCAAGGACTCTGCTCCGGAATCCCTCTTTTATTGGGACACTTGAGGTACGTAAAATAAAATATAAAATAAAATAAAATAAAAAACAGAAAAGACTCCTCTCATCCCACAAAATGTACCCAAACTCTTGGGATCGGGTCAAATCCTCAGAGAAGGAAAGCCATCCACAACTCATGAGGCCACGCCAGCATTCCACCCACATTGTTGACACAAATCCAGAGACAAAACCTGAGCAGGCACCTCAAACTCACACTTTTTCATATCCCTAAGTGTTATCACAGTCTGTAGATTGGGCGTGCCATACCTATGTCCCCAATCCTAAGCGGAGTTTGTGTTTTCAGACTTTTGTCCCCACAGGCCTGGCCCACACAGCCTCAAGGCTGGGCCCCTAGAGCCAAACTCAGAACTGTGCCTGCCCTCTCCAGGGGATTTCTGCCCATTCCATTGGCCACAAACCTATAGATTAGGAGAAACTCCAAAGTCCGGAAGCCATCCCAATATTATAGGCTGCCCAGGACAAACAGGGGCGATCTGACACAAGCTGAGCAACTACATCCCCTCAGATCCTTAGACACGTATCCTCAGGAAAGAGATTGAACCGGACAGGCACCTAGGCCCTAATCATCTCGATTGCTTTTGTTTCCAGTCATCTCTCCTCAGAGGCCTGGTTTCCAATACCAGCATATGGGAGATTCCTTAGGCACTCATCAAAACAATTCTCTTCTCTACATAGGAAACGTACTCTTTAGAGCCCATCAAAACCTCCGGTTATGAACGTCCCTCAAGGCCCCGGATCAAGCACCCCATTCCAAGGTCTCCATGGACACAAATGCACATTATGACCATTCCTCAACACACCCATTTCAACACACCCGCCTCGGTTGCTCCCCTAGATCCAGCAGATCGAACTTGCTTTGGCGCTATGAGACACCTGGAATGGGAAGCAGGCTGCCCAGGCATCCATCCTTAGAACCCTGCTCTGGATAACTTCCTTATGGGATGTCCTGGAGCCATCCAACAGGCCTCGACTGTCCCACAGAAGGAATCATTGCTGTTTGGAGCATCTCACAATTCCCATCGTGGGAAAACCTCCATGTCCTCGTGACACCGTCCCCTTCATGAAGGGGCCGTCATGGACAGAAACTCCGACGTAAGCCAACGTCTGATCCTAGCTCTGTCTTCAGGCATACGGGATCTCGAATCATCTCTGCAGAGGGTGCCTGCCGTCCCCTCACCCCGAAATCTAAGTCTGGCTTGTGTTCTCAGAATTTTTTTCTCACACTCCTGGCCCACAAGACTTCCAGTTTGGGAATTCTGGAGCCACTATGTGGCACTGTGTCTTCCCTCCAGAAGAAAAACGTTGCCCTCTGGGGCTACCCAGTAACCACAAATGAGTACCATCCTGCACGAAACTCGACTGCACCCCAATGATACAGTCTAGCCTGGGCACTAATTCCCTGTCTGCCACAGCCTGAGCCTGCACCTCCCAACCCACACTCAACAGCTGGCCGAACACTGAGCACATCAGACACACCATGGCCTTAGGTCTTCATCTCTTCCCAACCTCAGTTTTCAGGCTTCAGAACCTAGACCTTAAATCCAATCACAGTCCAGGAGTGAAAGTGTTGCAGAAATTAGAACTCCTTCTTCCCCATGGCCAGAAAACTTGTGGTTGCCATATTGTGCAACGTTCAGTGTAGGAGAAACCAGCATGGTACATTAGGCCACGCCCTGACTTGAGGGGCTCCTTGGGCACAAAAACACATTGTGAAACTCAGTGTGAGACCTATCCTCAAGGAAGGCCTCTCAGTGTCTGGACCAAGAGTCCACATATGGGGCTTGCCATGTTCTTAGGTCCCAATGTTAACCAGAGGTCTGGTTGTCCAGTCGCTCCTCGCCAGGACTCTGCTCTTGGATCCCTCTTTTGGTGGTCCACCTTAGGTAAAAAAAAATAATAATACTAAAAAAATAAACAAAAAAACAAGAAAGGCCTCCTCCCTTCCCACAGAATGACCCCAAACTCTTGGGATCGGGTCAAATCCCCAGAAAGGGAGGTTCATCCATGACCCATGAGGACACCCCGACATTCCATGGCAATCGGTGACACAATTCCAGAAAAAAAAAAAAAGCATGAGCCAGCACCTCACATTCGCCCTTTGTTCATATCCCGAAGAGTTCTCCTCACGGTCTATAGATCGGGTCGGAAATACCTACATCCACCAACCTATGTGGAGTTTGTGTTTTCAGACTTTTGTCCAAATAGCCCTGGACCAAACACGCTCCACAATTGGGTCCCTGGAGCCACACCTCAGGACTGTGCTTCCCTTTCAAGGGAATTCTTCCCATTCCATTGGCCACAACCTTGCAAATGAGGAAAAACCTCCAAAGTCACCGAGGCCATCTTAATAGTGTAGGCCGCCCAGGACAAACAGGGGTGATCTCAAACCAGCTGAGCAACTACCTCCACTCAGAGAACAGATGTCCCCAGAGAAGAATATTGAACCGGACAGGCCCCTAGGCCCTAATCAGATCCATTGCTTTGGTTTTCAGGCATCTCTCCTCAGAGGCCTCCTTTCCAATACCAGCATATGGTGGTTTCCTGAGGCACCAATAAGAACAAATCTCGTCTCCCCATGGAAAACTTGCTCATTGGAGCTTTGTCTTAACCTCTGGTTAGGAGAATCCTTCAGGGCCCTGGTGCCACTGCCCCATACCAAGGTCTCCATGGACTCAAACCAACATTAAGACCATCCTCAGGAAAGTCCATTTCAACTCAGCCCCCTCTGTTGCTACCCCAAGCCAGCAGATCAAACGTTTCTTGTTGCTAGGAGACAATTGGAATGTGAGGCTGGCTGCCCAGGCATTCATACTTAGAACCCTGTTCTGGAAAAATACCTATAAGACGTCCTGGAGCCATCCAACAAATCTTAATTGTCCCACAGAAGGAATCCTTGCGGTTTGGAGCATCTCACAACTCCAATAGTGGGAAAACCCCCATGGGCTCATAATGTCCCCCCTTCCTGAAGGGGCCAACATGGACAGAAACTCACACCTGAGCCAAAGTCTGATCCTCGACCTGACTTCAGAGGCATGAGATGTCAATTCAGCTCTGCAGAGT
Source organism: Mustela nivalis (assembly GCF_964662115.1). Lineage (NCBI taxonomy): Eukaryota > Metazoa > Chordata > Mammalia > Carnivora > Mustelidae > Mustela > Mustela nivalis. The sequence continues at coordinate 222,305 of NW_028135849.1, forward strand.
GTGCCTGCCATGTCCTTGCCCCGAAACCTAAGCCTAGCTTGTGTTCTCAGACTTCCGTCCTCACTCTCCTGGCCCACAAGCCCTCCAGTTTGGGAATTCCGAAGCCACAATGCAGCACTCTGCCTGCCCTCCAGAAGAAAAACTTTGCCCTATGCTGCTAATAAGAAACCCCAAATGATTTTCTAATGCATGCCACTTGATTGTAAAGCAATTATACAGCCTACCCTGTATACTAATGCCCTGTCTGGCACAGCCTGAGACAAGACATCCCAAACGATACCCAGGCAGCTGGCCCCAACCTGGACACATAGGACCCGCTATGGCTGTAGGTCGTCATCACTTCCCAACCTTGGTTTTCAGGCTTCAGAACCTAGACCTTATCTCCAATCACTGCCCAGGGGTGAACGTGATGCAGAAATTAGAATTCCTCCTTCCCCATGGCCAGACACCTTGTGGTTGGCATGTTGTCCAACGTTCAATGTGGGAAAACCTGCATTGTCCGAAAGGCCACGCCAGTGCTTTAGGGCCGTCTAGGGCACAGACATGCATTGTGACCTGCAGCGTGAGTCCCGTATTAAAGTAACGCCTCTCAGTGGCTGGACCAAGATCCTGCATATGGGGCTTGTCATATCCATAGTCCCCCAGGCTTAACCGGAGGGCGAGTATTCCAGTTGTCAGTACCCACTGCTATGCTCTAGAATCCCTCTACTGGGGGGACACATGAAGCAGAAAACAGGACACTTCCCTTCCCACAGAATGACCCCAAACTCTTGGGGGCTGGACAAACTACCAGAGAGGGAGACTTCTACGACCCGTGAGGCAACTCCTACATTAAACGGCCATTGTGGTCAAAACATCCAGAGACAAAAGCCTGAGCGACTGCCTCCCTCTCACCCTTCTTTCATATCCAGAGGAGCTCCCCTCATGGACTGTAGATCAGGCCTGCCGTAACCTCGGCCCCAAACCTGAGCTGAGTTAGGGTTTTTGGATGTCTGTCTGCACAGCCATGGCCCACACAGCCTCCAGGCTGGGGTCTCTGGAGCCACACCACAGAACTGTGCCTGCTCTCTCCTAAGAAACTGCCCATTCCATTGGACACAACTCTACAAAATAGTAGAAACCTCAAGGTCCCCAAGGACATCCCACTACCACAAGCCGCACTGGACAAATACTGGCATTATGACACAAGATGAGCAACTACTACCTCCATGCAGACACACAGACAGATATCCGCAGAGACAGAAGATTGAACCAGACAGGCCCCTAGGCCCTATTATGAACTCTTGCTTTGGTGTCCAGGTATCACTCCTCAGAGGCCTGGGTTCGAAGACCAGCATACGGGGCTTTCCTGAGGCACCAGACAGAAGACCTCTCATCTCCACATGGGAAGCTTCCTTGTTGGAGTTGTGTCAAGCCCTTCGGGTTGGAGAATCCTGCAGAGTCCCTTAGCTACTGCCACATTCCAAGGTCTCCTTGGCCCCCAACCCACATTATGACTCATCCTCAGGAGAGTCCATTTAAACTCAGCCTTCTAGGTAGCTCACCCAAAAGCCCGCAGATTGAGCGTGCCTTGTCTCGACCAGGCAATGGGAAGGTGAGTTGGCGTTTCTCGTCATCCATGCTTAGGGCCCTGCTCTCGAGACTTTCTGTATGGGGCATCCTGGAACCATCCAATAGTACTCGACTGTCCTGAAGAAGGAAACTTTGAAGTTTGGAGCAGCTCACAACTCCCAGCGTAGGGAAACCTCCCTGGCCTCATGACGCCCCCACCCCCTTCAGGAAGGGGCCGTCATGGACACAAACTCCAGCTTGAGGCAACATCTGATACTCGCCCTGACCTCACCTGCAGGAGATCTCGATTCAGCCACTGCAGAGTGGGCCTGCCATGCTCTTGGCCCCAAAACTCGTGCTAGCTTGTGTTTTCAGACTTCCTTCCTCACAATCCTGGCCACACCCCTCCAGTTTGGCAATTCTGGAGACACAATGCAGCACTCTGCCTGCCCTCCAGAAGAAAAATGTTGCCCTATAGGGCTAACCAGAAACGCCAAATGAGTAACAACCTGCTTGCCACTCGACCATACCCCAATTATACAGTGTAGCCTGTGCACTAAAGCCCTGTCTGAAACAGCCTGAGGGCAGACCTCCAGTCCAACACCCAGACAGCTGGCCATAAAGAGAGCATATCACACCCACAATGGCTTTAGGCCATCAACTCTACACAACCTCAGTTTTCACCTTCAGAACCTAGACCTTATCTCCACTCACTGCTCAGGAGTGAACGTGATACACGAATCAGAACTTCTCCTTCGCCTTGGCAAGAAACCTAATGGTTGGCATGTTTTTCCAACGTTCAGTGTAGTTGAAACCAGTGTGGCCCATGATGCCCCGCCCATGTTTATGGGCCACATTGGTCACAAACACACATTGTGTCCCTCAGCCTGATCCCAGGCCTCAGGTAAGTCCTCTCAGTGGCTGGATGAAGAGTCAGCATATTCGGCTTGCCATGCCCCTAGGCCCCAAATTTTACCCATAGTTCGGGTTCTCCCTTCACTTTTCCCCAGGGCTCATCTTTGGAATTCCTCTTTTGGCGGGACACCTGAGGTAACAAACCTGAAAGGAGTCCTCCCATTCCACAGATTGATGAAAAGGAATTGGGATTGGACCAAATCCCCAGAGAGAAAGATTCGTCCATGGCCCATGAGGCTTCCCCGACATTTCACGGCCATATCTGATACAAAATCCAGAGACAAAAGCCTGAGCAAGTGCCTCAAACTCGCTCTTTCTTTATATCCGGAAGAGTTCTTCTCATGGTTTATAGATCGGGCCTGCCATACCTACCTCCCCAAAGCTAAGCTGAGTTTGTGTTTTCAGACTTCTGTCCCCAAAGTCCTGGGCCACACACCTTCCAGGCTGGGGCCCCAGGTGTCACACATTAGGACTGTGTCTACCCAATCCATGGGAATTCTGCCCATTCCATGGTACAAAACCGTAAAATTAGGAGAACCCTCCAAATCCCTGAGGCCATCCCAATAGTGCAGGTCCCCCGGGACAAACAAGGGCGGTCTGATACCAGCTGATAATCGACCTCCACTCATACCATAGATGGATGTCCCCTGAGAAGAAGATTGAACCAGACAGGACCCTAGGCCATAATCGGATACATTGCTTTGGTTTACAGGCATGTCTCCTCAAAAGCCTGGATTCCAATACCAGCATAGGGGTTTTTCTGAGGCACCCATTAGAACAAATCTCGTCTCCACAAGGAACATTGTGCATCGAGCTATGTCAAAAGCTTAGGAGAATACTTCAGGGTCCCGGTGCCACCGCCCCATTTTAAGGCCCTCATGGACACAAACACACATTAGGACCCATCCTCAGGAAAGTCCATTTCAAGTCAGTCACTCCTGTTGCTCACGCAGAGCCATCAGATCTAAACTCTCTTGTTGCTAGGAGAAAATTGGAATGCGAGGCCTGCTTCCCAGTCATCCATTCTCGAATGGTGCCCTGGAGTCATTCCATATGGGATGTCCTGAAGCTGCCCAACAGGTCTCAATTGTCCCGCAGAAGGTATCCTTGAAGGGGGCATCCCACAACACCCAACTTGGGAAAACCTACATGGCCTCGAGATTTCGCTCTCTTCATGAAGGGGCCGTCATGCACATAAACTCCAACGTGAGACAACGTCTGATCCTCGCCCTGACTTCAGATGCATGAGATATTGGTTCAGATCTACAGTGGTCCCTGCCATGTCCTCGCCCTGATACACAAGTCCAGCTTGTGTTCTCAGACTTCCCTCCTCACACTCCTGGACACGAAGCCCTCAAGTTTGGCAATTCCGGACCGACAATGAAGCACTCTGCCTGCCCTCTAGAAAACAAATTTTGCCTAATGAGCTGCCCAGACAACTTATATGAGGATAAATCTACATGGCACTCGACTTTACCCAAATTATATAGTCTACGGGGGCACTAATGCACTGTCTGACACAACCTGAGCCCGGACCTCCTGACCAACACCCAGACAGCTGACCGCACACTGAGCACATCAGACCCGCCATGGCCTTAGGTTATCATCTCTTCCCTACCTCTGTTTTCAGGCTTCAGAATCTAGACCTTATCTCCAATCACTGCCCAAGGGTGCCTGTGATGCAGAAATCAGAACTCTTCCTTACCCATGGCAAGAAATCTTGTCATTGGCAGGTTGTCCAACGTTCAGTGTAGGAGAAACCAGGATTCACCATGAGGCCCCGCCCATTCTTGTTTGCGAAGTGGGCATAAACACGCATTGTGACCCTCAGTGTGAGTCCTGTCCTCTAGTAAGTCCTCTCAGTCACTCGACCATTAGATGTCATAATGGGCTTGACATGTCCCTAGGCCCAAATTTGTAACCAGATTTCTGGTTGTCCAGTCGGCCCTCCCCAGGGCTCTACTCTGGAATACCTCATTTGGTGGGACACCTGAGGTTAAAAAACAAAACAAGGCAAATCACAACAACAACAAAACGGACTTCTTCCATCCCACAGAATGACCCCAAAATCTTGCGATGGGGACAAACCACCAGAGAGTAAGACTCGTCCATTTCCCATGAAGTCAACCGGAAATTTCATGACCATGAGTGACACGATATCCAGAGACAAAAACTTGAGCAAGAGCCTGACACTCGCCCTTTTTTCATATCCCGAAGAGTTCTCCTCATGGTCTGTAGATCAATACTGCCATACCTATTACCCGAAACATAAGCCGCGTTTGTGTTTTCAGACAACTGTCCAAACAGCTCTGCCTACACACCCTACAGGCTCAGGCCCCTGGAGCCAAACCTGAGGACTGTACTTGCCCTCTCCAAGGGAATTGTATGTGCCCATTCCAATGGCCAAAACCTACTAATAGGATAAACCTCCAAACTCCCTGAGGCCATCCCAATAGTGGTGGCTCTCCAGGACAAACAGGAGCAATCTGAGCCCATCTGACACCTACATGCACTCAGATGCATAGACTGATGTCCCCAGAGGTAAAAAGGTAGGAACAGGCCCCTAGGCACTATTTGGATTTATTGTTGTGCTATCCAGTCATCTCTCCTCAGAGGCCTGGATTTCAATACCAGCGTATTGCTGTTTCCTGACTCACCCATCAGAAAACATCTCATGTACATATGGGAAACTTGCACGTTGGAGCTGTGTCAAAGCCTCTGTTTGAAAAAACCCATCAGGGTCCCAGTGCCACCGCTTCATTCCAAGATCTCCATAGACACAAAAACATATTAGGATCCATCCACAGGAGAGTCCATTTCAACTCAGCCTCCTGGGTTGCTCCCCCAGATCCAGCAGATCTAACCTGTCTTGTTGCTAGGACACAATTGGAATGCGAGGTGGGCTACCCAGCCATCCATCCTTAGAACCCTGCTCGGAATCGTTGCCCTGGAGCCAACCAACAGGTCTCAATTGTCCTGCAGAAGAATCTTTGCAGTTTGGAGCTTCTCACAACTAACATCGTGGGAAAACCCCCACGGCCTCATGACCCCCCCCACCCCTTCATGAAGGGCCATCAGGGACAGAAACTCCAACCTGAGCGATCTTCTGATCCTCGCCCTGACATCATAAGCACGAGATCTCGATTCAGGTCTGTAGATTGTTCCTGCCTTGTCCTCACCCAGAAACCTAAGCCTAGCTTGTTCTCAGATTTCCTTCCTCAGACTACTGGCCCACAAGCCTCCAGTTTGAAAACCAGAACTATAATGCAGCACTCTTCCTGCCCTCAGGAAGAAAAACATTGCCCTCTGGGGCTACCCAGAAACTCCAAAAGAGGATCAACCTGCACGCCATACCACTGTACCCCAAATATATAGGCTGACCTGGGCACTATTGCCCTTTTTGACACAGCCTGAGCCTGGATTACCTGGCCCCACACAGAAAGCTGGCCGCTCACTGAGCACATCGGACCCGCCATGGTCTTAGGTCGTCATCTCTTCCCAACCTCGGTTGTCAAGTTTCAGAACCTAGACCTTATCTCCAATCACTGCCCAGGCTTGAAAGTGATGCAGAAATCACAACTGCTTCCCCGTGGCAAGAAACCATGTGGTTGGCATGTTGTCCAACGTTCAGTGTAGTTGAAACCAGGGTGGCCCATGAGGCCCCGCTCATGTTTGCGGGCCACATTGGTCAAAACCACACATTGTGACCCTCACCCTGATCCCAGTCCTCAATAAGGCCTCTCAGTGGCTGGATGAAGAGATAGCATATTGGGCATGCCATGCCCCTAGGCCCCAAATTTTACCCATAGTTCGGGTTCTCCCTTCACTTTTCCCCAGGGCTCTTCTTTGGAATTCCTCTTTTGGCGGGACACCTGAGGTAACAAACCTGAAAGGAGTCCTCCCATTCCACAGATTGACCAAAAACAATTGGGATCGGGCCAAATCCACAGAGAGGAAGATTCGTCCATGGCCCATGAGGCCTCCCCAACATTCCACGGCCATCTCTGATACAAAATCCAGAGACAAAAGCCTGAGCAAGCCCCTCAGACTCACTCTTTCTTCATATCCGGAAGAGTTCTTCTCATGGTTTATAGATCAGGCCTGCCATACCTACGTCCCCAAACCTAAGCTGAGTTTGTGTTTTCAGACTTCTGTCCTCAAAGTCCTGGGCCACACACCCTCCAGGCTGGGGCCCCTGGAGTCACACATAGGACTGTGCCTACCCAATCCATGGGAATTCTGCCGATGCCATTGTCCAAAACAGTAAAATTTGGAGAACCCTACAAATCGCTGAGGCCATCCCAATAGTGCAGGTCGCCCGGGACAAACAAGGGCGGTCTGATACCAGCTGAGCATTTACCTCCACTCATACCATAGATGGATGTCCCCTGAGAAGAAGATTGAACCAGACAGGACCCTAGGCCATAATCGGATACATTGCTTTGGATTACAGGCATGTCTCCTCAAAAGCCTGGATTCCAATACCAGCATAGAGGTTTTCCTGAGGCACCCATCAAAACAAATCTCGTCTCCACAAGGAACCTTGTGCATCGAGCTATGTCAAAAGCTTAGGAGAATACTTCAGGGTCTCGGTGCCACCGCCCCATTTTAAGGCCCTCATGGACACAAACACACATTAGGACCCATCCTCAGGAAAGTCCATTTCAAGTCAGCCACCCCGGTTTCTCCCGCAGAGCCATCAGATCTAAACTGTCTTGTTGCTGGGAGACAATTGGAATGAGAGGCCGGCTTCCCAGGCATCCAACCTCGAACAGTGCCCTGGAGTCATTCCATATGGGATGTCCTGAAGCTGCCCAACAGGTCTCAATTGTCCCGCAGAAGGAATCCTTGAAGTGGGCATCCCACAACTCCCAACGTGGGAAAAACTCCATGGCCTTGAGATTCCGCTCCCTTCATGAAGGGTCCGTCATGCACAGAAACTCCAACCTGAGCCAACGTCTGATCCTCGCCCTGACTTCAGATGCCTGAGATATAGGTTCAGATCTACAGTGGTACCTGCCGTGTCCACGCCCTGAAACCCAAGTCTAGCTTGTGTTCTCAGACTTCCGTCCTCACACTCCTGGACACGAATCCCTCAAGTTTAAAATTCTGGACCGACAATTAAGCACTCTGCCTGCCCTCTAGAAAACAAATTTTGCCTAATGAGCTGCCCAGACAACTTATATGAGGATAAATCTACATGGCACTCGACTGTACCCAAAGTATATAGTCTAAACTGGGCACTAATGCACTCTCTGACACAACCTGAACCCGGATCTCCTGACCAACACCCAGACAGCTGACCGCACACTGAGCACATCAGACCCGCCATGGCCTTAGGTCATCATCTCTTCCCTACCTCAGTTTTTAGGCTTCAGAACCTAGACCTTATCTCCAATCACTGCCCAGTGGTGCCTGTGATGCAGAAATCAGAACTCTTCCTTACCCATGGCACGAAACCTTGTGGTTGGCATGTTGTCCAACGTTCAGTGTACGAGAAACCAGGATTCACCATGAGGCCCTGCCCATTCTTGTTTGCGAAGTGGGCATAAACACGCATTGTGACCCTCAGCGTGAGTCCTGTGCTCTAGTAAGTCCTCTCAGTGGCTCGACCATTAGATGTCATAATGGGCTTGACATGTCCCTAGGCCACAATTTTTAACCACATTTCTTGTTGTCCGGTCGGCCCTCCCCAGGGCTCTACTCTGGAATCCCCCATTTGGTGGGACACCTGAGGTTAAAAAACAAAACAAGGCAAATCAACAACAACAACAAAACGGACTTCTTCCATCCCCAGAATGACCCAAAACTCCTTGGACGGGGCCAAACCCCCAAAGTGTAAGACTCGTCCATTTCCCATGAAGTCACCAGCAAATTTCACGACCATGAGTGACACGATATCCAGAGACAAAAACTTGAGCACGAGCCTCACACTCGCCCCTTATTCATATCCCGAAGAGTTCTGCTCATGGTCTGTAGATCAATCCTGCCATACCTATGACCTGAAACATAAGCCGCGTTTGTGTTTTCAGACTGTCCAAACAGCTCTGCCTACACACCCTACAGGCTCAGGCCCCTGGAGCCAAACCTGAGGATTGTACTTGCCCTCTACAAGGGAATTGTATGTGCCCATTCCAATAGCCACAACCTAATAATAGGATAAACCTGCAAACTCCCTGAGGCCATCCCAATAGTGGTGGCCTTCCAGGACAAACAGGGGCAATCTGAGCCCATCTGAGCACCTACATGCTCTCAGACGCATAGACTGATGTCCCCAGAGGTAAAAATGTACGAACAGGCCCCTAGGCACTATTCGGATCCATAGCTGTGGTATCCAGTCATCTCTCCTCAGAGGCCTGGATTTCAATACCAGCATATGGCTGTTTCCTGACTCATCCGTCAGAACAAATCTCATCTACATATGGGAAACTTGCACGTTGGAGCTGTGTCAAAGCCTCTGTTTGAAAAAACCCTTCAGGACCCCAGTGCCACCCCTTCATTCCAAGGTCTCCATAGACACAAAAACATATTAGGATCCATCCACAGGAGAGTCCAATTCAACCCAGATCCAGATTGCTCGCCCAGATCCAGCAGATATAACCTGTCTTGTTGCTAGGACACAATTGGAATGCAAGGTGGGCTACCCAGGCATCCATCCTTAGAACCCTGCTCGGAATTGTTGCCCTGGAGCCAACCAAAATGTCTCAATTGTCCTGCACAAGAATCTTTGCAGTTTGGACCTTCTCACAACTAACATCGTGGGAAAACCCCCACGAACTCGAGACCCTGCCCCTTCATGAAGGGGCCATCAGGGACAGAAACACCAACCTGAGCGATCTTCTGATCCTCACCCTGACTTCAGAAGCACGAGATCTCGATTCAGGTCTGTAGATTGTTCCTGCCTTGTCCTCACCCAGAAACCTAAGCCTAGCTTGTGTTATCAGATTTCCGTCTTCAGACTACTGGCCCACAAGCCCTCCAGTTTGCAAACCAGAACTATAATGCAGCACTCTGCCAGCCTTCAGGAAGAAAAACATAGCCCTGTGGGGCTACCCAGAAACTCCAAATGAGGATCAACCTGCATGCCATTCGACTGTACCCCAAATATATAGGATGACCTAGGCACTATTGCCCTTTCTGACACAGCCTGAGCCTGGACTTCCTGGCCCCACCCAGAAAGCTGGTCGAACACTGAGAACGCCGGACGAGCCATGTCCTTAGGTCGTCATCTCTTCCCAACCTCGGTTGTCAAGTCTCAGAACCTAGACCTTATCTCCAATCACTGCCCAGGCTTGTAAGTGATGCAGAAATCACAACTCCTTCCCCGTGGCTAGAAACCATGTGGTTGGCATGTTTTCCAATGTTCAGTGTAGTTGAAACCAGTGTGGCCCATGAGGCCCCGCCCATGTTTATGGGCCACATTGTCACAAACACACATTGTGACGCTCAGCCTGATCCCAGTCCTCAGGTAAGGCCTCTCAGTGGCTGGATGAAGAGACAGCATATTGGGCTTGCCATGCCCCTAGGCCCCAAATTTTACCCATAATTCGGGTTGTCCCTTCGCTTTTCCCCAGGGCTCTTCTTTGGAATTCCTCTTTTGGCGGGACACCTAAGGTAACCAACCTGAAAGGAGACCTCCCATTCCACAGATTGACGAAAAAGAATTGGGATCGGTCCAATTCCACAGAGAGGAAGATTCGTCCATGGCCCATGAGGTTTCCCAGACAATCCACGGCCATCGCTGATACCGAATCTAGAGACAAAAGACTGAACAAGCACCTCAGACTCGCTCTTTCTTCATATCCTGAAGAGTTCTTCTCATGGTTTATAGATCGGGCCTGCCATACCTACGTCTCCAAACCTAAGCTGAGTTTATGTTTTCAGACTTCTGTCCTCAAAGTCCTGGGCCACACACCCTCCAGGCTGCGGTCCCTGGAGCCACACATAAGGACTGTGCCTACCCAATCCATGGGAACTCTGCCCATTCCATTGTCCAAAACCGTAAAATTAGGAGAACCCTCCAAATCCCTGAGGCCATCCCAATAGGGCATGTCGCCCGTGACATACAAGCGTGGTCTGATAGCAGCTGAGCATCAACCTCCACTCATACCATAGATGGATGTCCCCAGAGAAGAAGATTGAACCAGACAGGACCCTGGCCAATCGGATCCATTGCTTTGGTGAGAGGCATGTCTCCTCAAAAGCCTGGATTCCAATACCAGCATAGGTTTTTTCCTGAGGTAGCAATCAGAACAAATCTCGTCTCCACAAGGAAACATGTGCATCGAGCTCTGTCAAAAGCTTAGGAGAATACTTCAGGGTCCCGGTGCCACGGCCCCATTCCAAGGCCCCATGGACACAAAGACACATTAGGACCCATCCTGAGGAAAGTCCATTTCAAGTCAGTCACCCCGGTTGCTCCCGCAGAGCCATCAGATCTAAACTGGCTTGTTGCTAGGAGACAATTGGAATGCGAGGCTGGCTTCCCAGGCATCCTCCCTCGAACGGTGCTATGGAGTCACTCCATATGGGATGTCCTGGAGCTGCCCAAAGGTCTCAATTGTCCCGCAGAAGGAATTCTTGAAGGGGGCAACCCACAACTCCCACGTGGGAAAAACTCCATGGACACGAGATTCCGCTCCCTTCATGAAGGAGCCGTCAGGCACAGAAACTCCAACCTAAGCCAAAGTCTAATTCTCTCCCTGACTTGAAATGGATGAGATATTGGTTCAGATCTGCAGGGGGTACCTGCCGTGCCCTTGCCCTTAGCCCAAGTATAACATTTGTTCTCAGAATTCCGACCTCACTCTCCTGGCCTCAAAGCCCTCATGATTGGTAAATCCGGTCCCACAATTAAGCACATGGCCTGCTTTCTGGAAAAAAAATATTGCCTAAAGAGCTGCCAAGGCACCTTATATGAAGATAAACCTACACGGTACTCGACTTTGCCCGAATTATATAGTCTAACCTGGGCACTAATGCACTGTCTGACACAACCTGAGCCCGGACTTCCTGACCAACACCCAGACAGCTGGCCGCACACTGAGCACATCAGACTCGCCATGGCCTTAGGTCCTCATCTCTTCCCTACCTCAGTTTTCAGGCCTCAGAAACTAGACTTTATCTCTGCCTGGGGGTGAGTGTGATGCAGAAATCAGAACTTCTCCTTACACATGGCAAGAAACCTTGTGGTTGGCATGTTGTCCAACGTTCATTGTAGGAGAAACTAGCATTCACCCTGAGGCCCGCCTATTCTTGAGTGCGACGAGGGCATAAATATGCATTGTGACCCTCAGGGTGAGTCCTGTCCTCTAGTAAGTACTCTCAGAGCCTGGATCACTAGATGTCATAATGGGCTTGACATAGCCCTAGGCCCCAATTTTTAAGCAGATTTCTGGTTGTTCAGTCACCCCTCCCCAGAGCTCTACTCTGGAATTCCTCATGTGGTGGGACAACGGAGGTTAAAAAATGAAACAAAACAAAGCAACAACAACAACAAAAAAAAAACGACTTCTTCCATCCCACAGAATGACCCCAACCTCTTTGGAAGGGGCCAAACCACCAGAGAGTAAGACTCGTCCATTTCCCATGAAGTCACCCGGAAATTTCACGACCATGAGTGACATGATATGCAGAGACAAAAACATGAGCAATAGCCTCACACTCGCTTTTTTTTCATATACCGAAATGTTCTCCTCATGGTCTGTAGATCAGTCCTGCCCTACCTATGACCCGAAACAGAAGTCGAGTTTGTGTTTTCAGACAACTGTCCAAACAGCCCTGGCCTACACACCCTATAGGCTCAGGCCCCTGAAGCCAAACCTGAGGACTGTTCTTGCCCTCGCAAGGGAATTGTGTGAGCCCATTCCAATGGCGACAACGCAACTAAAAGTATAAACCTTTAAATTCCCTGAGGCCATCCCATAGTGTTGGCTTCCAAGGACAAACACGGGCAATCTGAGTTCATCTGAGCACCTACCTGCACTCTGACCCATAGATAGATGTCGCCCGAGGTAAAAAGAAACCAACAGGCCCCTAGGCACTAATCAGATCCATTGCTTTGGTTTCCAGGCATCTCTCCTCAGAGGCCTGGATTTCAATACCAGAATATGGCTGTTTCTTGACTCACCCATTAGAACAAATCTCCTCTACACATGGGAAACTTGCATGGTGGACCTGTGTCAAACCTCTGTTTAGGAGAAGCCTTCAGGGCCCTAGTGCCACCGCTTAATGCCACAGTCTCCATAGACACAAAAACATATTAGGACCCATCCACAGGAGAGTCCATTTAAACTCAGCCTCCTCGGTTGCTCCCCGAGATCCAACAGATCTAGCCTGTCTTGTAGCTAGGAGAATATTGGAATGCGAGGTGGGCTACCCAGCCATCCATCCTTAGAACCCTGCTCAGAATCGTTGGCCTGGAGCCAACCAACTTGTCTCAATTGTCCCACAGTAGAATCTTTGCAGTTTGGAGCTTCTCACAACTCCCATGGTGGGAAAACCCCCACGGCCTCGTGATTCCCCCCCTTTATGAAGGGGCCATCAGGGACAGAAAGTCAAACCTGAGGCATCGTCTGATGCTCAACCTGACTTCAGGTGCAAGAGATCTCGATTCAGGTCTGCCATGTCCTCACACATAAAACCTAAGCCTTGCTTGTGTTCTCGGAGTTCCGTCCTCAGACTACCGGCCCATAAGCCCTCCAGTTTGGCAATCCAGAAGTACAATGCGGCACTCTGCCTGCTCCCTGGAAGAAGAACATTGCCCTCTGGGGCTACCCAGAAACCCCAAATGAGGATCAACCTGCACGCCATTTGGCTGTACACCAAATATATAGGCTGAAGTGGGCACAATTGCCCATTCTGACACAGCCTGAGCCTGGAACTCCTGGCCCCACCCAGACAGCTGGCCACACACTGAGCACATCGGACCCGCCATGGCCATAGGTCGTCATCTCTACCCAACCTCGGTTTTCAGGCTTCAGAACCTTGACCTTATCTCCAATCACTGCCCAGGTTTGAAAATGTTGCAGAAATCCGAACTCGTTCCCTTGGCAAGAAACCTCGTGGTTGGCATGTTGTCCAAATTTCAGTGTAGTTGAAACCAGTGTGGCACATGAGACCCAGCCCACGCTTGAGGGCCACATTGGTCTCAAACACACATTGTGACCCTCAGCCTGAGCCCGGTCCTCAGGCAAGGCCTCTCAGTGGCTGCATGAAGAAAGAGCATATTGGGCTTGCCATGCCCCTAGACCCCAATTTTTAACCAAGTTCGGGTTGTCCCTTCACTCTTGCCCAGGGCTCTGCTTTGGAATTCCTCTTTTGGTGGGACACCTCAGGTAACAAACCTTAAAGGAGTCCTCCCATTCCACAGATTCACGAAAAAGAATTGGGATAGGGCCAAATCCACAGAGAGGAAGATTCGTCCATGGCCCATGAGGCCTCCCCGACACTCAACGGCCATCGCTGATACAAAATCCAGAGACAAAAGCCTAAGCAAGCGCCTCAGACTCGCTCTTTCTTCATATCCTGAAGAGTTCTTCTCATGATTTGTAGTTCGGCCGTGCCATACCTACGTCCCCAAACCTAAGCTGAGTTTGTGTTTTTTGAGTTCTGTCCTCAAAGTCCTGGGCCACACACCCTCCAGGCTGGGCCCCTGGAACCACACATTAGGACTGGGCCTTACCAATCCATGGGAATTCTGCCCATTCCATTATCCAAAACCATACAAATTAGGAGAAACCTCCAAATTCCCTGAGGCCATACCAATGGTGTAGGTTGTCCGGGACAAAAAAGGGCCGTCTGACACCAGCTGAGCATCTACCTCCACTCATACCATAGATGGATGTCCCCAGAGAAAAAGATTGACCAGACAGGACCCCAGGCCATAATGGGATCCATAGCTTTGGTTTACAGGCATGTCTCTTCAAAAGCCTGGTTTCCAATACCAGCTGAGGGCTTTTCCTGAGGCACCCATCAGAACAAATCTCGTTTACACATGGGAAACTTGCATGTTGGAGCTCTCTCAAAGCCTCTGGTTAGAAGGACATTTCAGGTTCCCGGTGCCAGCGCCTCATTCCAAGGTCTCCATGGAGACACACCCACATTAGGACCCATCCACAGGAGAGTCCATTTCAACTCAGCCCCCTCAGTTGCTCCCCCTGATCCAGCAGATCTAACCCGTCTTGTCGCTAGGAGATGATTGGAATGAGAGGCAGGCTTCCCAGACATCCATACTTAGAACCATTCTCAGAATTATGCTGTATGGGAAGTCCTGGAGCCAACCAACAGGTCTCAATAGTCCCACAGAAGAATCTTTACTGTTTGGAGCATCTCACAACTCCCATCGTGGGAAAACCTCCATGGCCTCGTGATCCCGCCCCCTGCGCTTCATGAAGGGGCCATCAGGGACAGAAGCTCCAACCTGAGCGATCGGCTGATCCTCGCCCTGACTTCAGATGCAGGACATCTTGATTCAGCTCTGCAGAGTGTGACTGCCGTGCCCTTGCCCAGAAACGTAAGTCTAGTTTGTGTTCTCAACTTCCATCCTCACATTCCTGGCCCACAAGCCCTCCAGTTTGGCAATTCCAGAACTACAAGGCAGCACTCTGCCTGCTTTCCGGAAGAAAAACTTTGCCCTCTGGGGCTACCCAGATTCCCCAAATGAGGATCAACCTGCATGCCACTTGACTGGACCCCAATTATACAGGCTGCCCTGTGCACTACTGCCCTTTCTGGCACAGCCTGAGACTGAACCTCCTGGTTCGCACCCACCCAGCTAGCCACACACTGAGCACATCGGACCCGCCATGGCCTTAGGTCATCATCTCTTTCCAACCTCGGTTTTCAGGCTTCAGATCCTAAACCTTATCTCCAGTCACCACCCAGGGTTGAACATGATGCAGGAATCAGAACTCCTTCCCCATGGCAAAAAACCTTGTGGTTGGCATGTTGTCCAACGTAAAGTGTAGTTGAAACCAGTGTGGCCCATGAGGCCCTGCAGATGCTTGAGGACCAAGTCGGTCACAAACATGCATTGTGACCCTCAACGTGAGCCCAGTTCTCAAGTAAGGCCTCTCAGCGGCTGGACCAAAAGACAGCATATTGGGCTTGCAATGCCCCTAGGCCCCAATTTTTAACCAGATTTCTGGTTGTCCAGTCTCCCCTCCCCAGGGCTCGGCTTTGGAATCCCTCTTTTGGTGGGACACCTGAGGTAACAAAACTGAAAGGACTCCTCCCATCCCACAGTTTGACCCAAAACAATTGGAATCGGGCCAAATCCACAGAGCGGAAGACTCGTCCATGGCCCATGAGGCCTCCCCGACATTCCACACCCATCGTTGACACAAAATCCAGAAACAAAAGCCTGAACAAGTGCCTCACAATCTCTCTTTCTTCATATCCAGAAGAATTCTCCTCACGGTCTGTAGATCGGGCCTGCCATACCTACGTCCCTAAACCTAAACTGAGTTTGTGTTTTAGACTTCTGACTCCACAGTCCTGAGGCACACACCCTGCAGGCTGGGGCCCCTGGAGCCACATCAAAACTGTGCCTTCCCTCTCCACGGGAATTCTGCCCATTCCATTGTCCATAATCATAAAATTAGGAGAAACCTCCAAAGTCCCCAAGGCCTTCACAATAGTGTAGGCCGCCTGGGACAAACAAGGGCCATCTGACACCAGCTGAGCATCTAACTCCACTAATACCTTAGATGGATGTACACAGAGAAGAAGATTCAACCGGACAGGCCCCTAGGCTCTAAATGGAGCCATTGCTTTGGTTTCCAGTTATTTCTCTTCAGAGGCCTATATTCCAATAACAGTATATGGGGGTTTCCTGAGGCACCAATCAGAACAAATCTCGTCTCCACATGGGAAACTTGTCCTTTGGAGATGTCTCAAAACCTCCGGTTAGGAGAATCCTTCAGGGCCCATGCACCAACGCCCCATTCCAAGGTCTCCATGGACACAAACCCACATTAGCATCCATCCTCAGGAGAGTCCATTTCAACTCAGCCCCCTTGGTTGCTCTGACAGATCCAGCATATCAAACCTGTCTATTTGCTAGGAGACAACTGCAATGTGAGGCGGGCTTCCCATGCATCCATCCTTAGATCCCTGCTCTGGTGTCATTCTGTATGGTATGTACTGGAGTGATACAAAAGGTCTCAATTGTTGATCAGAAGGAATCTTTGTTGTTTGGAGCATCTCACAACTTCCATTGTGGGTAAACCTCCATGGACTGGAGATGCTGTCCCCTTCATCAAGTGGCCAGAATGGACAGAAATTCAAACCTAAGCCTAGGTTTGAACCTCGCCCTGACTTCAGATTCATGATATCCCGATTCAGATCTGCAGAGGGTGCCTGCCGTGCCCTCGCCCAGAACCTACGCCTAACATGTGTTCTCAGACTTCCGTCCTCACACTCCCCGTCCACAAGGCATCCACTTTGGAAATTCCGGAGCCACAATGCAGCACTCTGCCTGTTCTCCAGAAGAAAAACATTGCCCTTGGGGCTACCCAGAAATGCCAAATAAAGATCAACCTGCACGGCACTCAGTTGTACCCCAATTATACAATCTACCCTGGGTACTAAGGCCCTGTCTGACACAGCCCAAGCTTGGACCTCCCGACCAACACCCAGACAGCTGGCTCCACGCTGAGCATATCGGACCCAACATGGTCTTAGGTCGTCATCTCTTCCCAACCTCAGTTTTCAGACTTCACAACCTAGACCTTATCTCCAATCACTGCCCAGGGGTGAATGACATGCAGAAATCAGAATTAATACTTCCCCATGGCAAGAACTCATGTGGTTGACATGTTGACTATCATTCAGTGTAGGAGAAACAAGCATGCACCATGAGTCCCCACCCATGCTTGAGTACCACGAGGGCATAAACACGCATTGTGACCCTCAGCATGAGTTCTGTCCTCAATGAAGGCCTCTCAGTGGCTGGACCATTAGAAGGCATATTGGGCTTGCCATGCCCCTAGGCCCGTATTTTTAGTTAGATTTCTTGTTGTCCAGGGCTCTGCTCTGGAATCCCTCTTTTGGTGGGACACCTTAGTTAACAAAACTGAATCCCACAGATTAACCCAAAACAATTGGGATATGGCCAAATCCACAGAGAGAAAGACTCTTC
Organism: Mustela nivalis; assembly: GCF_964662115.1. NCBI lineage: Eukaryota > Metazoa > Chordata > Mammalia > Carnivora > Mustelidae > Mustela > Mustela nivalis. The sequence continues at coordinate 239,913 of NW_028135849.1, forward strand.
CATGGCCCATGAGGACTCCTTGACATTCCACAGCCATCATTGACACAAAATCCAGGGGCAAAAGCCTGACAAGTGTCACACTTTCACCCTTTATTCATATCCCAAAAAGTTCTCCTCATAGTCTGTAAATCGGACCTGCCATACCTACGTCCCCAAAGCTAAGCTGAGTTTGTGTTTTCAGACATCTGTCCCCACAGTCCTTGCCCACACACCCTCAAGGCTGGGCTCTTGGAGCCACACATCAGGTCTGTGCCTGCCCACTCCACAGGAATTCTGCCCATGCCATTGTCCATAATCATACAATTTAGGAGAAACCTCCAAAGTCCCCGAGGCCATCCCTATAGTGTATGCCGCCCGGACAAACAGGAGCGGTCTGACACCAGCTGAGCAACTACCTCCATTTCATAAAATAGACAGATGTCGACAGAGAAGAAGATTGAACCAGAGAGGCTCCTAGGACCTAATTGGATGCATTGCTGTGGTTTCTATGTATCTCTCCTCAGAGGCCTGGTTCTAATACCAGCATATGTGGGTTTCCTGAGGCACCAATTAGAACAAATCTTGTCTCCACATGGAAAACTTGCTCTTTCGAGTTGTTTCAAAATCTCCGGTTAGAATCCTTTAGAGCCCTGGGGCCACCACCCCATTCCAACGTCCTCATGGACACAAACACACATTAAGACCCATCTTCAGGAGAGTCCATTTCAACTCAGCTCCCACGATTGCTCCTGCATAGCCATCAGATCGTACCTGTCTTGTGGCAGGGAGACAATTGGTGTAAGAGGCAGTCTGCTCAGGCATCCATCCTTAGAACCTGGCTCTGGAGTCATTCCATATGGGATGTCCTGGAGCCATCCAACAGTTCTCAATTTTCCCGCAGAAGGAATCCTTGCAGTTTGGAGCATCCCACAACTCCCAACGTGGGAAAACCTCCATGGCCTCGAGATTCCACCCCTTTGATGAAGGGGCCATCATGGACAGAAACTCCAACCTGCGCCTAAGTCTGATCCTCGTCCTGACTTCAGATGAATGAGATTTTGATTCGGATCTGCAGAGGGTGCCTGCCGTGCCCTCGCCCTGAAACTTAAGTTTAGCTTATGATCTCAGACTTACGTCCTCACACTCCTGGTCCCGACGCCCTCAAGTTTGGCAATTCTGGACCCACAATGCTGCACTCTGCCTGCCCACCAGAAGAAAAATGTTGCCCCAGTGAGCTTCCCTGACACAATAAATGAGGATGAACCTACATGGAACTCAACTGTACCCAAATTATACATTCTAACCTGGGCACTAATGCATTGTCTGACACAGCCTGAATCCATACCTCCTGAACAACACCCAGAAAGCTGACCGCACACTGAGCACATCGGACCCTCCATGACCTTAGGTTATCTCATCCCAACCTCGATTTTCTGGATTCAGAACTTAGATCTTATCTCCAGTCACTGCCCAGGGGTGAACATGATGCAGAAATCAGAATTCCTCCTTCCCCATGGAAAGAAACCTTGTGGTTCGTATGTTGTCCAAAGTTCAGTGTAGGAGAATCAAGCATGGCCCATGAGTCCCCGCCCATGCTTGATGCCTACATTGGGCACAAACATGCATTGTGACCCTCAGTGTGAGCACTGTACTCAAGTAAGACCTCTCAGTGGCTGGACCAAGGTACCCCATATGGGGATTGCCATGCCCTTAGGCCCCCAATCTTATACAGAGTTCGGGTTGTCCAGTCGCCCCTTCCCAGGGTTCTGCTCTGGAATCCCTCTTTAGTGGCACACCTGAGGTAAAAAAAAAAAAAAAAAAAAAAACCAACCAGAATGGACTCCTCCCATCCCACGGAATGACCCCAAAATATTGGGATCATCCAAATCCCCATAGAGGAAGTCTCACCCATGGTCCATGAGGACGCCCCTACATTCCACGGCCATCAGTGACACAAAATCCAGAGTCAAAAGCCTGAGCAAGTGCCTCACACTCACTCTTTGTTCATATCCTGAAGAGTTCTGCTCAAGGTCTGTAGATCAGGCCTCCCATACCTATGTCCCCAAACCTAAGACGAGTTTCTGTTTTCAGACTTCTGTCCCCACAGCTCTGACCCACACACCCTCCATGCTTGAGCCCCTAGAGCCACACCTCAGGATTGTGCCTTCCCTCCCCAAAGGAATTCTGCCCATTTCATTGGCCACAAACTTGCAAATTAGGAGAAACCTCCAAAGTCAAAGTGGCCATCCCAATAGTGTAGACTGCCCAGGACAAATAGGGGCAATCTGACACCAGCTGAGGAACTACCTCCACTCAATCCCATAGACAGATGAACCGAGAGAAGAAGATTAAACCAGACAGGCCCCAGGCCCTAATCAGATCCATTGCCTTGGTTTCCAGGCATCTCTCCTCAGAGTTCTGGTTTCCAATACCAGCATATTGGGGGTTACTGAAGCACCAATGAGAACAAATCTTGTTTCCCCATGGGAAAAATGCTTCTTGGAGCTGTGTCAAAACCTCTGGTTAGGAGCATCCTTCAGAGCCCTGGTGCCACTGCCCCATTCCAAGGTCTCCATGGACACAATCCCACATTAGGACCGATCCTCAGGAGAATGCATTTCAACTCAGCCCCCTCGGCTGCTACATCATAGGCAGCAATCAAACGTGCCATTTCGCTAGGAGACAATTGGAATGCAAGGCCGGATGCCCAGGCATCCATCCTTACAACCCTGCTCTGCAATTGTTCCATATGGGATGCCCTGGAGCCATCCAACAGGTTTCAACTGACCCGCAGAAAATCCTTGTGGTTTGGAGCATCTCACTACTGCCATCATGGGAAAACACCAATGGCGGTGTGATGACCCCCCTTCATGAAGGGGCCATCATGGACAGAAACTCCAACCTGAGCCAACATATGAACCTCGCCCTGACCTCAGATGCATGAAATCTCAATTCAGCTCTGCAGAGTGTGCCTGCCATGTCCACGCCCTGAAACCAAAGGAAAGCTTCAGTTCTCAGACTTACATCCTTGCATTCGTGGCCCCAAGGACTCCAGTTTGGCAGTTCCGGAGCCAGAATGCAGCACTCTGCCTGCCTTCCAGAAGAAAGACTTTGCCCTATGGGGCTACTGAGAAACCCCAAATAATTATCTTCTGCATGCCACTCAACTGTACCCCAATTATACAGCGTATCTCGGCAGGAATGCCCTGTCTGGCACAGCCTGAGTGCAGACCTCCTGAACGACACCTAGAAAGCTGGCCCCAAACTGAACACATCGGACCCGCCATGGCCTTAGGTCGTCATCTCTTCCAAACCTCGGTTTTCAGGCTTCAGAACCTAGACCTTATCTCCAATTAGTGCCCAGAGGTGAACGTGATGCAGAAATCAAAACTCCTCCTTCCCCATGGCAAGAAACCCTGAGGTTGGCATGTCCAAGGTTCAGTGTAGGAGAAACCTGCAAGCTCAATGAAGTCCCGCCCAATATTGAGGACCACCTTGGGCACAAACACACATTGTGACCCTCAGCATGAGTCCACTATTCAAGTAACGTCTCTCAGTGGCTGGACCAAGAATCTGCATATGGGCTTGCCATGCCCATAGGACCCCAGGCCTAACCAGAGGGTGGGTATTCCAGTTGTCTGTACCCAGTGCTCTGCTCTAGAATCCCTCTATTGTGGGAACACATGAGGCAGAAAACAGGACTCCTCCCTTCCCACAAAATGACCCCAATCTCTTGGGAGCCGGACAAATCACCAGAGAGGGATACTTCCATGGCCCATGAGACCATGCTTACATTAAATGACCATCATGAATACAACATCCAGAGACATAAGCTTGAACAACCGCCTCTCACTCGCCTTACTTTCTAATCACAATGAGCTCCCCTCACGGACTGTAGATCATTCCTGCCATAACCTCAGCCCCAAACCTCAGCCGAGTTTGTGTTTTTGGATGTCTGTCCCCACAGCCCTGGCCCACACAGCCGCCAGGCTGGGGCCTCTGGAGCCACACCACAGGACTGTCCTGCTCTCTCCAAGGAGACTATGCCCATTCCATTGCCCATAACCCCACAGAATAGGAGAAACCTCAAGGCCCCCGAGGACATCCCACTACTATAAGCCTCTCTGGACAAAGGCATCCTGACACTAGCTGAGCAACTACCTCCATGCAGAAACACAGACAGATGTCGGCAGAGACAGTAGATTGAACCAGACAGGCCCCTGGGCCCTAATCTGAACTCTTGCTTTGGTTTCCAGGTGTCACTCCTCAGAGGCCTGGGTTTGAAGACCAGCATCTGGGGCTTTCCTGAGACACCAAACAGAACAACTATCGTCTCCACATGGGAAGCTTCATTGTTGGAGCTGTGTCAAACCCTTCGGTTTGGAGAAACCTGCAGAGTCCCTGAGCCACCACCACATTCCAAGGTCTCCATGGCCACCAACCCACAGTATGACTCATCCTCAGGAGAGTCCATTTCAACTCAGCCCTCTGAGAAACCCGCCCAAGAGCCTGCAGATTGAGCCTGCCTTGCCCCAAGCAGCCAGTGGGAATGTGAGGTGGCATTTGCAGACATTCATGCTTAGACCCCTTCTCTCAAGTCTTTCTGTAGGGGTCATCCTAGAACCATCTCATAGTACTCGACTGTCCTACAGAGGAAACCTTGATGTTTGGGGCAGCTCATAACTCCCAGCGTTGGGAAACCTCCCTGGCCTCATGACGCCCCCACCCCCTTCAGGAAGGGGCCATAATGGACAAAAACTCCAAACTGAGGCAACGTCTGATACTCGCCCTGACCTCAGATGCAGGAGATCTTGATTCAGTCTCTGCAGAGTGGGCCTGCCATGCCCTCGGCCCCAAACCTAACGCTAGCTTGTGTTTTCAGACTTCCCTCTTCACACTCCTGGCAAACAAGCCCTCCAGACTGGGAATTCCAGAACCACAACACAGTTTTCTGCCTGCCCACCAGAAGAAAAACGTTGCCCTATGGGGCTCTCCAGAAACCACAAATGAGAACCAACCTGCTCTGGCCTCGACCGCACCCTAACTGGAAAAGCTACCCTGGTCAGTAATGCTCTGTCTGACACAGCCTGACGTCCCGACAGACAAGGAAACAGCTGGCTGCACACTAAGCACATCAGACAGGCCATGGCCTTATGCCGTCATCTCTTCCCAACCTGGGTTTTCAGACATCTGACCCTAGATATTATATCAAATCCTGGCAAACGTGGGTAACTGAAGCACAAATCAGATCTTCTCCTTCCCCATGGCTGGAAAACTTGCTGTTGGCATGGAGTCATACCTTCAGTGTAGGAGAAACCTTCATGGCCCCTGAGGCCAAGCCTAAACTTGAGTGCCTCCTTGGGTACAAACTCGCATTGGGACCATCAGCATGGGCCCCATGTCGAAGTAAGGTCTCTCAGGGCCTGGACCAAGAGCCCGCATATGGGGCTTGCCAAGCCCCTATGATCCCAATCTTCACAAGAGCTCGTGTATTCCATTTGCTCGAACCCAGGACTGTGATCTGGAGTCCCTCTCCTGGAAGAACACCTGAGCCAGACAGCAGGACTCCACCCTTCCCACAAAATGTCCCCAAAATCTTAAGAGCTGGACCAACTCCTCAGAGAGGGAGACTCTTCCATAGCCCCTGAGGTCACCCCTACATTCCACGGCTATGGGAGACAAAACATCCAAAGACAAAAGCTTGCGTGACTGCCTCCCATTTGCCCTTCTTTCATAAGCTGAGGATCTCCTCTCACGGTCTGTGGGTCCATCCTGCCATGCTCTCGGCTCCACACCCAAGCCGAGTTTGTGTTTTCAGACTTCTGTACCCACAGCCCGGACCCACACACCCTCCAGGCTAGGGCCTATGGAGACACACTGAAGGACTGTGCCAGTCCTCTCCAAGAAAACTGTACCCAATCCATTGGCCACAACCCTAGAGATTAGGAGAATCCAATGAGGTCTCCAAGGCCAGGCCTCGGCCATGGACTAAGAGGGGCACTCTGACACCAGCTGAGCAACTATCTCCACTTAGATACTCAGACAGTGTCCCCAGAGACAGAAGATTGAAACGGACAGGCATCTAGGCTCTAATCTGAACCCTAGCTTTGGTTTCCAGGTGTCTCTACTCAGAGAACTGGTTTGAAGACCAGTATCTGGGGCTTTTCTGAGGCACCAAAGAGAACCTGTCTCATCTCCACATAGGGATCTCTTTTTAATTGGAGCAATATTACACCCTTCGGTTAGGCGAATACTTCATGGCCCCTGAGCTGCCAACATATTCCAAGGTCTCCATGCACACAAACCCACATTATGACCCATCCGCAGGAGAGTCCATTTCAATTCAGCCCCCTAGTTAGCTCGCCCCAGAGCCAGTAGTTCAAACATGTCTTGTCACAAAGAGCCAATGGGAATGTGAGGTATGCTGTACAGGCATCCATCCTTCGAATCCTGCTCTCCAGTCTTTCCGTATGGGACATCCTGGAGCCATTCAACAGGACTCGACTGTCCAGCAGATGGAAAGCTTGTGGTATGGGTCAACGCACAAACTAGAGTTTGTGCTGGTGTCTAAGGTGCTGTGCAGGATTCTCCAATCTTGAGGGTTTGGCACAGGTCGAAGGGCATGGTTTCCTACTGGGGACAGGAGATATTCTATTGTGTGGCTCAGGGACCACATGTTGTATCCTAAGTTGGTATTTCAGAACAGGACCCTGAGGACAGATGCCTGAAAACCTAATCTAGTGTTCCAATGACGTCCTAGGAGCATGTCAGGTACAATCTTCTGACCCAGGAACATTGAAATGGCTGTCTGCTTGGATGTAGGTGATCAGGGCGTTTCAGACTGGCATTTGTGTCCAGTGCTGCCGACAATATTGGGTCGGGCTCAGGGCTCTTGCGTGTTTCTCCTAAACTGGAAGGTTTGGGCAGGTATGACGGGCACAGTTTCCTTGGGGATGGCAGGCCCAGTCATGTGTTGTGGATCCAGAGACCCTGTCCTGGAGGGCATATGAGCCATGGTTTTGGGAGAGAAGTCTGCAAACACAAATGTGGGTTATGGTTAGTGGAAAGGTGATCACAGGCCCAATGAGTAGACCTGGAGTGCAGCTTGTCAGGAGTAATTAGGGTGACTGGAAGGCAGTAGCCCAGGCTTTTCTCTCTATATTGTGTGTCCAGGATGTCCTTGGAATGCAGGTATAGTCTCATGGGTCCATGGGAAACTTTTCCTCTCTATGGATCTGTGCAGCTCATAGTTTGGTGGCTTTTTGGGGGAAGGGAAGAGTGTTGTTTTCCATCTTATGGGTGCCCCAAAACAGGGATTCCAGATACAGGCTCTTTTTCTGGGCATCTGGGACTTCCCACCAAGGGTTAGGATTTGCACCTAGGGGTGTATGAGGCCTGCAATGCGGGATCATGATGGTGCAACTGAGAGGGATTGTTTGAAAGCTTGCTCAGGCTGAGTCTCACAATGCCTGTTTGCTCCCATGGCGGCCCTCAGGAGTGGGAGTGGTCACATTGGTCATATATCTGGCTCCCTCTTAGAGAGTTGGACACCCAACCCAACAGCCAAATGTCCTGCCATGAGGAAGGATGAGTTCTCTTCCGGCAGGTTCCTCTGTGCTTCAGGTTGCCCCATTGGCAGGGTTTCCAGCAAGGTCTCGAGATAGGTGCCTGAATACCAAGGATGGGTGGAGATGACGTACTTGGGCCATAGCAATCCCAAATGCTAGATATGAGACCTAAAACTCGGTCGGGGCTCAGGCTCTGTCAGACACAGCGCTAGTGGCCATGGCAGCCTTTATATCAGAGTAGATTCGAGGGCGGAGCAGATTGATCCTCATGTGGAGTTTCTTGGGAAGATTCCCAGGCATTTGTTCATTCAATAGGGAAGGCAGAATGCTGTGTTGTGGCTCCAGGTTTCCCAATCACGAGAGCTTGGGAACCAGTCAGTTGTGGGTGCAATTGTAAACAAAAGCTATGGTTCAATTCAGTGCCAAGCAGAAGGCAGTTCTAATTTGTAGCAGTTTACTCGAGATATCCAGCACTGGAATAAGGGTGGATGTCAGATGCTTGCTCACACTAGAGTTTTTGTCTATGATGACCGACAAGTGGAGGGGTGGTATAAAGAGGCCATGGAGGAGTTCACATGCTGAGGCCTGTGAACTGCTGTAAAAAGTAACATTTTTTTGTACAGTGTAGGTGAAGTCTGGTTTGTTTACTCTAGGTTTCCCCATGTGGAAAGTTTGTGAAGAAGAGCTCTCCGGCATGGATGCCAGGAAAGCACACCTCCATTGACAATTGCAGCTGAGGAACATGGCAGATTCGTTCTGGTGGCTCTGGGACAAAGTGCCAAGGCCTTGAGTTGACATGGGATCTCTTGCAGATGGGTCACAATGCTTGTTTGTTACCAGGGAGAACTTAGAATGTGCTGGTTGCTAAGGTGCCATGCAGGATTCTCCTACCCTGAGGGTTTGGCACAGGTCGAAGAGCATGGTATTCTTCTGGGGACAGGGGATGTTCTGTCGTGTGGCTCAGAGACCATATGATGTGTCATAGATTGGTATTTCAGAACAGGCCCCTGAGGACAGATGCCTAAAAACCTAATGGGGTTCCATTGAGAGCCTAGGGGCATTTTAGGTTCAATCGTCTATCTCACGATCATTGACTTGGCTCTTTCCCTGGATGTAGGTGATAAGGGTATTTCAGACTGCGCATTTCCATCCCGAGTGGCCGGCAATATTGGTGTGGGCTCAGGGGCCACACAGGTTTCTCCTAATCTGGAAGGTTTGGGCAAATCTGATATGCACAGTGTCCTTGGGGTTGGCAGCCAGAGTTCTGTGGTGTGGCTCCAGAGATCACATTCTGGTGGGCATGTGAGCCATGGTTTTGGGAGAGAAGTCTGCAAACACAAATTCGAATTAGGGTGAGTGGCGAGGTGATCACAGGCCCAATGCATATACCTTGAGAGCAGCTCATCTGGAACTGTAATTAGGGTGAATGGAAGGCAGTAGCACAGGCTTTTCTCTCCGGATTGTGTGTCCAGGATGGCCTCGGGATGCAGGTGTGTTCTCATGGGTCCATGGGAGACATTGCCTCTCTATGGATCCTGGTGGCTCCTCATAATTTGGTGACATTTTTGGGGAAGGGATGAGTGCTGTTTTCCATCTGAAGGGTGCACCAAAACAAAAATTCCAGAGATGGTCTCTGGGTCTGGGCACCTCGAAAATCCCACCAAGTTTTATGATTTGAACCTACAGGCATACCAGGCCTGAAATGAGGGATCATTGTGGTGAATCTGAGAGGGATTTTTTGAAAGCATGCTCAGGGTGAGGGTCACAATGCCTGTTTGTGCCAAGGGTAGTCCTCAGGAGTGTGTGTGGTGTCATTGATGTTGTAACTGGCTCCCCCTTTGAGGGTAGAACACCCATCCCAAAAGCCAGGTTTATTGCCATGGGGAAAGAAGAGTTCTCTATTGTGCTTCAAGTTCCCTAATTGGCAGGGATCCCTGCCAAGGTCTGGGGACAGGTGCCTGAATATCAAGGATGGGTAGAGATGACATACTTGGGCCATGGCAATCCCAAATGCTAGATATGGGGCCTGCTCTTTAGTGGCTGAAACTCAGTCGAGCTCAGGCTCTGTCAGACACGGCACTAGTGGCCATGGCAGCCTATAAATCGGTGTTGACTCGAGGGCCGACCTGATTGATCCTCATGTGGGTTTTCAGGGCAGACTCACCAGGCATTTCTTCATTCGATGGGGAAGGCAGAATGCTGCGTTGTGGCCCCAGATTTCCCTATCAAGAGGGCTTAGGGACCAGTCAGGTGAGGATGGAATTGTAAACACAAGCTATGGTTCAATTCAGTGCCAAGTGGAAGGCAGTTCCAATGTGCAGTGGTTTATTCAAGACATCCAGCACCGGGATAAGGGTGCATGTCAGATGTTTGCTTAGACTGGAGTTTGTGTCTATGATGACCGACCAATGGAGTGGTGGCATCAAGAGGCCATGGAGCAGTTTACACGCTGAGGCCTGTGAGTTGATCCAAACATAAGGTTTCCTTCTACTGGACAGGGGAGGTCTGGTTTGTTTACACCAGGTTCCCCCATGTGCAAAGTTTGGGTAGCATAGTACTCGCACGTGGATACTGGAAAGCACACCTACATTGACCATTGCACCTAAGGAACATGGCAGGTTCTTTCTGGTTGCTCTAGGGCAAAGTACCAAGGCCTGGATTCTAATAAAGTTGGGTCACAATGCAGTTTTGTTACCACAGAAATCTTACTATGTGCTGGTGGCTAAGGGGCCATGTACGATTAGTCTATCCTGATGGTTTGACACCGGTCGAAGAACATGGTTTCTTTCTGGGTATCGGAGATGTTCTGTTGTGGGGCTCACGGACCAAATGTTGTATCATAAGTTGGTATTCCAGAACAGGCCTCTGCGGACAGATGCCTAAAAACTTCATCTAGGGTTCCAATGAAGTCCAAGGGGAATTTCAGGTTGAATCATCAGACTCAGGACCATTGACTTCGGTGTCTGCCTATATGTAGGCAACCAGAATGTTTCTGACTGTGCCTTTGTGTACAGAGTGGCCTCCAATATTGGGGTGGGCTCTGGGGCCTTGCAGGTTTCTCCTAATCTTGAAGGTTTAGGCAAATTTGTGGGCACGGTTTCCTTGGGGGTGGCAGGCACAGTCCTGTGGTGTGGCTCCAGAGACTCCATCGTGGAGGGCATGTAAGCCATGGTTTAGGGAGAGAAGTCTGAAATCACAAACTCGGATTAGGTTGAGTTGCGAGGTGATCGTAGGCCCAATGCATAGACCTGGAGGGCAGATCGTCAGGGGAAGGAGTTCTGATTTCTGCATCACCTTCAACCCTGGGCAGTGATTGGAGATAAGGTCTAGGTTCTGAAACCTGAAAACCGAGGTTGGGAAGAGATGACGACCTAAGGCCATAGCAGCTCGATGTGCTCAGTGTGCGGACAGCTGTCTGGGAGGGGCCAGGGGGTCCAGGCTCAGGCTGTGTCAGAAAGGGCATTAGTGCCCTGGTCAGCCTATGTATTTGGGGTACAGCCAAGGTCGGTGCAGGTTGATCCTCATTTGGGGTTACTGGGTAGCCCCAATTACAATGTTTTTCTTCTGGAGGGCAGGCAGAGTGCTGCATTATAGTTCTGGATTGCCAACCTGGAGGGCTTGTGGGCCAGTAGTCTGACGACAAAAGTCTGAGAACACAAGCTAGGCTTAGGTTTCTGGGTTAGGCCATGGCAGGCACATTCTACAGACCTGAATCGAGATCTCGTGCATCTGAAGTCAGGGCGAGGATCAAACGATCGCTCAGGTTGGAGTTTCTGTCCCTGATGGCCCCTTCATGAATGGGGGGGCTACACGAGGCCATGGGGATTTTCCCAATGGGAGTTGTGAGAAGCTCCAAACTGCAGAGTGTCTTCTGCAGGAGAATTGAGACCTGTTGTTTGGCTCCTGGCCAATGATTCTGAGCAGGGTTCTAAAAATGGATGGCTGGGTAGCCCACCTCGCATTCCAATTGTCTCCTAGCAATAAGACAGTTTAGATCTCCTGGATCTGTGGGGAGCAACCGAGGACGCTGAGTTGAAATGGACACCCCTGGGGATGGGTCCTAATATGCTTTTGTGTCTATGGAGACCTTAGAATGAAGCGGTGACACTGGGGCCCTAAAGGGTTCTCCTAAACAGAGGCTTTGACACAGCTCCAACGTGCAAGTTTCCCATGTGTAGATGAGATGTTTTCTGATGGGTGAGTCAAGAAACAGCTATATGCTGCTTTTGAAATCCAGGCCTCTGAGGAGAGATGCCTGGAAACCAAAGCAATGGATCTGATTAGTGCCTAGGGGCCTGTTCTTCCCTTCATACCTCTGGGGACATCTGTCTATGGGTCTGAGTGCAGGTAGGTGCTCAGTTGGGCTCAGATTGCCCCTGTTTTTCCTGGGAAGCCACCACTATTGAGATGGATCAGGGACTTTGGAGGTTTATCCTATTAGAAGGGTTGTGGCCATTGGAATGGGCACACACAAATCCCTTGGAGAGGGCAAGTTCAGTCCTCAGGTTTGGCTCCAGGAGCCTGAGCCTGTAGGTTGTCTACGCCAGGGCTGTATGGACAGTTGTCTGAAAACACAAACTCGGCTTATGTTTCAGGTCATAGGTATGGCAGGACTGATCTACAGACCATGAGGAGAACTCTTCGGGATTTGACAGAAGGGCGATGTGAGGCTCCTGCTCAAATTTTTGTCTCTAGATATCGAGTTACTCCTGGTTTGGAATTTCTGGGTGACTTTATGGGAAATGGACGAGTCTTACTCTCTGGTGGTGTGGCCCCGTCCAAAGAGTTTGGGGTCATTCAGTGGGCTGGAATAAGTCCGTTTTTTGTGTGTGAGTTGTTGTTGTTTTCTTTTTTAACCTCAGGTGTCCCACCAAATGAGGTGTTCCAGAGTAGAGCCCTGGGGAGGGCGACTGGACAATCAGAAATCTGGTTAAAAATTGGGGCCTAGGGATATGTCAAGCCCATTATGACATCTAATGGTCCAGCCACTGAGAGGACTTACTAAAGGACAGGACTCATGCTGAGGGTCACAATGCGTGTGTATGTACTCGTCGCACTCAAGAATGGGCGGGGCCTCAGGGTGAATGCTGGTTTCTCCTACACTGAACGTTGGACAACGTGCCAACCACAAGGGTTCTTGCCATGGGTAAGGAGGAGTCCTGATTTCTGCATCACACTCACCCCTTGGCAGTGATTGGAGATAAGGTCTCGGTTCTGAAGCCTGAAAACTGAGGTAGGGAAGAGATGATGACCTAAGGCCATGGCGGGTTTTAAGTGCTCAGTGTGCGGTCAGCTTTCTGGGTGTTGGTCAGGAGGTCCCGGCTCAGGTTGTGTTCGACAGTGCATTAGTGCCCAGGTTAGACTATATAATTTAGGTAAAGTCGAGTGCTGTGTAGGTTTATCCTTATTTAAGGTGCCTGGGCAGCTCATGAGGCAATAATTTTTTTTCTAGAGGGCAGGCAGAGTGCTGCATTGTGGGTCCGGAATTGCCAAACGTGAGGGCTTCGGGGCCAGGAGTGTGAGGACGGAAGTCTGAGAAGACAAGCTAGACTTGGGTTTCACGGCCAGGGCACGGCAGGTACCCCCTGCAGATCTGAACCAATATCTCATGCATCTGAAGTCAGGCCGATGATCAGACGTTGGCTCAGTTGGGAATTTCTGAGCATGACGGCCGCTTCATGAAGGGAGCGGAATCTCGAGGCCATTGAGGTTTTCCCATTTTGGGAGGTGTGGGATGCCCCCTTCAAGGATTCCTTCTGCGGGACAATTGAGACCTGTTGGACAGCTACAGGACATCCCATATGGAATGACTACAAGGCACCGTTTGCTGATGGATGCCTGGGAAGCCCGCATCGCATTCCAATTGTCTCGTAGCAACAAGACAGTTTAGATCTGATGGCTCTGCGGGAACAACGGGGGTGTCTGAGTTGAAATGGACTTTCCTGAGGATTGGTCCTAATGTGTTTTTGTGTCCATGAGGGCCTTGGAATGGGGCGATGGCACCGGGACCCTGAAGTACTCTCCTAAGCTTTGGACATGGCTCCATGCACAGGTTTCCTTGTGGAGACGAGTTGAGTTCTGATGGGTGCCTCAGGGAAACCCCTAAGCTCGTATTGGAATCAGGCTTTTGAGGACACATGCCTGTAACCCAAAGCAATGGATTCTATTATGGCCTAGTGTCCTGTCTGGTTCAATCTTCTTCTCTGGGGACATCCATCTATGGTATGAGTGGAGGTCGATTATCAGCTGGTGTCAGAGAGCCCTTGTTTGTTCCGGGCGACCCACACTATTGGGATGGCCTCAGGGACTTTGGAGGTTTCTCCTAATTTGTACGAATTTGGATCATGGAATGGGCAGAATTCCCATGGATTGGTAGGCACAGTCCTAATGTGTGGCTCCAGGGGCCCAGCCTGGAGGGTGTGTGGCCCAAGACTTTGAGAACAGAAGTCTGAAAACACAAACTCAGCTTAGGTTTGGGGACGTAGGTATGGCAGGCCCGATCTACAAACCATGAGAAGAACTCTTCAGGATATGAAGAAAGTGCGAGTCTGAGGCGCTTGCTCAGGCTTTTGTCTCTGGCTTTTGTATCAGCGATGGCCGTGGAATGTCGGGGAGGCCTCATGGGCCATGGACGAAACTTCCTCTCTGAGGATTTGGCCCGATTCCCAATTTCTTTTCGTCAATCTGTGGGATGGGAAGTCTCATTTCAGTTTTGTTACCTCAGGTGTCCCACCAGAAGAGGAATTCCAAAGCAAAGCCGTGGGGAAGACTGAAGGGACAACCGAACTATGGTTAAAAATTGGGGCCTAGGGGCATGGCAAGCCCAATATGCTATCTCTTCATCCAGCCAATGAGTGGCCTTACTTGAGGACTGGGCTCAGCCTGAGGGTCACAATGTGTGTTTGTGACCAATGTGGCCCGCGAGCATGGGCGGGGCCTCATGGGCCACACTGGTTTCAACTACACTGAAGGTTGGACAACATGCCAACCACAAGGTTTCTTGCCATGGGGAAGGAGTTCTGATTTCTGCATCACCTTTCAACCCGGGGCAGTGATTGGAGATAAGGTCTATGTTCTGAAACCTGAAAACCGATGTTGGGAAGAGATGACGACCTAAGGCCACGGCGGCTCGATGTTTTCAGTTGCGGACAGCTGTCTTGGAGGGGCCAGGGGGTCCAGGCTCAGGCTGTGTCAGAAAGGGCATTAGTGCCCTTGTCAGCCTATGTATTTGGGGTACAGCCAAGGTCGGTGCAGGTTGATCCTCATTTGGGGTTACTGGGTAGCCCCAGAGGACAATGTTCTTCTTCTGGAGGGCAGGCAGAGTGCTGCATTATAGTTCTGGATTGCCAACCTGGAGGGCTTGTGGGCCAGTAGTCTGACGACAAAAGTCTGAGAACACAAGCTAGGCTTAGGTTTCGGGGTGAGGCCAATGCAGGCACAATCTACAGACCTGAATCGAGATCTCGTGCATCTGAAATCAGGGCGAGGATCAGACGATCGCTCAGGTTGGAGTTTCTGTCCCTGATTGCCCCTTCATGAATGGGGGGGCATCACGAGGCCATGGGGCTTTTCCCAATGGGAGTTGTGAGAAGCTCCAAACTGCAGAGAGTCTTCTGCAGGACAATTGAGACCTGTTGTTTGGCTCCAGGCCAATTATTCTGAGCAGGGTTCTAAGGATGGATGGCTGGGTAGCCCACTTCGCATTCCAATTGTCTCCTAGCAACAAGACAGGTTAGATCTCCTGGATCTGTGGGGAGCAACCGAGAATGCTGAGTTGAAATGGACACCCCGGGGGATGGGTCCTAATGTGCTTTTGTGTCTATGGAGACCTTGGAATGAAGCGGTGGCACTGGGGCCCTAAAGGGTTCTCCTAAACAGAGGCTTTGACACAGCTCCAACGTGCAAGTTTCCCATGTGTAGATGAGATGTTTCCTGATGGGTGAGTCAAGAAACAGCTATATGCTGCTTTTGAAATCCAGACCTCTGAGGAGAGATGCCTGGAAACCAAAGCAATGGATCTGATTAGTGCCTAGAAGCCTGTTCTTTCCTTCATACCTCTGGGGACATCTGTCTATGGGTCTGAGTGCAGGTAGGTGCTCAGTTGGGCTCAGATCGCCCCTGTCTTTCCTGGGAAGCCACCACTATTGAGATCTATCAGGGACTTTGGAGGTTTATCCTATTAGAAGGGTTGTGGCCATTGGAATGGGCACACACAATTCCCTTGGAGAGGGCAAGTACAGTCCTCAGGTTTGGCTCTAGGGGCCTGAGCCTGTAGGTTGTGTAGGCCAGGGCTGTTTGGACAGTTGTCTGAAAACACAAACTCGGCTTAGGTTTCGGGTCATAGGTATGGCAGGACTGATCTACAGACCTGAGGAGAACTCTTCGGGATTTGAAAGAAGGGCGAGAGTGAGGCTCCTGCTCAAGTTTTTGTCTCTGGATATCATGTCACTCATGGTCGTGGAATTTTTGGGTGACTTCATGGGAAATGGACGAGTCGTACTCTCTGGTGGTTTGGCCCCGTCCAAAGATTTTGGGGTCATTCTGTGGGCTGGAAGAAGTCCGTTTTTTTTGTTGTTGTTGTTGTTTTCTTTTTTATCCTCAGGTGTCCCACCAAATGAGGGATTCCAGAGTAGAGCCCTGGGGAGGGGCGACTGGACAATCAGAAATCTGGTTAAAAATTGGGGCCTAGGGACATGTCAAGCCCATTATGACATCTAATGGTCCAGCCACTGAGAGGACTTACTAGAGGACAGGGCTCATGCTGAGGGTCACAATGCGTGTGTATTTACTCGTCGCACTCAAGAATGGGCGGGGTCTCAGGGTGAATGCTGGTTTCTCCTACACTGAGCGTTGGACAAGGGTTCTTGCCATGGGTAAGGAGGAGTTATGATTTCTGCATCACACTCATCCCTGGGCAGTGATTGGAGATAAGGTCTAGGTTCTGAAACCTGAAACCGAAGTTGGGAAGAGATGACGACCTAAGGCCACAGCGGCTCGATGTTTTCAGTGTGCGGACACCTGTCTGGGAGGGGCCAGGGGGTCCAGGCTCAGCCTGTGTCAGAAAGGGCATTAGTGCCCTGGTCAGCCCATGTATTTGGTGTACAGCCAAGGTCGGTGCAGGTTGATCCTCATTTGGGGTTACTGGGTAGCCCGAGAGGACAATGTTTTTCTTCTGGAGGGCAGGCAAAGTGCTGCATTATAGTTCTGGATTGCCAAACTGGAGGGCTTGTGGGCCAGTAGTCTGACGACAAAAGTCTGAGAACACAAGCTAGGCTTAGGTTTCGGGGTGAGGCCAATGCAGGCACAATCTACAGACCTGAATCGAGATATCGTGCATCTGAAGTCAGGGCGAGGATCAGACGATCGCTCAGGTTGGATTTTCTGTCCCTGATGGCCCCTTCATGAATGGGGGGGCATCACGAGGCCATGGGGCTTTTCCCAATGGGAGTTGTGAGAAGCTCCAAACTGCAGAGTGTCTTCTGCAGGACAATTGAGACCTGTTGTTTGGCTCCAGGCCAATGATTCTGAGCAGGGTTCTAAGGATGGATGGCTGGGTAGCCCACTTCGCATTCCAATTGTCTCCTAGCAAAAAGACAGGTTAGATCTCCTGGATCTGTGGGGAGCAACCGAGGACGCTGAGTTGAAATGGACACCCCTGGGGATGGGTCCTAATGTGCTTTTGTGTCTATGGAGACCTTGGTATGAAGCGGTGGCACTGGGGCCCTAAAGGGTTCTCCTAAACAGAGGCTTTGACACAGCTCCAACGTGCAAGTTTCCCATGTGTAGATGAGATGTTTCCTGATGGGTGAGTCAAGAAACAGCTAGATGCTGCTTTTGAAATCCAGGCCTCTGAGGAGAGATGCCTGGAAACCAAAGCAATGGATCTGATTAGTGCCTAGAAGCCTGTTCTTTCCTTCATACCTCTGGGGACATCTGTCTATGGGTCTGAGTGCAGGTTGGGGCTCAGTTGGGCTCAGATTGCCCCTGTCTTTCCTGGGACGCCACCACTATTGAGATGGATCAGGGACTTTGGAGGTTTATCCTATTTGAAGGGTTGTGGCCATTGGAATGGGCACACACAATTCCCTTGGAGAGGGCAAGTAGAGTCCTCAGGTTTGGCTCCAGGGGCCTGAGCCTGTAGGTTGTGTAGGCCAGGGCTGTTTGGACAGTTGTCTGAAAACACAAACTCGGCTTATGTTTCGGGTCATAGGTATGGCAGGACTGATCTACAGACCTGAGGAGAACTCTTCGGGATTTGAAAGAAGGGCGAGAGTTAGGCTCCTGCTCGATTTTGTCTCTGGATAATGTGTCACTCATGGTCGTGGAATTTCTGGGTGACTTCATGGGAAATGGACGAGTCGTACTCTCTGGTGGTTTGGCCCCGTCCAAAGAGTTTGGGGTCATTCTGTGGGCTGGAAGAAGTACGTTTTATTTTTTTTTTTCTTTTTTATCCTCAGGTGTCCCACCAAATGATGGATTCCAGAGTAGAGCCCTGGGGAGGGGCAACTGGACAATCAGAAATCTGGTTAAAAATTGGGGCCTAGGGACATGTCAAGCCCATTATGACATCTAATGGTCCAGCCACTGAGAGGACTTACTAGAGGACAGGACTCATGCTGAGGGTCACAATGCGTGTGTATGTACTCGTCGCACTCAAGAATGGGCGGGGCCTCAGGGTGAATGCTGGTTTCTCCTACACTGAACGTTGGACAACGTGCCAACCACAAGGGTTCTTGCCATGGGTAAGGAGGAGTTCTGATTTCTGCATCACACTCACCCCTTGGCAGTCATTGGAGATAAGGTCTCGGTTCTGAAGCCTGAAAACTGAGGTAGGGAAGAGATGATGACCTAAGGCCATGGCGGGTTTTAAGTGCTCAGTGTGCGGTCAGCTTTCTGGGTGATGGTCAGGAGGTCCCGGCTCAGGTTGTGTTCGACAGTGCATTAGTGCCCAGGTTAGACTATATAATTTGGGTAAAGTCGAGTGCTGTGTAGATTTATCCTCATTGAAGGTGCCTGGGCAGCTCATGAGTCAATAATTTTTTTTCTAGAGGGCAGGCAGAGTGCTGCATTGTGGGTACGGAATTGCCAAACTTGAGGGCTTCGGGGCCAGGAGTGTGAGGACGGAAGTCTGAGAAGACAAGCTAGACTTGGGTTTCACGGCCAGGGCACGGCAGGTACCCCTGCAGATCTGAACCAATATCTCATGCATCTGAAGTCAGGCCGATGATCAGACGTTGGCTCAGTTGGGAGTTACTGAGCAGGACGGCCGGATCATGAAGGGAGCGGAATCTCGAGGCCATTGAGTTTTTCCCATTTTGGGAGTTTTGGGATGCCCCCTTCAAGGATTCCTTCTGCGGGACAATTGAGACCTGTTGGACAGCTACAGGACATCCCATATGGAATGCCTCAAGAGCACCGTTTGCTGATGGATGCCTGGGAAGCCCGCATCGCATTCCAATTGTCTCCTAGCAACAAGACAGTTTAGATCTGATGGCTCTGCGGGAGCAAACGGGGTGGCTGAGTTGAAATGGACTTTCCTGAGGATGGGTCGTAATGTGTTTTTGTGTCCATGAGTTCCTTGGAATGGGGCGGTGGCACCGGGACCCTGAAGTACTCTCCTAAGCTTTGGACATGGCTCCATGCACAGGTTTCCTTGTGGAGACGAGTTGAGTTCTGATGGGTGCCTCAGGGAAACCCCTATGCTCGTATTGGAATCAGGATTTTGAGGACACATGCCTGTAACCCAAAGCAATGGATCCTATTATGGCCTAGGGTCCTGTCTGGTTCAATCTTCTTCTCTGGGGACATGCATCTATGGTATGAGTGGAGGTCGATTATCAGCTGGTCTCAGACAACCCTTGTTTGTTCCGGGCGACAAATCTATTGGGATGGCCTCAGGGACTTTGGAGGTTTCTCCTAATTTGTACGATTTTGGATCATGGAATGGGCAGAATTCCCATGGATTGGTAGGCACAGTCCTAATGTGTGGCTCCAGGGGCCCAGCCTGGAGGGTGTGTGGCCCAAGACTTTGAGGACAGAAGTCTGAAAACACAAACTCAGCTTAGGTTTTGGGACGTAGGTATGGCAGGCCCGATCATACCATGAGAAGAACTCTTCAGGATATGAAGAAAGTGCGAGTCTGAGGCGCTTGCTCAGGCTTTTGTCTCTGGATTTTGTATCAGCGATGGGCTTGGAATGTCGGGGAGGCCTCATGGGCCATGGACGAATCTTCCTCTCTGAGGATTTGACCCGATTCCCAATTGCTTTTCGTCAATCTGTGGGATGGGAGGACTCATTTCAGGTTTGTTACCTCAGGTGTCCCACCAAAAGAGGAATTCCAAAGCAAAGCCGTGGGGAAGCCTGAAGGGACAACCCGAACTATGGTTAAAAATTGGGGCCTAGGGGCATGGCAAGCCCAATATGCTATCTCTTCATCCAGCCAATGAGTGGCCTTACTTGAGGACTGGGCTCAGCCTGAGGGTCACAATGTGTGTTTGTGACCAATGTGGCCCGAGACCATAGGCGGGGCCTCATGGGCCACACTGGTTTCAACTACACTGAACGTTGGACAACATGCCAACCACAAGGTTTCTTGCCATGGGGAAGGAGTTTTGATTTCTGCATCACCTTCAACCCTGGGCAGTGATTGGAGATAAGGTCTAGGTTCTGAAACCTGAAAACCGAGGATGGGAAGAGATGACGACCTAAGGCCACGGCGGCTCGATGATTCAGTGTGCGGACAGCTGTCTGGGAGGGGCCAGGGGGTCCAGGCTCAGGCTGCGTCAGAAAGGGCATTAGTGCCCTGGTCAGCCTATGTATTTGGGGTACAGCCAAGGTCGGTAAAGGTTGATCCTCATTTGGGGTTACTGGGTAGCCCCAGAGGACAATGATTTTCTTCTGGAGGGCAGGCAAAGTGCTGCATTATAGTTCTGGATTGCCAAACTGGAGGGCTTGTGGGCCAGTAGTCTGACGACAAAAGTCTGAGAACACAATCTAGGCTTAGGTTTCGGGGTGAGGCCATGGCAGGCAAAATCTACAGACCTGAATCGAGATCTCGTGCATCTGAAGTCAGGGCGAGGATCAGACGATCGCTCAGGTTGGAGTTTCTGTCCCTGATGGCCCTTTCATGAATGGGGGGGGGCATCACGAGGCCATGGGGGTTTTCCCAAGATGGGAGTTATGAGAAGCTCCAAACTGCAGAGAGTCTTCTGCAGGACAATTGAGACCTGTTGTTTGGCTCCAGGCCAATGATTCTGAGCAGGGTTCTAAGGATGGATGGCTGGGTAGCCCACCTCGCATTCCAATTATCTCCTAGCAACAAGACAGGTTAGATCTCCTGGTTCTGTGGGGAGCAACCGAGGACACTGAGTTGAAATGGACACCCCTGGGGATGGGTCCTAACGTGCTTTTGTGTCTATGGAGACCTTGCAATGAAGCGGTGGCACTGGGGCCCTAAAGGGTTCACCTAAACAGAGGCTTTGACACAGCTCCAACGTGCAAGTTTCCCATGTGTAGATGAGATGTTTCCTGATGGGTGAGTCAAGAAACAGCTAGATGCTGCTTTTGAAATCCAGGCCTCTGAGGAGAGATGCCTGGAAACCAAAGCAATGGATCTGATTAGTGCCTAGAAGCCTGTTCTTTCCTTCATACCTCTGGGGACATCTGTCTATGGGTCTGAGTGCAGGTAGGTGCTCAGTTGGGCTCAGATTGCCCCTGTCTTTCCTGGGAAGCCACCACTATTTAGATGGATCAGGGACTTTGGAGGTTTATCCTATTAGAAGGTTTGTGGCCATTGGAATGGGCACACACAATTCCCTTGGAGAGGGCAAGTACAGTCCTCAGGTTTGGCTCAAGGGGCCTGAGCCTGTAGGTTGTGTAGGCCAGGGCTGTTTGGACAGTTGTCTGAAAACACAAACTCGGCTTATGTTTCGGGTCATAGGTATGGCAGGACTGATCTACAGACCTGAGGAGAACTCTTCGGGATTTTAAAGAAGGGCGAGAGTGAGACTCCTGCTCAAGTTTTTGTCTCTGGATATCGTGTCACTCATGGTTGTGGAATTTTTGGGTGACTTCATGCGAAATGGACGAGTCGTACTCTCTGGTGGTTTGGCCCCGTCCAAAGATTTTGGGGTCATTCTGTGGGCTGGAAGAAGTCCGTTATTTTTGTTGTTGTTGTTGTTTTCTTTTTTATCCTCAGTTGTCCCACCAAATGAGGGATTCCAGAGTAGAGCCCTGGGGAGGGGCGACTGGACAATCAGAAATCTGGTTAAAAATTGGGGCCTAGGGACATGTCAAGCCCATTATGACATCTAATGGTCCAGCCACTGAGAGGACTTACTAGAGGACAGGGCTCATGCTGAGGGTCACAATGCGTGTGTATTTACTCGTCGCACTCAAGAATGGGCGGGGCCTCAGGGTGAATGCTGGTTTCTCCTAAACTGAGCGTTGGACAAGGGTTCTTGCCATGGGTAAGGAGGAGTTCTGATTTCTGCATCACACTCATCCCTGGGCAGTGATTGGAGATAAGGTCTAGGTTCTGAAACCTGAAAACCGAGGTTGGGAAGAGATGACGACCTAAGGCCACGGCGGCTCGATGTTTTCAGTGTGCGGACACCTGTCTGGGAGGGGCCAGGGGATCCAGGCTCAGCTTGTGCCAGAAAGGGCATTAGTGCCCTGGTCAGCCCATGTATTTGGTGTACAGCCAAGGTCGGTGCAGGTTGATCCTCATTTGGGGTTACTGGGTAGCCCCAGAGGACAATGTTTTTCTTCTGGAGGGCAGGCAAAGTGCTGCATTATAGTTCTGGATTGCCAAACTGGAGGGCTTGTGGGCCAGTAGTCTGACGACAAAAGTCTGAGAACACAAGCTAAGCTTAGGTTTCGGGGTGAGGCCAATGCAGGCACAATCTACAGACCTGAATCGAGATATCGTGCATCTGAAGTCAGGGCGAGGATCAGACGATCGCTCAGGTTGGATTTTCTGTCCCTGATGGCCTCTTCATGAATGTGGGGGCATCACGAGGCAATGGGGCTTTTCCCAATGGGAGTTGTGAGAAGCTCCAAACTGCAGAGTGTCTTCTGCAGGACAATTGAGACCTGTTGTTTGGCTCCAGGCCAATGATTCTGAGCAGGGTTCTAAGGATGGATGGCTGGGTAGCCCACTTCGCATTCCAATTGTCTCCTAGCAAAAAGACAGGTTAGATCTCCTGGATCTGTGGGGAGCAACCGAGGACGCTGAGTTGAAATGGACACCCCTGGGGATGGGTCCTAATGTGCTTTTGTGTCTATGGAGACCTTGGTATGAAGCGGTGGCACTGGGGCCCTAAAGGGTTCTCCTAAACAGAGGCTTTGACACAGCTCCAACGTGCAAGTTTCCCATGTGTAGATGAGATGTTTCCTGATGGGTGAGTCAAGAAACAGCTAGATGCTGCTTTTGAAATCCAGGCCTCTGAGGAGAGATGCCTGGAAACCAAAGCAATGGATCTGATTAGTGCCTAGAAGCCTGTTCTTTCCTTCATACCTCTGGGGACATCTGTCTATGGGTCTGAGTGCAGGTTGGGGCTCAGTTGGGCTCAGATTGCCCCTGTTTTTCCTGGGACGCCACCACTATTGAGATGGATCAGGGACTTTGGAGGTTTATCCTATTTGAAGGGTTGTGGCCATTGGAATGGGCACACACAATTCCCTTGGAGAGGGCAAGTACAGTCCTCATGTTTAGCTCCAGGGGCCTGAGCCTGTAGGTTGTGTAGGCCAGGGCTGTTTGGACAGTTGTCTGAAAACACAAACTCGGCTTATGTTTCGGGTCATAGGTATGGCAGGACTGATCTACAGACCTGAGCAAACTCTTCGGGATTTGAAAGAAGGGCGAGAGTGAGGCTCCTGCTCAAGTTTTTGTCTCTGGATATCATGTCACTCATGGTCGTGGAATTTTTGGGTGACTTCATGGTAAATGGACGAGTCGTACTCTCTGGTGGTTTGGCCCCATCCAAAGAGTTTGGGGTCATTCTGTGGGCTGGAAGAAGTCCGTTTTTTTTGTTGTTGTTGTTGTTTTCTTTTTTATCCTCAGGTGTCCCACCAAATGATGGATTCCAGAGTAGAGCCCTGGGGAGGGGCGACTGGACAATCAGAAATCTGGTTAAAAATTGGGGCCTAGGGACATGTCAAGCCCATTATGACATCTAATGGTCCAGCCACTGAGAGGACTTACTAGAGGACAGGACTCATGCTCAGGGTCACAATGCGTGTGTATGTACTCGTCCCACTCAAGAATGGGCGGGGCCTCAGGTTGAATGCTGGTTTCTCCTACACTGAACGTTGGACAACGTGCCAACCACAAGGGTTCTTGCCATGGGTAAGGAGGAGTTCTGATTTCTGCATCACACTCACACCTTGGCAGTGATTGGAGATAAGGTCTCGGTTCTGAAGCCTGAAAACTGAGGTAGGGAAGAGATGATGACCTAAGGCCATGGCAGGTTTTAAGTGCTCAGTGTGCGGTCAGCTTTCTGGGTGATGGTCAGGAGGTCCCGGCTCAGGTTGTGTTCGACAGTGCATTAGTGCCCAGGTTAGACTATATAATTTGGGTAAAGTCGTGTGCTGTGTAGATTTATCCTCATTTAAGGTGCCTGGGCAGCTCATGAGTCAATAATTTTTTTTCTAGAGGGCAGGCAGAGTGCTGCATTGTGGGTCCGGAATTGCCAAACTTGAGGGCTTCGGGGCCAGGAGTGTGAGGACGGAAGTCTGAGAAGACAAGCTAGACTTGGGTTTCAGGGCCAGGGCACGGCAGGTACCCCCTGCAGATCTGAACCAATATCTCATGCATCTGAAGTCAGGCCGATGATCAGACGTTGGCTCAGTTGGGAGTTACTGAGCATGACGGCCGGTTCATGAAGGGAGCGGAATCTCGAGGCCATTGAGTTTTTCCCATTTTGGGAGTTTTGGGATGCCCCCTTCAAGGATTCCTTCTGCGGGACAATTGAGACCTGTTGGACAGCTCCAGGACATCCCATATGGAATGACTCCAGAGCACCGTTTGCTGATGGATGCCAGTGAAGCCCGCATCGCATTCCAATTGTCTCCTAGCAACAAGACAGTTTAGATCTGATGGCTCTGCGGGAGCAAACGGGGTGGCTGAGTTGAAATGGACTTTCCTGAGGATGGGTCGTAATGTGTTTTTGTGTCCATGAGTGCCTTGGAATGGGGCGGTGGCACCGGGACCCTGAAGTACTCTCCTAAGCTTTGGACATGGCTCCATGCACAGGTTTCCTTGTGGAGACTTGTTGAGTTCTGAGGGGTGCCTCAGGGAAAACCCTATGCTCGTATTGGAATCAGGCTTTTGAGGACACATGCCTGTAACCCAAAGCAATGGATCCTATTATGGCCTAGTGTCCTGTCTGGTTCAATCTTCTTCTCTGGGGACATGCATCTATGGTATGAGTGGAGGTCGATTATCAGCTGGTCTCAGACAACCCTTGTTTGTTCCGGGCGACAAATCTATTGGGATGGCCTCAGGGACTTTGGAGGTTTCTCCTAATTTGTACGATTTTGGATCATGGAATGGGCAGAATTCCCATGGAATGGTAGGCACAGTCCTAATGTGTGGCTCCAGGGGCCCAGCCTGGAGGGTGTGGGGCCCAAGACTTTGAGGACAGAAGTCTGAAAACACAAACTCAGCTTAGGTTTGGGGACGTAGGTATGGCAGGCCCGATCTACATACCATGAGAAGAACTCTTCAGGATATGAAGAAAGTGCGAGTCTGAGGCGCTTGCTCAGGCTTTTGTCTCTGGATTTTGTATCAGCGATGGGCTTGGAATGTCGGGGAGGCCTCATGGGCCATGGACGAATCTTCCTCTCTGAGGATTTGGCCCGATTCCCAATTGCTTTTCGTCAATCTGTGGGATGGGAGGACTCATTTCAGGTTTGTTACCTCAGGTGTCCCACCAAAAGAGGAATTCCAAAGCAAAGCCGTGGGGAAGCCTGAAGGGACAACCCGAACTATGGTTAAAAATTGGGGCCTAGGGGCATGGCAAGCCCAATATGCTATCTCTTCATCCAGCCAATGAGTGGCCTTACTTGAGGACTGGGCTCAGCCTGAGGGTCACAATGTGTGTTTGTGACCAATGTGGCCCGCGACCATAGGCCGGGCCTCATGGGCCACACTGGTTTCAACTACACTGAACGTTGGACAACATGCCAACCACAAGGTTTCTTGCCATGGGGAAGGAGTTTTGATTTCTGCATCACCTTCAACCCTGTGCAGTGATTGGAGATAAGGTCTAGGTTCTGAAACCTGAAAACCGAGGTTGGGAAGAGATGACGACCTAAGGCCACGGCGGCTCGATGATTCAGTGTGCGGACAGCTGTCTGGGAGGGGCCAGGTGGTCCAGGCTCAGGCTGCGTCAGAAAGGGCATTAGTGCCCTGGTCAGCCTATGTATTTGGGGTACAGCCAAGGTCGGTAAAGGTTGATCCTCATTTGGGGTTAATGGGTAGCCCCAGAGGACAATGATTTTCTTCTGGAGGGCAGGCAAAGTGCTGCATTATAGTTCTGGATTGCCAAACTGGAGGGCTTGTGGGCCAGTAGTCTGACGACAAAAGTCTGAGAACACAAGCTAGGCTTAGGTTTCGGGGTGAGGCCATGGCAGGCAAAATCTAAAGACCTGAATCGAGATCTCGTGCATCTGAAGTCAGGGCGAGGATCAGACGATCGCTCAGGTTGGAGTTTCTGTCCCTGATGGCCCTTTCATGAATGGGGGCGGGCATCACGAGGCCATGGGGGTTTTCCCAAGATGGGAGTTATGAGAAGCTCCAAACAGCAGAGAGTCTTCTGCAGGACAATTGAGACCTGTTGTTTGGCTCCAGGTAATGATTCTGAGCAGGGTTCTAAGGATGGATGGCTGGGTAGCCCACCTCGCATTCCAATTGTCTCCTAGCAACAAGACAGGTTAGATCTCCTGGATCTGTGGGGAGCAACCGAGGACACTGAGTTGAAATGGACACCCCTGGGGATGGGTCCTAACGTGCTTTTGTGTCTATGGAGACCTTGCAATGAAGCGGTGGCACTGGGGCCCTAAAGGGTTCACCTAAACAGAGGCTTTGACACAGCTCCAACGTGCAAGTTTCCCATGTAGATGAGATGTTTCCTGATGGGTGAGTCAAGAAACAGCTATATGCTGCTTTTGAAATCCAGGCCTCTGAGGAGAGATGCTTGGAAACAAAGCAATGGATCTGATTAGTGCCTAGGGGCCTATTCTTTCCTTTTTACCTCTGGGGACATCTGTCTATGGGTCTGAGTGCAGGTAGGTGCTCAGTTGGGCTCAGATTGCCCCTGTTTTTCCTGGGAAGCCACCACTATTTAGATGGATCATGGACTTTGGAGGTTTATCCTATTAGAAGGGTTGTGGCCATTGGAATGGGCACACACAATTCCCTTGGAGAGGGCAAGTACAGTCCTGAGGTTCGGCTCCAGGGGCCTGAGCCTGTAGGTTGTGTAGGCCAGGGCTGTTTGGACAGTTGTCTGAAAACACAAACTCGGCTTATGTTTCGGGTCATAGGTATGGCAGGACTGATCTACAGATCATGAGGAGAAGTCTTCGGGATTTGAAAGAAGGGCGAGAGTGAGGCTCCTGCTCAAGTTTTTGTCTCTGGATATCGTGTCACTCATGGTCGTGGAATTACTGGGTGACTTCATGGGAAATGGACGAGTCTTACTCTCTGGTGGTTTGGCCCCGTCTAAAGAGTTTGGGGTCATTCTGTGGGCTGGAAGAAGTTCGTTTTTTTTATTTTGGTGTTGTTGTTGTTGTTTTCTTTTTTAAACTCATGTGTCCCACCAAATGATGGATTCCAGAGTAGAGCCCTTGGGAGGGGCGACTGGACAATCAGAAATCTGGTTAAAAATTGGGGCCTAGGGACATGTCAAGCCCATTATGACATCTAATGATCCAGCCACTGAGAGGACTTACTAGAGGACAGGACTCATGCTGAGGGTCACAATGCTTGTGTATGCGCTCGTAACACTCAAGAATGGGCGGGGCCTCAGGGTGAATGCTGGTTTCTCCTACACTGAACGTTGGACAACGTGCCAACCACAAGGGTTCTTGCCATGGGTAAGGAGGATTCCTGATTTCTGCATCACACTCACCCCTGGGCAGTGATTGGAGATAAGGTCTCGGTTCTGAATCCTGAAAACTGAGGTAGGGAAGAGATGATGACCTAAGGCCATGGCGGGTTTTATTTGCTCAGTGTGCGGTCAGCTTTCTGGGTGTTGGTCAGGAGGTCCGGGCTCAGGTTGTGTTCGACAGTGCATTAGTGCCCAGGTTAGACTATATAATTTGGGTAAAGTCGAGTGCTGTGTAGGTTTACCCTCATTTAAGGTGCCTGGGCAGCTCATGAGGCAATAATTTTTTTTCTAGAGGGCAGGCAGAGTGCTGCATTGTGGGTCTGGAATTGCCAAACTTGAGGGCTTCGGGGCCAGGAGTGTGAGGACGGAAGTCTGAGAAGACAAGCTAGACTTGGGTTTCAGGGCGAGGGCACGGCAGGTACCCCCTGCAGATCTGAACCAATATCACATCCATCTGAAGTCAGGGCGAGGATCAGACGTTGGTTCAGGTGGGAATTTCTGAGCATGACGGCCGCTTCATGAAGGGAGCGGAATCTCGAGGCCATTGAGGTTTTCCCACGTTGGGAGTTGTGGGATGCCCCTTTCAAGGATTCCTTCTGCGGGACAATTGAGACCTGTTGGACAGCTCCAGGACATCCCATATGGAATGACTCCAGAGCACGGTTCGCGGATGGATGCCTGGGAAGCCTGCCTCGCATTCCAATTGTCTCCTAGCAACAAGACTGTTTAGATCTGATGGCTCTGCCGGAGCAACCGGGGTGGCTGAGTTGAAATGGACTTTCCTGAGGATGGGTCCTAATGTGTTTTTGTGTCCATGAGGGCCTTGGAATGGGGCGGTGGCACCGGGACCCTGAAGTACTCTCCTAAGCTTTGGACATGGCTCCCATGCACAGGTTTCCTTGTGGAGACAAGATGAGTTCTGATGGGTGCCTCAGGAAAACCCCTATGCTCGTATTGGAATCAGGCTTTTGAGGACACATGCCTGTAACCCAAAGCAATGGATCCTATTATGGCCTAGGGTCCTGTCTGGTTCAATCTTCTTCTCTGGGGACATCCATCTATGGTATGAGTGGAGGTCGATTATCAGCTGGTGTCAGACAGCCCTTGTTTGTTCCGGGCGACCCACACTATTGGGATGGCCTCAGGGACTTTGGAGGTTGCTCCTAATTTGTACGATTCTGGACCATGGAATGGGCAGAATTCCCATGGATTGGAAGGCACAGTCCTAATGTGTGGCTCCAGGGGCCCAGCCTGGAGGGTGTGTGGCCCAAGACGTTGAGGACAGAAGTCTGAAAACACATACTCAGCTTATGTTTGGGGACGTAGGTATGGCAGGCCCGATCTACAAACCATGAGAAGAACTCTTCAGGATATGAAGAAAGGGCGAGACTGAGGCGCTTGCTCAGGCTTTTGTCTCTGGATTTTGTATCAGCGATGGCCGTGGAATGTCGGGGAGGCCTCATGGGCCATGGACGAATCTTCCTCTCTGAGGATTTGGCCCGATTCCCAATTTCTTTTCGTCAATATGTGGGATGGGAGGACTCATTTCAGTTTTGTTACCTCAGATGTCCACCAAAAGAGGAATTCCAAAGCCAAGCCGTGGGGAAGACTGAAGGGACAACCCGAACTATGGTTAAAAATTGGGGCCTAGGGGCATGGCAAGCCCAATATGCTCTCTTCATCCAGCCACTGAGTGACCTTACTTGAGGACTGGGCTCAGCCTGAGTGTCACAATGTGTGTTTGTGACCAATGTGGCCCGCCGGCATGGGCGGGGCCTCTTGGGCCACACTGGTTTCAACTACACTGAACGTTGGACAACATGCCAACCACAAGATTTCTTGCCATGGGGAAGGAGTTCTGATTTCTGCATCACCTTCAACCCTGGGCAGTGATTGGAGATAAGGTCTAGGTTCTGAAACCTGAACCGATATTGGGAAGAGATGACGAACTGAGGCCATGGCTGCTCGATGTGCTCAGTGTGCGGCCAGCTGTCTGGGAGGGTCCACGGGGTACAGGCTCAGCTGTGTCAGTAAGGGCATTAGTGCCCTGGTCAGCCAAAGTATTTGGGGTACAGCCAAGGTCGGTGCAGGTTGATCCTCATTTGGGGTTACTGGGTAGCCCCAGAGGACAATGATTTTCTTCTGGAGGGCAGGCAAAGTGCTGCATTATAGTTCTGGATTGCCAAACTGGAGGGCTTGTGGGCCAGTAGTCTGACGACAAAAGTCTGAGAACACAAGCTAGGCTTAGGTTTCTGGGTGAGGCCATGGCAGGCACAATCTACAGACCTGAATCGAGATCTCGTGCATCTGAAGTCAGGGCGAGGATCAGACGATCGCTCAGGTTGGAGTTTCTGTCCCTGATGGCCCGTTCATGAATGGGGGGGGCATCACGAGGCCATGGGTGTTTTCCCACGAAGGGAGTTGTGAGAAGCTCCAAACTGCAGAGAGTCTTCTGCAGGACAATTGAGACCTGTTGTTTGTCTCCAGGCCAATGATTCTGAGCACGGTTCTAAGGATGGATGGCTTGGTATCCCACCTCGCATTCCAATTGTCTCCTAGCAACAAGACAGGTTAGATCTCCTGGATCTGTGGGGAGCAACCGAGGACGCTGAGTTGAAATGGACACCCCTGGGGATGGGTCCTAACGTGCTTTTTTCTATGGAGACTTTGGAATGAAGAGGTGGCACTGGGGCCCTAAAGGGTTCTCCTAAACAGAGGCTTTGACCGAGCTCCAACGTGCAAGTTTCCCATGTGTAGATGAGATGTTTTCTGATGGGTGACTCAAGAAACAGCTAGATGCTGCTTTTGAAATCCAGGCCTCTGAGGAGAGATGCCTGGAAACCAAAGCAATGGATCTGATTAGTGCCTAGGGGCCTGTTCTTTCCTTTTTACCTCTGGGGACATCTGCTATGGGTCTGAGTGCAGGTAGGTGCTCAGTTGGCTCAGATTGCCCCTGTTTTTCCTCGGAAGCTACCACTATTGAGATGGATCAGGGACTTTGGAGGTTAACCTATTAGAAGGGTTGTGGCCATTGGAATGGGCACACACAATTCCCTTGGAGAGGGCAAGTACAGTCCTGAGTTTCGGCTCCAGGGGCCTGAGCCTGTAGGTTGTGTAGGCCAGGGCTGTATGGACAGTTGTCTGAAAACACAAACTCGGCTTATGTTTCGGGTCATAGGTATGGCAGGACAGAACTACAGACCATGAGGAGAACTCTTCGGGATTTGAAAGAAGGGCGAGTGTGAGGCTCCTGCTCAAGTTTTTGTCTCTGGATATCGTGTCACTCATGGTCGTGGAATTTCTGGTTGACTTCATGGGAAATGGACGATTCTTACTCTCTGGTGGTTTGGCCCCGTCTAAAGAGTTTGGGGTCATTCTGTGGGCTGGAAGAAGTTCGTTTTTTTTTTTTGGTGTTGTTGTTGTTGTTTTCTTTTTTAACCTCAGGTGTCCCACCAAATGATGGATTCCAGAGTAGAGCCCTGGGGAGGGGCGACTGGACAATCAGAAATCTGGTTAAAAATTGGGGCCTAGGGACATGTCAAGCCCATTATGACATCTAATGATCCAGCCACTGAGAGGACTTACTAGAGGACAGGACTCATGCTGAGGGTCACAATGCTTGTGTATGCGCTCGTAACACTCAAGAATGGGCGGGGCCTCAGGGTGAATGCTGGTTTCTCCTACACTGAATGTTTGACAACGTGCCAACCACAAGGGTTCTTGCCATGGGTAAGGAGGAGTCCTGATTTCTGCATCACACTCACCCCTGGGCAGTGATTGGAGATAAGGTCTCGGTTCTGAAGCCTGAAAACTGAGGTAGGGAAGAGATGATGACCTAAGGCCATGGCGGGTTTTATGTGCTCTGTGTGCGGTCAGCTTTCTGGGTGTTGGTCAGGAGGTCCGGGCTCAGGTTGTGTTCGACAGTGCATTAGTGCCCAGGTAGGACTATATAATTTGGGTAAAGTCGAGTGCTGTGTAGGTTTACCCTCATTTAAGGTGCCTGGG
This sequence comes from Mustela nivalis, assembly GCF_964662115.1. Lineage (NCBI taxonomy): Eukaryota > Metazoa > Chordata > Mammalia > Carnivora > Mustelidae > Mustela > Mustela nivalis. The sequence goes on from NW_028135849.1 coordinate 271,576, forward strand.
CAGCTCATGAGGCAATAATTTTTTTTCTAGAGGGCAGGCAGAGTGCTGCTTTGTGGGTCTGGAATTGCCAAACTTGAGGGCTTCGGGGCCAGGAGTGTGAGGACGGAAGTCTGAGAAGACAAGCTAGACTTGGGTTTCAGGGCGAGGGCACGGCAGGTACCCCCTGCATATCTGAACCAATATCTCATCCATGTGAAGTCAGGGCGAGGATCAGACGTTGGCTCAGGTGGGAGTTTCTGAGCATGACGGCCGCTTCATGAAGGGAGCAGAATCTCGAGGCCATTGAGGTTTTCCCACGTTGGGAGTTGTGGGATGCCCCCTTCAAGGATTCCTTCTGCGGGACAATTGAGACCTGTTGGACAGCTCCAGGACATTCCATATGGAATGACTCCATAGCACCGTTCGCGGATGGATGCCTGGGAAGCCGGCCTCGCATTCCAATTTTCTCCTAGCAACAAGACAGTTTAGATCTGATGGCTCTGCCTGAGCAACCGGGGTGGCTGACTTGAAATGGACTTTCCTGAGGATGGGTCCTAATGTGCTTTTGTGTCCATGAGTGCCTTGGAATGGGGCGGTGGCACCGGGACCCTGAAGTACTCTCCTAAGCTTTGGACATGGCTCCCATGCACAGGTTTCCTTGTGGAGACGAGATGAGTTCTGATGGGTGCCTCAGGAAAACCCCTATGCTCGTATTGGAATCAGGCTTTTGAGGACACATGCCTGTAACCCAAAGCAATGGATCCTATTATGGCCTAGGGTCCTGTCTGGTTCAATCTTCTTCTCTGGGGACATCCATCTATGGTATGAGTGGAGGTCGATTATCAGCTGGCGTTAGACAGCCCTTGTTTGTTCAGGGCGACCAAATCTATTGGGATGGCCTCAGGGACTTTGGAGGTTTCTCCTAATTTGTACGATTCTGGACCATGGAATGGGCAGAATTCCCATGGATTGGTAGGCACAGTCCTAATGTGTGGCTCCAGGGGCCCAGACTAGAGGGTGTGTGGCCCAAGACTTTGAGGACAGAAGTCTGAAAACACAACTCAGCTTAGTTTTGGGGACGTAGGTATGGCAGGCCCGATCTACAAACCATGAGAAGAACTCTTCAGGATACGAAGAAAGTGCGAGTCTGAGGCGCTTGCTCAGGCTTTTGTCTCTGGATTTTGAATCAGCGATGGCCGTGGAATGTCGGGGAGGCCTCATGGGCCATGGACGAATCTTCCTCTCTGAGGATTTGGCCCGATTCCCAATTGCTTTTCGTCAATCTGTGGGATGGGAGGACTCATTTCAGTTTTGTTACCTCAGGTGTCCCACCAAAAGAGGATTCCAAAGCCAAGCCGTGGGGAAGACTGAAGGGACAAACCGAACTATGGTTAAAAATTGGGGCCTAGGGGCATGGCAAGTCCAATATGCTATCTCTTCATCCAGCCACTCAGTGGCCTTACTTGAGGACTGGGCTCAGCCTGAGCGTCACAATGTGTGTTTGTGACCAATGTGGCCCACGAGCATGGGCGGGGCCTCATGGGCCACACTGGTTTCAACGACACTGAACGTTGGACAACATGCCAACCACAAGGTTTCTTGCCATGGGGAAGGAGTTCTGATTTCTGCATCACCTTCAACCCTGGGCAGTGATTGGAGATAAGGTCTAGGTTCTGAAACCTGAAAACCGAGGTTGGGAAGAGATGACGACCTAAGGCCATGGCGGCTCGATGTGCTCAGGGTGCGGCTAGCTGTCTGGGTGGGTCCACAGGGTCCAGGCTCAGGCTGTGTCAGAAAGGGCATTAGTGCCCTGGTCAGCCTATGTATTTGGAGTACATCCAATGTCGGTGCAGGTTGATCCTCATTTGGGGTTACTGGGTAGCCCCAGAGGACAATGTTTTTCTTCTGGAGGGCCGGCAGAGTGCTGCATTGTAGTTCTGGATTGCCAAACTGGAGGGCTTGTGGGCCAGTAGTCTGACGATAAAAGTCTGAGAACACAAGCTAGGCTTAGGTTTCTGGGTGAGGCCATGGCAGGCACAATCTACAGACCTGAATCGAGATCTCATGCATCTGAAGTCAGGGCGAGGATCAGACGATCGCTCAGGTTGGAGTTTCTGTCCCTGATGGCCCCTTCATGAATGGGGGGGGGACATCACGAGGCCATGGAGGTTTTCCCACGATGGGAGTTGTGAGAAGCTCCAAACTGCAGAGAGTCTTCTGCAGGACAATTGAGACCTGTTGTTTGGCTCCAGGCCAATGATTCTGAGCAGGGTTCTAAGGATGGAACGATGGGTAGCCCACCTCGCATTTCAATTGTCTCCTAGCAACAAGACAGGTTAGATCTCCTGGATCTGTGGGGAGCAACCGTGGACGCTGAGTTGAAATGGACACCCCTGGGGATCGGTCCTAATGTGCTTTTGTGTCTATGGAGACCTTGGAATGAAGCGGTGGCACTGGGGCCCTAAAGGGTTCTCCTAAACAGAGGCTTTGACACAGCCCCTACGTGCAAGTTTCCCATGTGTAGATGAGATGTTTTCTGATGGGTGAGTCAAGAAACAGCTATATGCTGCTTTTGAAATCCAGGCCTCTGAGGAGAAATGCCTGGAAACCAAAGCAATGGATCTGTTTAGTGCCTAGGCGCCTGTTCTTTCCTTCATACCTCTGGGGACATCTGTCTATTGGTCTGAGTGAAGGTAGGTGCTCAGTTGGGCTCAGATTACCCCTGTTTTTCCTCGGAAGCCACCACTATTGAGATGGATCAGGGACTTTGGAGGTTTATCCTATCAGAAGGGTTGTGGCCTTTGGAATGGGCACACACAATTCCCTCTGAGAGGACAAGTACAGTCCTCAGGTTGGCTCCAGGGGCCTGAGCCAGTAGGTTGTGTAGGCCAGGGCTGTTTGGAAAGTTGTGTGAAAACACACACCCTCCATGCTAGGGCCCCTGGAACCACACATCCGTATTGTTCCTGCCCTCTCAAAGGGAATTCTTCATATTCCATTGGCCACAACCATATAAATCAGGAGAAATCTCCAATGTTCCTGGGACCATCCCAATATTGTAGGCTGCTCGGAACCAACAGGGGTGATCTGACACTAGCTGAGCAACTAGCTCCACACAGACTCGGAGACAGATGTCCCCAGAAAAGAACATTGAACTAGACAGGCCCCTAGGCCCTAATCAGATCCATTGCTTTGGTTTCCAGGCATCTCTTCTCAGAGGCCTGGTTTCCAATACCAGCCTATGGGGTTTCCATAGGCTCCTTCAGAGCAAGTCTTGTCTGCACATTGGAAACTTGCTCGAGGAGCTATGTCAGAACCTCAGAGGCCTGGTTTTCAATACCACCATATGGGGGTTTCCTGAGGCATCAGTCAGAACAAATGTCTTCTCCACATGGGAAACGTGCTCTTTCAAGCTGTGTCAAAACCTCCGGCTAGGAAAATCCTTCAGAGCCCCGGTGCCACCACCTCATTCCAAGGTCTCCATGGACACAATCCCACATTAGGACCCATCTGCAGGAGAGTCTATTTCAACTCAGTGCCCTTGGGTGCTCCCCTAGAGCCAGCAGATCGAACCTATCTTGTCACTAGGAGACAATTGGAATGTGAGGCGGACTGGCTAGGCATCCATCTGTAGAAAACTACTCTGAAGTAATTCCATATGGGACGTCCTGGAGCCATCCAACAGGTCACAGCTGTCCTGCAGAAGGAATCCTTGCACTTTGGAGCACCTCACAACTCCCATCATGGGAAAAGCTCTGTGGCCTCGTGGTGCACCGTCCCCTTCATGAAAGAGCCATCTTGGACAGAAACTCCAACCTGAGCCAACGTCTAATCCTCGCCCTGACTTCAGATGCACGAAATCTTGATTCAACTCTGCAGAGTGTGCCTGCCGAAACCCCGCCCCGAAGCAAAACCTAGCTATTGTTCTCAGACTTCGTCCTCACACTCCGAGCCCACCAGCCCTCCAGTTAGGGAATTCTGGAGAGACACAATGCAACACTCTGACTGCCCTCCAGAAGAGAAACGTTGTCCTATGGGACTAACCAGAAACACCAAATGAGGATCAACCTGCATGCCACTTGACTCTACCCCAATTATACAGTTTCGCTTCGGCGTTAATGCCCTGTCTTGCACAGCCTGAGGTCTGAATTTTCAACCGACACCCAGACAGCTGGCTGTACACTGAGCACATCAGACCCGCCATGGCTTTAGGTCATCATCTCTTTTCAACCTTGGTTTTCAGGCTTCAGAACCTAGACCTTATATATACTCACTACCCAGGGGTGAACGTGATGCAGAAATGAAACTCCTTTTCCTCAAGGCAAGAAACCTTGTGGTTGGCATGTTTTCCAACGTTCAGTGTAGGAGAATCCAGTGTAGCCCATGAGTCCCCGCCCATGCTTGAGAACCGCAATGGGCACAAACACATTGGGACCCTCAGTGTGAGCCCTGTCCTCAAGTAAAGCCTCTCAGGGTCTGGACCAAGAACCCGCATTGCCATCCCTAGTCCCCCAATATCAATGAGAGGTTGAGAGTTCTAATCACCCCTATTCAGGTCTCTGCTCTGGAACCCCTGAGGAAAAAAAATATTGAAGGGTCTCCTCCATCCCCTGAATGAGCCCCAAAACTTGGGATCTGACCAAATCTTAAAAGAGAAAGAATCATCCATGGCCAAAGAGGCCATCCCGTCATTCCATGGCCACCATTGACACAAAATCTAGAGACAAAAGCCTGGAGATATGCCTCACACTTGCCCTTTGTTCATAGCCTGATAAATTCTTCTCGCGGTCTATAGATCAGGCATGTCATACCTACGTCCCCAAACCTAAGCTGAGTTTGGGTTTTCAGGTTTCTGTCCCCACTGTCCTGGCCCACACACCCTCCAGGCTGGGGCCCCTGGAGCCATGCCTCAGGACTGTGCCTGCCTTCTCCAAGCAAATTCTGCCCATTCCATTGGCCACAACCCTAAAGATTAGGAGAACACTCCAACGTCCCTGAGGCCATCCCAATAGTTTTGGCCACTCAGGGCAAACAGGGTGATCTGTCCCAAGATGAGCAGCTACCTCAACTCAGATCCATAGACAGATAACCCCAGAGAAGAAGATTGAACCGGACAGGCACCTAGGCCCTAATCAGATCCATTGCTTTTGATTCCAGGCATCTCTCCTCAGAGGCCTGGTTTCCAATACCAGCATATGTGTTCTTCAAGAGGTACCAGTCTGAACAAATCTCATTTCCACATGGGAAACATGCATTTTGGAGCTGTGTCACAACCTCCAGTTAAGGGAAACCTTCAGGTCCCAGCAGCCAACACCCCATTCCAAAGTCTCCATGGACACAAACCCGCATTATGACCCATCCGCAGGCGAGTCCATTTCAACACATCCCCTTTGGTTGCTCCCCAAAAGAAGCAGATCGAACCTGCCTTGTCACTAGGAGACAATAGGAATGTGAGGCGGGCACTCCAGGAATCCATCCTTAGAACCCTGCACTGCCGTGCTTCCGCATGGGACGTCCTGGAGCAATCTGACCGGTCTCGACTGTCCCGTAGAAGGAATCCTTGCCGATTGGAGCAACTTACAATGCCAATCGTGGGAAAGTCTCCATAGCCCCATGATGCCCCCCACCATCATGAAGGGGCCATCCTGAACAGAAACTTCAACCTGAGCCTACGTCTGATCCTCGCCCTGACTTCAGATGCATGAGATTTAGATTTAGCTCTACAGAGTGTGCCTGCCATGATCTTGACCCAAAACCTAAGCCTAGCTTGTGTTCTCTCACTTCCTTCCTCACAATTCTGGCCCACAAGCCCTCCAGTGTGAGAATTCCGTCGCCACAATGCAGCACTCTTCCTTCCCTCCAGAAGAAAAACGTTGCCCCTGGGGCTACCCAGAAACGCCAAATGAGGATCAATCTGCATGCCATCAACTTTACTCCAATTATACAGTCTAAGCTTGGCACTAATGCCCTGTCTGACACAGCCTGAGCCTGGACCTCCTGGATGACACCCAGAAAGGTGGTGTCACACCTAAGGACTGTGCCAGTGCTCTCCAAGGGAACTCTGCCCGTTTCATTTGCCACAACCTTACAGAATAGGAGAAACCTCCAATTCCCAAGACCAGCCCAATAGTGTTGGCCTCCCCCAACAAACATGGGTGATCTGACACAAGCGGAGCAGTGACCTCCATTCTGAATCTTAGACAGAGACACTCAGAGGAGAATATTGAAAAGGACAGGCCCCTAGACCGTAATCAGATCCATTGCTTTGGATTCCAGGCATTGTTCCCCAGATGCTTGGTTTCCAATACCAGGTTGTGGGGGTTTCAGAACAAATCTCGTCTCTACATGGGAAACTTGCTCTTTGGAGCTGCATCAAAACCTCAGGTTAGGAGAATTCTTCAGGGCAACAGAGCCACTGCCCCATTCCAAGGGATCCATGGACACAAATCCACATCATGACTGATCCTCATGAGAGTGCATTTCAATTCAGCCCCCTCGGTTGTTCCCCCAGTGACAGCAGATCGAATCCTCCTTTTCACTAGGACACAACTGGAATGCAAGTTGGACTGCCCAGGCATCCATCATTAGAACTGTGCTTTGGAGCATTTCTTATGGGACGTCCTTGATCCATCCAAAAGGTCGTGACTGTCCCGCTGACGGAATCCTTGTGGTTTGGAGCATCACACACTCACAAAGTTGGAAATCTTCCATGGTTTCCTGATGCCCCCCCCACCTTCATGAAGGGGACATCATGTACAGAAACTCCAACCTACGCCAACATCTGATCCTCGCCCTGACTTCAGATGCACGAGATCTCATTTCAGGTCTGTAGAGTGTGCCTGCCATGTCACCGCTGCGAATTCAAAGCTGAACTTGTGTTCTCAGACTTCTGTCCTAAAACACCTGGCCCACAAGCCCTGAAGTTGGCAATTCTGGAGCCAGAATGCAGCACTCTGCCTGCCCTCCAGAAGAAAATCTTTGCCCTATGGGGCCAACCAGAAACCCCAAATGAGGACCAACGTTCACATCACTCGACTGTACCCCAATTATACAGTCTAGTCTGGGGACTAATGCCCTGCCTGACACAGCCTGAGCCCAGACCTCATGATGGACACAGACATCTGGCCGCACACTAAGTTCAACGGACCCACCATGGCCTTAGGTCGTCATCTCTTACCAACCTCGGTTTTCAGGCTTCAGAATCTAGACCTTATCTCTACTCACTGCCATGCCGTGTACGTGATGCAGAAATCAGAACTCCTCCTTCCCCATGACCAGAAACCCTGTGGTTGGCATGTTGTCCAACGTGCAGTGTAGGAGAAACCAGCATGGCCCATGAGGCCTCAGACATGCTTGAGGGCTGCGATGGGCACAAACACACATTAGGACCCTAAGCATGAACCCTGTCCTCAAGTAAAGCCTCTCCGGGGCTGGACCAAGAGCCCACATATGGAGATTACCATGCTCCTACTCCCCAAACCTTAACCAGTGCTTGAGAAGTCTAGTCACCCCTACTCAGATCTCTTCTCTAGAATCCCTCCTTGGTGGGACACATGAGGTTAAAAAAAAAATAGAGAAAGGACTCCTACCGTCCAAAGAATGACCGCAAACACTTGGAATTGGGCCAAATTCACAGAGAGAAATACTCGTCCATGGCTGATGAGGCCATCCTGACATTCCACGGCCACCATTGACACAAAATCCGGAGACAAAAGCCTGAAAAAGCGCCACACACTCGCCCTTTGTTCAAAGCCTGAAAAATTCTCATGGTCTGTAGATCGGGCCTGCCATACCTATATCCCCAAACCTAAGCCAAGTTTGTGTTTTCAGACTTCTGTCTCCATTGTCCTGGCCCACACACCCTCAAGGCTTGGCCCCATGGAGCCACACCTCAGGACTGTGCCTGCCCTCTCCATGGGAATTCTGCTCATTCCTTTGGCACAACCTGACAGATTAGGAGAAACATCCGAAGTCCCCGAGGCCACCCCAATATTGTAGGATGTCCGGGACAAACAGGGTCCATCTGCCACAAGCTGAGCCACTACCTCCAATCAGACCTGTAGATAGATATCCATAGAAAAGAAGATTGAAGAGGACAGGCACCTAGGCCCTAAACGAATTCATTGCTTTTGTTTTCATGTATCTCTCCTCAGAGGCCTGGATTCCAATACCAGCACATGGGGGTTTCTGGAGCTACCAATCAGAACAAATCGCATGCCACATGGGAATCATGCTATATGGAACTGTGTCAAAACCTCCAGTTAGGAGAAAATTTCACGTCACTGGAGCCACCGCCCCATTCCAATGTCTCAATGGACACAATCCCACATTATGACCCATCCTCAGGAGAGTCCATTTCAACACAAACCTGGCGGTTGCTCACCCAGTGCCAGCAGATCAAACCTGCTTTGTCACTAGGAGACAATTGGAATGCGAGTTCGTTGCCCAGGTATCCATGTTAGAACTCTGCTCTGGAGAAATTCCTAATGGGGTGTCCTTGATCCATTCAACAGGTCTCAACTGTCCTGAAGAAGGAATCCTTGTGGTTTGCAGCATCACACACTCGCACCGTGGGAAAACCTCCATGGCCTCGTGATGCCTCCACCTTCAGGTAGAGGACATCATGGACAGAAACTCCCGTCTGATCCTCGCCCTGACCTCAGATGCATGAGATCTCAATTCAGCTCTGCAGAGTGTGCCTGCCTTGCCCTCGCCCCAAAACCTAAGCCAGCTCGCGTTCTCAGACTTCCATCCTCACACTCTTGGCCCACAAGCCTTCCACTTTGGGAATTCTGGAGACAAAATGCAGCACTCTGCCTGCCCTCCAGAAGAGAGACTTTGCCCTAGGGGTCTACCCAGAAACATCAAATGAGAATCAACCTGCAATTCTCTAGACTGTACCCCAATTATACAGTCTAGCCTGGGCACTAATGCCCTGTCTGACACAGCCTGACCCCAGACTTCGTGACCGACACCCAGACACCTGGCCTCACACTGAACACATCGAACATGCCATGGCCTTAGGTCATCATCTCTTCCCAACCTTGGTCTTCAGGCTTCAGAACCTAGACATTATCTCCACTCACAACTAAGTGATGTACGTGATGCAGAAATCAGAACTTCACCTTCCCCATGACCAGAAACCTTGTGGTTGGCATGTTGTCCAACGTTCAGTATATGAGAACCCAGCATGGCCAATGAGGCCTCAGACATTCTTGAGGGCTGTGATGGGCACAAACACACATTAGGACCCTAAGCATAAACCCTGGCCTCAAGTAAAGCCTCTCCGGGGCTGGACCAAGAGCCTGCATATGGGACTTGCAATGCCCCTACTCCCCCAATCCTAGCCAGAGCTTGAGAAGTCTAGCCAACCTTATTCAGAGCTCTTTTCTGGAATCCCTCTTTGGTGGGACACATAAGGTAAAAAAAAAAAAAAAAAAAACCCAAGATAAAGAAAAAAAAAAGTAAGGACTCCTACCATCCAAAGAATGACCCCAAACACTTGGAATCTGGCCAAATCCACAGAGAGAAATACTCGTCCATGGTCGATGAGGCCAGCCTGACATTCCACGGCCACCATTGAAACAAAATCCGGAGACAAAAACCTGAAAAAGCGCCACACACTTGCCCTTTGTTCAGAGCCCCCAAAATTCTCAAGGTCTGTAGATCGGGCCTGCCATACCTATGTCCCCAAACCTAAGCCGAGTTTGTGTTTTCAGACTTCTGTCTCCATTGTCCCACACATACTAAAGGCTGGGCCCCATGGAGCCACACCTCAGGACTGTGCCTGCCCTCTCCAAGGGAATTCTGCTCATTCATGTGGCACAACCTGACAGATTAGGAGAATCATCCAAAATCTCTGAGGCCATCCCAATAGTGTAGGATGTCCTGGACATACAGGGACCCTCGGCACAAGCTGAGCCACTACCTCCAATCAGAACCTTAGACAGATATCCATAGAAAAGAATATTGAACAAGACAGGCACCTAGGCCCTAATTGGATCCATTGCTTTTGTTTTCAGGCATCTCTCCTCAGAGGCCTGGATTCCAATACCAGCATAAGGGGGTTTCCAGAGCTACCTATCAGAAAAAATCTCGTCTCCACATGGGAATCTTGCTCTATGGAGCTGTGTCATAACCTCCAGTTAGGAGAAAACTTCAGGTCACTGGAGCCACTGCCCCATTTGAATATCTCCATGGACACAATCCCAAATTATGACCCATCCTCAGGAGAGTTCATTTCAACTAAACCCCCTCGGTTGCTACTCCAGAGCCAGCAGATTGAACCTGCCTTGTCGCTAGGAGACAATTTAAATGCGAGTTGGGCTCTTCAGGCATCCATCCTTAGAACCCTGCTCTTGCGTCGTTCCTTATGGGACATCCTTGAGCCATCCAACAGGTCTCGACTGTCCCACAGGAGTCCTTGTGCATGGACCACCTAACAACTCATATCATGGAAAGCTTCCAAGGTCACATGATGCCCCCAATCTTCATGAAGGCAGATCATGGAAAGAAACTCCAACCTGAGCCAACAGCTGATCTCGCCTTGACTTCAGATGCACGAGATCTTGATTCAGCTCTTCAGAGTGTACCTGCTGTGCCCTCACCCCAAAACCTAAGCATAGCTAGTGTTCTCCGACTTCCGTCCTCACTCTCCTGGACCACACGCCCTCTATTTTGGGATTTCTGATGACACAGTGCTGCACTCTGCCTGCCCTCTAGAAGAAAAATATTGCCCTATGGGTCTACCCAGAAACCTCCAATGAGGATAAACCTGCACGTCACTCAACTGTACACCAATTATATAGTCTTGCCTGTGCACTAATGCCCTTTCTGACAGAACCTGAGGCCTGAATTCCCAACCGACACCCAGACAGCTTGCAGTACACTGAGAACATCTTAACCGCCATGGCCTTAGGTCGCCATCTCTTTCCAACTTCGGTTTTCAGGCTACAGAATCCTAGACCTTATCTCTACTCACTTCACATGGGTGAACGTGATGCAGAAATCAGAACTCCTCCTTCCCTCTCGCCAGAATCTTGTGGTTGGCATCTTGTCCAACGTTCAGTGGAGGACCCCTGTAGGGCCTACAGGGGTAGTAGTAGGGCCCCTGAGGGTAGTGTAGGGTCCCTGAGGCCCTGCCTATGCTTAAGAGCTGCGGTGGGCTCAAACACACATTGGGACCCTCAGTTTGAGCCCTGTCCTCAAGTAAAGCCTCTCAGTGGCTGGACCATGAGCCCGCATATGGGGCCTGCCATGCCCCAAGTCACCCAATCTTAACCAGAGGTAGAGACCTCTAGTCACCCCTACTCAAAGCTCTGCTCTGGAATCCCTCTTTGGTGGGACATTTGAGGTAAATAAACACAGAAAGGACTCCTCCCACTCACAGAATGACCCCAATCACTTGGGATTGGGCCATCCCAAGTGATTGGGGTCCAGAGAGAAAGACTCGTCCATGGCCCATGAGGCCAGCCCGACATTCCACGGCCACTATTGACACAAAATCCAGAGACATAAGCTTCAGCAAGCGTTCACACTCACCCTTAGGTCATAGTCCAAAAAATTCTCCTCATAGTCTGTAGATTGGGCCTGCCATACCTACGTCCCCAAACCTAAGCCGAGTTTGTGTTTTCAGACTTCTATCCTGACATCCCTGTCCCACACACCCTCCAGACTGAGGCCCCTGGAGCCACACCTCAGGACTGTGCCTGCCCTCTCCAAGGAAATTCTTCCCATTCCATTGGCCACAACCCTACAGATAAGGAGAAACCTCCAAAGTCCCAGAGGCCATTCCAATAGTGTAGGCCACCCAGGACAAAGAGGGGCGATCTCTCACAAGCTGAGCAACGACGTCAACTCACCCGTAGACAGATAACCCAAGAGAAGAAGATTAAACTGGACTGGCCCCTAGAATGTAATTGGATCCATTGCTTTTTTTTCTAAGCATCTCTCCTCAGAGGCCTGTTTTCCAATACCAGCATATGGAGGATTCCAGAGATACCAATCAGAACAAATCTTGTCTTCACATGGGAAACTTATCCTTTGGAGCTCTGTAAAAGCCTCCAGTTAGGAGAAACCTTCAGGTAGCCGGAGCAACCGCCCTATTCCAAGGTCTCCATGGACACATACCCGCATTATGACCATTCGGCAGGAGAGTACATTTCAACTCAGCCCCGTCGATTACTCCCCCAGAGGCAGAATATCAAACCTGCCTTGTCGCTAGGAGACAACTGGAATGCAAAGCAGACTCTCTAGGCATCCATCCATGGAATCCTGCTCTGGCGCCGTTCCATATGGGATATCCTGGAGCCTTCCAAAAGGTCTTGACTGTCCCACAGAAGGAATCCTTGCAGATTGGAGCATCTCACAACTCCTATCGTGGGAAAACCTACATGGCCTCATGAGATGCTCCCCTTTATAAAGGGGCCATCATGGACAGAAACTCCAACCTGAGCCAACTTCTGATGCATTGCTTTGGTTTCTAGGTATCTCTCCTCAGAGGCCTGGTTTCCAATATCAGAATATGGGGGTTTCCTAAGGAAACAATCAGAACAGATCTCATCTCCACATGGGAAACTTGCTCTTTGGAGCTGTGTCAATACCTCAGGTTAGGAGGATCCTTCAGGGCGCTGGCACCATGGCCCAATCCCAAGGTCTCCAAGGACAAAAACTTACATTATGATCCATGCTCAGGAGAGTCCATTTCAAATCAGCCCCCTCTGCTGCTCACCCAGAGCCAGCAGATCAAACCTTCCTTGTCACTAGGAGACAGTTAGAATGGGAGGCGGGCTTCCCAGGCATCCATTCTTAGAACCCTGCTCTGGAGAACTTCTTTATGGGACGTCTTGAATCCAACCAACCTGTCTTGACCGTCTCGCAAAATGAATCCTTGTGGTTTGAAGCATCACACAATAACACTGTGAGAAAACCTCCATTTCCTCATGATGCCCCACACCTTCATAAATGGGCCATCACGGACAGAAACTCCATCCTAAGCCAAAGTCTGAGCCTCGCCCTGAATTCAGAAGCATGAGATCTCGATTCAGCACTTGAGAGTGTGCCTGCTGGGCCCTCACCCTGAATCCTAAGCCTAACTAGTGTTCCCAGACTTCCGTCCTCAGAATCCTGGCCACACCCCTCCAGTTTGGAAATTCTGGAGACACAATGCAGCACACTGCCTGGCCTCCAGAAGAAAAATGTAGCCCTATAGGGCTAACCAGAAACGCCAAATGAGTAACAACCTGCATGCCACTCGACCATACCCCAATTATACAGTCTAGCCTGTGCACTAAAGCCCTGTCTGACACAGCCTGAGGGCATACCTCCAGTCCAACACCCAGACAGTTGGCCGTACACTGAGCATATCAAACGCACAATGGCTTTAGGCCATCATCTCTACCCAACCTCAATTTTCACCTTCAGAACCTAGACCTTATCTCCACTCACTGCTCAGGAGTGAACGTGATGCAAGAATCAGAACTTATCCTTCGCCTTGGCAAGAAACCTAGTGGTTGGCATGTTGTCCAATGTTCATTGTAGGAGAAAGCAGCATGGACTATGAGGCCCCACCTATTCCAGAGGGCCACAATTTGCACAAACACACATTGTTAACCTCAGCGTGAGCCCTATCCTCATGTAAAGCCTCTTAGTGACTGGAACAACAGCCCACATATGGGGCTTGCCAAGCCCCTAGTCCCCCAATCTCAACCAGAGTTCGAGATGTCTAGTCACCCCTACTCAGGGCTCTACTCTGGAATCCCTCTTTGGTGGGACACCTGAGGTAAAAAAAAAAAAATACAGAAAGGACACTTCCCATTCACAGAATGATCCCAACCACTTGGGATCAGGCCAAATCACCAGAAAAAGAATTGTCCATGGCCCTTGAGGACACCCCGACATTCCACGGCCACCATTGACACAAAATCCAGAGACAAAACCCTGAGCAAGCGCCACATACTCGCCCTTTGTTCATAGCCCGGAAAATTCTCACGGTCTGTAGATCGAGCCTTCATACATACATCCCCAAACCTAAGCTGAGTTTGTGTTTTCAGACTTCTGTCCCCACATTCCTGGCCCACACACCATCCAAGCTGGGGCCCCTGGAGCCACACCTCAGGACTGTGGCTTCCCTCTCCAGGGGAATTCTTCCATTTCCATTGGCCACAACCCTATAGATTAGGAGAATCCTCCAAACTCCCCCAGGCCATTTGAATTGTGTTGGCTGCCCAGGACAAACAGGGATGATCTTTCACAAGTTAGGAAACCAACTCCACTCAGACCCAGAGACAGATATCCCCATAGAATAAGATTGAACTGGAAGGGCACTTAGGCCCTAATCAGATCCATTGCTTTTGATTCCAGTCATCTCTCCTCAGAGGCCTGGTTTCCAATACCAGCATATGGGAGACTCCTTAGGCACTCATCAAAACAATTCTCTTCTCTACATAGGAAACATACTCTTTAGAGCTCCATCAAAACCTCCGGTTATGAACATCCCTCAAGGCCCCGGATCAAGCACCCCATTTCAAGGTCTACATGGACACAAATGCACATTATGACCAATCCACAACTCACCCATTTCAACACACCCGCCTCGGTTGCTCCCCTAGATCCAGCAGATCGAACTTGCCTTGGCTCTCTGAGACACCTGGAATGGGAGGCAGGCTGCCCAGGCATCCATCCTTAGAACCCTGCTCTGGATAACTTTCTTATGGGATGTCCTGGAGCCATCCAACAGGTCTCGACTGTCCCACAGAAGAAATCATTGTGGTTTGGAGCATCTCACAATTCCCATCTTCGGAAAACCTCCATGTCCTCGTGACACCCTCCCCTTCATGAAGGGGCCGTCATGGACAGAAACTCCGACCTAAGCCAACGTCTGATCCTAGCTCTGTCTTCAGGTATACGGGATCTCGAATCATCTCTGCAGAGGGTGCCTGCCCTCCCTTCACCTTGAAATCTAAGTCTGGCTTGTGTTCTCAAAATTTTTTCCTCACACTCCTGGCCCACAAGCCTTCCAGTTTGGGAATGCTGGAACCACTATGTGGCACTGTGTCTTCCCTCCAGAAGAAAAACGTTGCCCTCTGGGGCTACCCAGTAACCACAAATGAGTACCATCCTGCACGAAACTCGACTGCACCCCAATGATACAGTCTAGCCTAGGCACTTATTCCCTGTCTGCCACAGCCTGAGCCTGCACCTCCCAACCCACACTCAACAGCTGGCCGAACACTGAGCACATCGGACACGCCATGGCCTTAGGGCTTCATCTCTTCCCAAGCTCAGTTTTCAGGCTTCAGAACCTAGACCTTAAATCCAATCACAGTCCAGGAGTGAAAGTGTTGAAGAAATTAGAACTCCATCTTCCCCATAGCCAGAAAACTTGTGGTTCCCATACTGTGCAACGTTCAATGTAGGAGAAACCAGCATGGTACTTTAGGCCACGCCCTGACTTGAAAGGATCCTTGGGCACAAAACCACATTGTGAAACTCAGTGTGAGACCTATCCTCAAGGAAGGCCTCTCAGTGTCTGGACCAAGAGCCCACATATGGGGCTTGCCATGTTCTTAGGTCCCAATGTTAACCAGAGGTCTGGTTGTCCAGTTGCCCCCACCCACGACTCTACTCTGGAATCCCTCTTTTGATGGTCCACCTGAGGTAAAAAAACAAAACAAAACAAAAAAAAAGTAAACAAAAAAAACAGAAAGGCCTCCACCCTTCCAACAGAATGACCCCAAACTTTTAGGATCGGGTCAAATCCCCAGAAAGGGAGCCTCATCGATGGCCCATGAGGACACCCCGACATTCCATGGCAATCGGAGACACATTTCCAGAAAAAAAAAAAAAAAAAGCATGAGCAAGCACCTCACATTCGCCCTTTGTTCATATCCCGAAGAGGTCTCCTCACGGTCTATAGATCGGGCCGGCCATACCTACATCCCCCAACCTAAGTGGAGTTTGTGTTTTCAGACTTTTGTCCAAATAGCCCTGGACCACACACGCTCCACACTTGGGTCCCTGGAGCCACACCTCAGGACTGTGCTTCCCTTTCAAGGGAATTCTTCCCATTCCATTGGCCACAACCTTGCAAATTAGGAAAAACCTCCAAAGTCACCGAGGCCATCCCAATAGTGTAGGCCGCCCAGGACAAACAGGGGTGATCTCAAACCAGCTGAGCAACTACCTCCACTCAAACAACAGATGTCCCCAGAGAAAAATATTGAACCAGACAGGCCCCTAGGCCCTAATCAGATCCATTGCTTTGGTTTCCAGGCGTCTGTCCTCAGAGGCCTCGTTTCCAATACCAGCATATGGTGGTTTCCTGAGGCACCAATAAGAACAAATCTCGTCTCCCCATGGAAAACTTGCTCATAGGCGCTTTTTCATAATCTCTGGTTAGGAGAATCCTTCAGGGCCCTGGTGCCACTGCCCCATACCAAGGTCTCCATGGACTCAAACCAACATTAAGACCATCCTCAGGAAAGTCCATTTCAACTCAGCCCCCTCTGTTGCTACCCCAAGCCAGCAGATCAAACGTTTCTTGTTGCTAGGAGACAATTGGAATGTGAGGCTGGCTGCCCAGGCATCCATACTTAGAACCCTGTTCTGGAAAAATACCTTATAAGACGTCCTGGAGCCATCCAACAAATCTTAATTGTCCCACAGAAGGAATCCTTGCGGTTTGGAGCATCTCACAACTCCAATAGTGGGAAAACCCCCATGGCCTCCTAATGCCCCCCCTTCCTGAAGGGTCAACATGGACAGAAACTAAACCTGAGCCAAAGTCTGAACCTCGACCTGACTTCAGACGCATGAGATCTCAATTCAGCTCTGCAGAGTGTGCCTGCCATATCCTTGCCCCGAAACCTAAGCCTAGCTTGTGTTCTCAGACTTCCGTCCTCACTCTCCTGGCCCACAAGCCCTCCAGTTTGGGAATTCCGAAGCCACAATGCAGCACTCTGCCTGCCCTCCAGAAGAAAAACTTTGCCCTATGCTGCTAATAAGAAACCCCAAATGATTTTCTAATGCATGCCACTCGATTGTAAAGCAATTATACAGCCCACCCTGTATACTAATGCCCTGTCTGGCACAGCCTGAGACAAGACATCCCAAACGACACCCAGACAGCTGGCCCCAACCTGGACACATAGGACCCGCTATGGCTGTAGGTCGTCATCTCTTCCCAACCTCGGTTTTCAGGCTTCAGAACCTAGACCTTATCTCCAATCACTGCCCAGGGGTGAACGTGCTGCAGAAATTAGAATTCCTCCTTCCCCATGGCCAGAAACCTTGTGGTTGGCATGTTGTCCAACGTTCAGTGTGGGAAAACCTGCATTGTCCGAAAGGCCACGCCAGTGCTTGAGGGCCGCCTAGGGCACAGACATGCATTGTGACCTGCAGCGTGAGTCCCATATTAAAGTAACGCCTCTCAGTGGCTGGACCAAGATCCTGCATATGGGGCTTGTCATATCCATAGGCCCCCAGGCTTAACCAGAGGGCGAGTGTTCCAGGTGTCAGTACCCACTGCTATGCTCTAGAATCCCTCTACTGGGGGGACACATGAAGCAGAAAACAGGACACTTCCCTTCCCACAGAATGACCCCAAACTCTTGGGGGCTGGACAAACTACCAGAGAGGGAGACTTCTACGACCCATGAGGCAACTCCTACATTAAACGGCCATTGTGGACAAAACATCCAGAGACAAAAGCCTGAGCGACTGCCTCCCTCTCACCCTTCTTTCATATCCAGAGGAGCTCCCCTCATGGACTGTAGATCAGGCCTGCCATAACCTCGGCCACAAACCTGAGCTGAGTTAGGGTTTTTGGATGTCTGTCTGCACAGCCATGGCCCACACAGCCTCCAGGCTGGGGTCTCTGGAGCCACACCACAGAACTGTGCCTGCTCTCTCCTAAGAAACTGCCCATTCCATTGGCCACAACTCTACAAAATAGTAGAAACCTCAAGGTCCCCAAGGACATCCCACTACCGCAAGCCGCACTGGACAAATAGGGGCATTATGACACAAGCTGAGCAATTACTACCTCCATGCAGACACACAGACAGATATCCGCAGAGACAGAAGATTGAACCAGACACGCCCCTAGGCCCTATTATGAACTCTTGCTTTGGTGTCCAGGTATCACTCCTCAGAGGCCTGGGTTCGAAGACCAGCATACGGGGCTTTCCTGAGGCACCAGACAGAAGACCTCTCATCTCCACATGGGAAGCTTCCTTGTTGGAGTTGTGTCAAGCCCTTCGGGTTGGAGAATGCTGCAGAGTCCCTTAGCTACTGCCACATTCCAAGGTCTCCAAGGCCACCAACCCACATTATGACTCATCCTCGGCAGAGTCCATTAAACTCAGCCTTCTGGGTAGCTCACACAAGAGCCCGCAGATTGAGCGTGCCTTGTCTCGACCAGGCAATGGGAAGGTGAGTTGGCGTTTCTCGGCATCCATGCTTAGGGCCCTGCTCTCGAGTCTCTCTGTATGGGGCATCCTGGAACCATCCAATAGTACTCGACTGTCCTGAAGAAGGAAACTTTGAAGTATGGAGCAGCTCACAACTCCCAGCGTAGGGAACCTCCCTGAACTCATGACGCCCCCACCCCCTTCAGGATGGGGCCGTCATGGACACAAACTCCAGCTTGAGGCAACATCTGATAATCGCCCGGACCTCACGTGCAGGAGATCTCGATTCAGCCTCTGCAGAGTGGGCCTGCCATGCTCTTGGCCCCAAAACTCGTGCTAGCTTGTGTTTTCAGACTTCCTTCCTCACAATCCTGGCCACACACCTCCAGTTTGGCAATTCTGGAGACACAATGCAGCACTCTGCCTGCCCTCCAGAAGAAAAATGTTGCCCTATAGGGCTAACCAGAAACGCCAAATGAGTAACAACCTGCATGCCACTCGACCATACCCCAATTATACAGTCTAGCCTGTGCACTAAAGCCCTGTCTGACACAGCCTGAGGGCATACCTCCAGTCCAACACCCAGACAGCTGGCCGTAACACAGAGCATATCACACCCACAATGGCTTTAGGCCATCATCTCTACCCAACCTCAATTTTCACCTTCAGAACCTAGACCTTATCTCCACTCACTGCTCAGGAGTGAACGTGATGCAAGAATCAGAAATTCTCCTTCGCCTTGGCAAGAAACCTAGTGGTTGGCATGTTGTCCAATGTTCATTGTAGGAGAAAGCAGCATGGACTATGAAGCCCCACCTATCCCTGAGGGCCACAATGTGCACAAACACACATTGTGACCCTCAGCGTGAGCCCTATCCTCATGTAAAGCCTCTTAGTGACTGGAACAACAGCCCTCATATGGGGCTTGCCAGGCCCCTAGTCCCCCAATCTCAACCAGAGTTCGAGATGTCTAGTCACCCCTACTCAGGGCTCTACTCGGGAATCCCTCTTTGGTGGGACACCTGAGGTAAAAAAAAAAAAAATACAGAAAGGACTCTTCCCATCCACAGAATGATCCCAACCACTTGGGATCAGGCCAAATCACCAGAGAACGAATTGTCCATGGCCCTTGAGGACACCCCTACATTCCACGGCCACCATTGACACAAAATCCAGAGACAAAACCCTGAGCAAGCGCCACATACTCGCCCTTTGTTCATAGCCCGGAAAATTCTCACGGTCTGTAGATCGAGCCTTCATACATACATCCCCAAACCTAAGCTGAGTTTGTGTTTTCAGACTTCTGTCCCCACATTCCTGGCCCACACACCATCCAAGCTGGGGCCCCTAGAGCCTCACCTCAGGACTGTGGCTTCCCTCTCCAGGGGAATTCTGCCATTTCCATTGGCCACAACCCTATAGATTAGGAGAATCCTCCAAACTCCCCCAGGCCATCCGAATTGTGTTGGCTGCCCAAGACACACAGGGATGATCTTTCACAAGTTAGGAAACCACCTCCACTCAGACCCAGAGACAGATATCCCCATAGAATAAGATTGTACTGGATGGGCACTTAGGCCCTAATCAGATCCATTGCTTTTGATTCCAGTCATTTCTCCTCAGAGGCCTGGTTTCCAATACCAGCATATGGGAGACTCCTTAGGCACTCATCAAAACAATTCTCTTCTCTACATAGGAAACATACTCTTTAGAGCTCCATCAAAACCTCCGGTTATGAACATCCCTCAAGGCCCCGGATCAAGCACCCCATTCCAAGGTCTACATGGACACAAATGCACATTATGACCCATCCTCAACTCACCTTTTTCAACACACCCGCCTCGGTTGCTCCCCTAGATCCAACAGATCGAACTTGCCTTGGCTCTCTGAGACACCTGGAATGGGAGGCAGGCTGCCCAGGCATCCATCCTTAGAACCCTGCTCTGGATAACTTCCTTATGGGATGTCCTGGAGCCATCCAACATGTCTCGACTGTCCCACAGAAGGAATCATTGTGGTTTGGAGCATCTCACAATTCCCATAGTGGGAAAACCTCCATGTTCTCGTGACACCCTCCCCTTCATGAAGGGGCCGTCATGGACAGAAACTCCGACCTAAGAAAAAGTCTGATCCTAGCTCTGTCTTCAAGTATACGGGATCTCGAATCATCTCTGCAGAGGGTGCCTGCCGTCCACTCACCCCGAAATCTAAGTCTGGCTTGTGTTCTCAGAATTTTTTCCTCACACTCCTGGCCCACAAGCCTTCCAGTTTGGGAATTCTGGAGCCACTATGTGGCACTGTGTCTTCCCTCCAGAAGAAAAACTTTTCCCTCTGGGGCTACCCAGTAACCACAAATGAGTACCATCCTGCACGAAACTCGACTGCATCCCAATGATACAGTCTAGCCTGGGCACTAATTCCCTGTCTGGCACAGCCTGAGCCTGCACCTTCCAACCCACACTCAACAGCTGGCCGAACACTGAGCACATAGGACACACCATGGCCTTAGGGCTTCATCTCTTCCCAAGCTCAGTTTTCAGGCTTCAGAACCCTGACCTTAAATCCAATCACAATCCAGGAGTGAAAGTGTTGCAGAAATTAGAACTCCATCTTCCCCATTGCCAGAAAACTTGTGGTTCCAATACAGTGCAACGTTCAGTGTAGGAGAAACCAGCATGGTACATTAGGCCACGCCCTGACTTGAGGGGCTCCTTGGGCACAAAACCACATTGTGAAACTCAGTGTGAGACCTATCCTCAAGGAAGGCCTCTCAGTGTCTGGACCAAGAGCCCACATATGGGGCTTGCCATGTTCTTAGGTCCCAATGTTAACCAGAGCTCCGGTTGTCCAGTTGCCCGCACCCACGACTCTTCTCTGGAATCCCTCTTTTGGTGGTCCACCTGAGGTAAAAAAACAAAACAAAACAAAACAAAACAAAACAAAAAAAAATAAACAAAAAAAACATAACGGCCTCCTCCCTTCCCGAAGAATGACCCCAAACTCTTGGTATCGGGTCAAATCCCCCGAAAGGGAGCCTCATCGATGGCCCATGAGGACACCCCGACATTCCATGGCAATCGGTGACACATTTCCAGAAAAAAAAAAAAAAAAAAAGCATGAGCAAGCACCTCACATTCGCCCTTTGTTCATATCCCGAAGAGGTCTCCTCACGGTCTATAGATCGGGCCGGCCATACCTACATCCCCCAACCTAAGTGGAGTTTGTGTTTTCAGACTTTTGTCCAAATAGCCCTGGACCACACACGCTCCACACTTGGGTCCCTGGAGCCACACCTCAGGACTGTGCTTCCCTTTCAAAGGAATTCTTCCCATTCCATTGGCCACAAACTTGCAAATTAGGAAAAACCTCCAAAGTCACCGAGGCCATCCCAATAGTGTAGGCCGCCCAGGACAAACATGGGTGATCCCAAACCAGCTGAGCAACTACCTCCACTCAGACAACAGATGTCCCCAGAGAAGAATATTGAACCGGACAGGCCCCAAGGCCCTAATCAGATCCATTGCTTTGGTTTCCAGGCATCTCTCCTCTGAGGCCTCGTTTCCAATACCAGCATATGGTGGTTTCCTGAGGCACCAATAAGAACAAATCTCGTCTCCCCTTGGAAAACTTGCTCATTGGCGCTTTTTCATAACCTCTGGTTAGGAGAATCCTTCAGGGCCCTGGTGCCACTGCCCCATACCAAGGTCTCCATGGACTCAAACCAACATTAAGACCATCCTCAGGAAAGTCCATTTCAACTCAGCCCCCTCTGTTGCTACCCCAAGCCAGCAGATCAAACGTTTCTTGTTGCTAGGAGACAATTGGAATGTGAAGCTGGCTGCCCAGGCATCCATACTTAGAACCCTGTTCTGGAAAAATACCTTATAAGACGTCCTGGAGCCATCCAACAAATCTTAATTGTCCCACAGAAGGAATCCTTGCGGTTTGGAGCATCTCACAACTCCAATAGTGGGAAAACCCCCAT
This sequence comes from Mustela nivalis, assembly GCF_964662115.1. NCBI lineage: Eukaryota > Metazoa > Chordata > Mammalia > Carnivora > Mustelidae > Mustela > Mustela nivalis. The sequence goes on from NW_028135849.1 coordinate 293,950, forward strand.
GGCCTCATAATGTCCCCCCTTCCTGAAGGGGCCAACATGGACAGAAACTCAAACCTGAGCCAAAGTCTGAACCTCGACCTGACTTCAGACGTATGAGATCTCAATTCAGCTCTGCAGAGTGTGCCTGCCATGTCCTTGCCCCGACACCTAAGCCTAGCTTGTGTTCTCAGACTTCCGTCCTCACTCTCCTGGCCCACAAGCCCTCCAGTTTGGGAATTCCGAAGCCACAATGCAGCACTCTGCCTGCCCTCCAGAAGAAAAACTTTGCCCTATGCTGCTAATAAGAAACCCCAAATGATTTTCTAATGCATGCCACTCGATTGTAAAGCAATTATACAGCCCACCCTGTATACTAATGCCCTGTCTGGCACAGCCTGAGACAAGACATCCCAAACGACACCCAGACAGCTGGCCCCAACCTGGACACATAGGACCCGCTATGGCTGTAGGTCGTCATCTCTTCCCAACCTCGGTTTTCAGGCTTCAGAACCTAGACCTTATCTCCAATCACTGCCCAGGGGTGAACGTGATGCAGAAATTAGAATTCCTCCTAGCCCCATGGCCAGACACCTTGTGGTTGGCATGTTGTCCAACGTTCAATGTGGGAAAACCTGCATTGTCGGAAAGGCCACGCCAGTGCTTGAGGGCCGCCTAGGGCACAGACATGCATTGTGACCTGCAGCGTGAGTCCCGTATTAAAGTAACGCCTCTCAGAGGCTGGACCAAGATCCTGCATATGGGGCTTGTCATATCCATAGGCCCCCAGGCTTAACCAGAGGGCGAGTATTCCAGTTGTCAGTACCCACTGCTATGCTCTAGAATCCCTCTACTGGGGGGACACATGAAGCAGAAAACAGGACACTTCCCTTCCCACAGAATGACCCCAAACTCTTGGGGGCTGGACAAACTACCAGAGAGGGAGACTTCTACGACCCATGAGGCAACTCCTACATTAAACGGCCATTGTGGACAAAACATCCAGAGACAAAAGCCTGAGCGACTGCCTCCCTCTCACCCTTCTTTCATATCCAGAGGAGCTCCCCTCATGGACTGTAGATCAGGCCTGCCGTAACCTCGGCCCCAAACCTGAGCTGAGTTAGGGTTTTTGGATGTCTGTCTGCACAGCCATGGCCCACACAGCCTCCAGGCTTGGGTCTCTGGAGCCACACCACAGAACTGTGCCTGCTCTCTCCTAAGAAACTGCCCATTCCATTGGCCACAACTCTACAAAATAGTAGAAACCTCAAGGTCCCCAAGGACATCCCACTACCGCAAGCCGCACTGGACAAATAGGGGCATTATGACACAAGCTGAGCAATTACTACCTCCATGCAGACACACAGACAGATATCCGCAGAGACAGAAGATTGAACCAGACACGCCCCTAGGCCCTATTATGAACTCTTGCTTTGGTGTCCAGGTATCACTCCTCAGAGGCCTGGGTTCGAAGACCAGCATACGGGGCTTTCCTGAGGCACCAGACAGAAGACCTCTCATCTCCACATGGGAAGCTTCCTTGTTGGAGTTGTGTCAAGCCCTTCGGGTTGGAGAATCCTGCAGAGTCCCTTAGCTACTGCCACATTCCAAGGTCTCCATGGCCACCAACCCACATTATGACTCATCCTTGGCAGAGTCCATTTAAACTCAGCCTTCTGGGTAGCTCACCCAAGAGCCCGCAGATTGAGCGTGCCTTGTCTCGACCAGGCAATGGGAAGGTGAGTTGGCGTTTCTCGGCATCCATGCTTAGGGCCCTGCTCTCGAGTCTCTCTGTATGGGGCATCCTGGAACCATCCAATAGTACTCGACTGTCCTGAAGAAGGAAACTTTGAAGTATGGAGCAGCTCACAACTCCCAGCGTAGGGAAACCTCCCTGGACTCATGACGCCCCCACCCCCTTCAGGAAGGGGCCGTCATGGACACAAACTCCAGCTTGAGGCAACATCTGATAATCGCCCGGACCTCACGTGCAGGAGATCTCGATTCAGCCTCTGCAGAGTGGGCCTGCCATGCTCTTGGCCCCAAAACTCGTGCTAGCTTGTGTTTTCAGACTTCCTTCCTCACAATCCTGGCCACACCCCTCCAGTTTGGCAATTCTGGAGACACAATGCAGCACTCTGCCTGCCCTCCAGAAGAAAAATGTTGCCCTATAGGGCTAACCAGAAACGCCAAATGAGTAACAACCTGCATGCCACTCGACCATACCCCAATTATACAGTCTAGCCTGTGCACTAAAGCCCTGTCTGACACAGCCTGAGGGCAGACCTCCAGTCCAACACCCAGACAGCTGGCCGTACACCGAGCATATCACACCCACAATGGCTTTAGGCCATCATCTCTACCCAACCTCAGTTTTCACCTTCAGAACCTAGACCTTATCTCCACTCACTGCTCAGGAGTGAACGTGATGCAAGAATCAGAAATTCTCCTTCGCCTTGGCAAGAAACCTATTGGTTGGCATGTTGTCCAATGTTCATTGTAGGAGAAAGCAGCATGGACTATGAGGCCCCACCAATCCCTGAGGGCCACAATGTGCACAAACACACATTGTGACCCTCAGCGTGAGCCCTATGCTCATGTAAAGCCTCTTAGTGACTGGAACAACAGCCCCCATATGGGGCTTGCCAAGCCCCTAGTCCCCCAATCTCAACCAGAGTTCGAGATGTCTAGTCACCCCTACTCAGGGCTGTACTCGGGAATCCCTCTTTGGTGGGACACTTGAGGTAAAAAAAAAAATACAGAAAGGAATCTTCCCATCCACAGAATGATCCAAACCACTTGGGATCAGGCCAAATCACCAGAGAAAGAATTGTCCATGGCCCTTGAGGACACCCCGACATTCCACGGCCACCATTGACACAAAATCCAGAGACAAAACCCTGAGCAAGTGCCACATACTCGCCCTTTGTTCATAGCCCGGAAAATTCTCACGGTCTGTAGATCGAGCCTTTATACATACATCCCCAAACCTAAGCTGAGTTTGTGTTTTCAGACTTCTGTCCCCACAGGCCTGGACCACACACTCTCCACACTTGGGTCCCTGGAGCCACACCTCAGTACTGTGCTTCCCTTTCAAGGGAATTATTCCCATTCCATTGGCCACAACCTTGCAAATTTGGAAAAACCTCCAAAGTCACCGAGGCCATCCCAATAGTGTAGGCTGCCTAGGACAAACAGGGGTGATCTCAAACCAGCTGAGCAACTACCTCCACTCAGATAACAGATGACCCAAGAGAAGAATATTGAACCGGACAGGCCCCTAGGCCCTAATCAGATCCATTGCTTTGGTTTCCAGGCATCTGTCCACAGAGGCCTCGTTTCCAATACCAGCATATGGTGGTTTCCAGAGGCACCAATAAGAACAAATCTCGTCTCCCCATGGAAAACTTGCTCATTGGAGCTTTGTCATAACCTCTGGTTAGGAGAATCCTTCAGGGCCACTGCCCCATACCAAGGTCTCCATGGACTCAAACCAACATTAAGACCATCCTCAGGAAAGTCCATTTCAACTCAGCCCCCTCTGTTGCTACCCCAAGCCAGCAGATCAAACGTTTCTTGTTGCTAGGAGACAATTGGAATGTGAGGCTGGCTGCCCAAGTATCCATACTTAGAACCCTGTTCTGGAAAAATACCTTATAAGACGTCCTGGAGCCATCCAACAAATCTTAATTGTCCCACAGAAGGAATCCTTGCCGTTTGGAGCATCTCACAACTCCAATAGTGGGAAAACCCCCATGGCCTCATAATGCCCCCCCTTCCTGAAGGGGCCAACATGGACAGAAACTCAAACCTGAGCCAAAGTCTGAACCTCGACCTGACTTCAGATGCATGAGATGTCAATTCAGCTCTGCAGAGTGTGCCTGCCATGTCCTTGCCCCGACACCTAAGCCTAGCTTGTGTTCTCAGACTTCCGTCCTCACTCTCCTGGCCCACAAGCCCTCCAGTTTGGGAATTCCGAAGCCACAATGCAGCACTCTGCCTGCCCTCCAGAAGAAAAACTTTGCCGTATGCTGCTAATAAGAAACCCCAAATGATTTTCTAATGCATGCCACTCGATTGTAAAGCAATTATACAGCCCACCCTGTATACTAATGCCCTGTCTGGCACAGCCTGAGACAAGAGATACCAAACGACACCCAGACAGCTGGCCCCAACCTGGACACATAGGACCCGCTATGGCTGTAGGTCGTCATCTCTTCCCAACCTCGGTTTTCAGGCTTCAGAACCTAGACCTTATCTCCAATCACTGCCCAGGGGTGAACGTGCTGCAGAAATTAGAATTCCTCCTTCCCCATGGCCAGAAACCTTGTGGTTGGCATGTTGTCCAACGTTCAGTGTGGGAAAACCTGCATTGTCCGAAAGGCCACGCCAGTGCTTGAGGGCCGCCTAGGGCACAGACATGCATTGTGACCTGCAGCGTGAGTCCCATATTAAAGTAACGCCTCTCAGTGGCTGGACCAAGATCCTGCATATGGGGCTTGTCATATCCATAGGCCCCCAGGCTTAACCAGAGGGCGAGTGTTCCAGGTGTCAGTACCCACTGCTATGCTCTAGAATCCCTCTACTGGGGGGACACATGAAGCAGAAAACAGGACACTTCCCTTCCCACAGAATGACCCCAAACTCTTGGGGGCTGGACAAACTACCAGAGAGGGAGACTTCTACGACCCATGAGGCAACTCCTACATTAAACGGCCATTGTGGACAAAACATCCAGAGACAAAAGCCTGAGCGACTGCCTCCCTCTCACCCTTCTTTCATATCCAGAGGAGCTCCCCTCATGGACTGTAGATCAGGCCTGCCGTAACCTCGGCCCCAAACCTGAGCTGAGTTAGGGTTTTTGGATGTCTGTCTGCACAGCCATGGCCCACACAACCTCCAGGCTGGGGTCTCTGGAGCCACACCACAGTACTGTGCCTGCTCTCTCCTAAGAAACTGCCCATTCCATTGGCCACAACTCTACAAAATAGTAGAAACCTCAAGGTCCCCAAGGACATCCCACTACCGCAAGCTGCACTGGACAAATAGGGGCATTATGACACAAGCTGAGCAACTACTACCTCCATGCAGACACACAGACAGATATCCGCAGAGACAGAAGATTGAACCAGACAGGCCCCTAGGCCCTATTATGAACTCTTGCTTTGGTGTCCAGGTATCACTCCTCAGAGGCCTGGGTTCGAAAACCAGCATACGGGGCTTACATGAGGCACCAGACGGAAGACCTCTCATCTCCACATGGGAAGCTTCCTTGTTGGAGTTGTGTCAAGCCCTTCGGGTTGGAGAATCCTGCAGAGTCCCTTAACTACTGCCACATTCCAAGGTCTCCATGGCCACCAACCCACATTATGACTCATCCTCGGCAGAGTCCATTAAACTCGGCCTTCTGGGTAGCTCACCCAAGAGCCCGCAGATTGAGCATGCCTTGTCTCGACCAAGCAATGGGAAGGTGAGTTGGCGTTTCTCGGCATCCATGCTTAGGCCCCTGCTCTGAGTCTTTCTGTATGGGGCATCCTGGAACCATCCAATAGTACTCGACTGTCCTGAAGAAGGAAACTTTGAAGTTTGGAGCAGCTCACAACTCCCAGAGTAGGGAAACCTCCCTGGACTCATGACGCCCCCCACCCCCTTCAGGAAGGGGCCGTCATGGACACAAACTCCAGCTTGAGGCAACATCTGATAATCGCCCTGACCTCACGTGCAGGGGATCTCGATTCAGCCTCTGCAGAGTGGGCCTGCCATGCTCTTGGCCCCAAAACTCGTGCTAGCTTGTGTTTACAGACTTCCTTCCTCACAATCCTGGCCACACCCCTCCAGTTTGGCAATTCTGGAGACACAATGCAGCACTCTGCCCGCCCTCCAGAAGAAAAATGTTGCCCTATAGGGCTAACCAGAAACGCCAAATGAGTAACAACCTGCATGCCACTCGACCATACCCCAATTATACAGTCTAGCCTGTGCACTAAAGCCCTGTCTGACACAGCCTGAGGGCAGACCTCCAGTCCAACACCCAGACAGCTGGCCATACACAGAGCATATCACACCCACAATGGCTTTAGGCCATCATCTCTACCCAACCTCAGTTTTCACCTTCAGAACCTAGAACTTATCTCCACTCACTGCTCAGGAGTGAACGTGATGCAAGAATCAGAACTTCTCCTTCGCCTTGGCAAGAAACCTAGTGGTTGGCATGTTGTCCAATGTTCATTGTAGGAGAAAGCAGCATGGACAATGAGGCCCCACCTATCCCTGAGGGCCACAATGTGCACAAATACACATTGTGACCCTCAGCGTGAGCCCTATCCTCATGTAAAGCCTCTTAGTGACTGGAACAACAGCCCCCATATGGGGCTTGCCAAGCCCCTAGTCCCCCAATCTCAACCAGAGTTCGAGATGTCTAGTCACCCCTACTCAGGGCTCTACTCAGGAATCCCTCTTTGGTGGGACACTTGAGGTAAAAAAAAAAACAGAAAGGACTCTTCCCATCCACAGAATGATCCCAACAACTTGGGATCAGGCCAAATCACCAGAGAAAGAATTGTCCATGGCCCTTGAGGACACCCCGATATTCCACGGCCACCATTGACACAAAATCCAGAGACAAAACCCTTATCAAGCGCCACATACTCGCCCATTGTTCATAGCCCAGAAAATTCTCACGGTCTGTAGATCGAGCCTTCATACATACATCCCCAAACCTAAGCTGAGTTTGTGTTTTCAGACTTCTGTCCCCACAGGCCTGGACCACACACGCTCCACACTTGGGTCCCTGGAGCCACGCCTCAGGACTGTGCTTCCCTTTCAAGGGAATTCTTCCCATTCCATTGGCCACAACCTTGCAAATTTGGAAAAACCTCCAAAGTCACCGAGGCCATCCCAATAGTGTAGGCTGCCTAGGACAAACTGGGGTGATCTCAAACCAGCTGAGCAACTACCTCCACTCAGACAACAGATGTCCCAAGAGAAGAATATTGAACCGGACAGGCCCCTAGGCCCTAATCAGATCCATTGCTTTGGTTTCCAGGCATCTGTAATCAGAGGCCTCGTTTCCAATACCAGCATATGGTGGTTTCCCGAGGCACAAATAAGAACAAATCTCGTCTCCCCATGGAAAACTTGCTCATTGGAGCTTTGTCATAACCTCTGGTTAGGAGAATCCTTCAGGGCCCTGGTGCCACTGCCCCATACCAAGGTCTCCATGGACTCAAACCAACATTAAGACCATCCTCAGGAAAGTCCATTTCAACTCAGCCCCCTCTGTTGCTACCCCAAGCCAGCAGATCAAACGTTTCTTGTTGCTAGGAGACAATTGGAATGTGAGGCTGGCTGCCCAGGCATCCATACTTAGAACCCTGTTCTGGAAAAATACCTTATAAGACGTCCTGGAGCCATCCAACAAATCTTAATTGTCCCACAGAAGGAATCCTTGCGGTTTGGAGCATTTCACAACTCCAATAGTGGGAAAACCCCCATGGCCTCATAATGCCCCCCCTTCCTGAAGGGGCCAACATGGACAGAAACTCAAACCTGAGCCAAAGTCTGAACCTCGACCTGACTTCAGACGCATGAGATCTCAATTCAGCTCTGCAGAGTGTGCCTGCCATGTCCTTGCCCCGACACCTAAGCCTAGCTTGTGTTCTCAGACTTCCGTCCTCACTCTCCTGGCCCACAAGCCCTCCAGTTTGGGAATTCCGAAGCCACAATGCAGCACTCTGCCTGCCCTCCAGAAGAAAAACTTTGCCCTATGCTGCTAATAAGAAACCCCAAATGATTTTCTAATGCATGCCACTCGATTGTAAAGCAATTATACAGCCCACCCTGTATACTAATGCCCTGTCTGGCACAGCCTGAGACAAGACATCCCAAACGACACCCAGACAGCTGGCCCCAACCTGGACACATAGGACCCGCTATGGCTGTAGGTCGTCATCTCTTCCCAACCTCGGTTTTCAGGCTTCAGAACCTAGACCTTATCTCCAATCACTGCCCAGGGGTGAACGTGCTGCAGAAATTAGAATTCCTCCTTCCCCATGGCCAGAACCCTTGTGGTTGGCATGTTGTCCAACGTTCAATGTGGGAAAACCTGCATTGTCCGAAAGGCCACGCCAGTGCTTGAGGGCCGCCTAGGGCACAGACATGCATTGTGACCTGCAGCGTGAGTCCCGTATTAAAGTAACGCCTCTCAGTGGCTGGACCAAGATCCTGCATATGGGGCTTGTCATATCCATAGGCCCCCAGGCTTAACCAGAGGGCGAGTATTCCAGTTGTCAGTACCCACTGCTATGCTCTAGAATCCCTCTACTGGGGGGACACATGAAGCAGAAAACAGGACACTTCCCTTCCCACAGAATGACCCCAAACTCTTGGGGGCTGGACAAACTACCAGAGAGGGAGACTTCTACGACCCATGAGGCAACTCCTACATTAAACGGCCATTGTGGACAAAACATCCAGAGACAAAAGCCTGAGCGACTACCTCCCTCTCACCCTTCGTTCATATCCAGAGGAGCTCCCCTCATGGACTGTAGATCAGGCCTGCCATAACCTCGGCCCCAAACCTGAGCTGAGTTAGGGTTTTTGGATGTCTGTCTGCACAGCCATGGCCCACACAGCCTCCAGGCTGGGGTCTCTGGAGCTACACCACAGAACTGTGCCTGCTCTCTCCTAAGAAACTGCCCATTCCATTGGCCACAACTCTACAAAATAGTAGAAACCTCAAGGTCCCCAAGGACATCCCACTACCGCAAGCCGCACTGGACAAATAGGGGCATTATGACACAAGCTGAGCAACTACTACCTCCATGCAGACACACAGACAGATATCCGCAGAGACAGAAGATTGAACCAGACAGGCCCCTAGGCCCTATTATGAACTCTTGCTTTGGTGTCCAGGTATCACTCCTCAGAGGCCTGGGTTCGAAGACCAGCATATGGGGCTTTCCTGAGGCACAAGACAGAAGACCTCTCATCTCCACATGGGAAGCTTCCTTGTTGGAGTTGTGTCAAGCCCTTCATGTTGGAGAATCCTGCAGAGTACCTTAACTACTGCCACATTCCAAGGTCTCCATGGCCACCAACCCACATTATGACTCATCCTCGGCAGAGTCCATTTAAACTCAGCCTTCTAGGTAGCTCACCCAAGAGCCCGCTGATTGAGCGTGCCTTGTCTGGACCAAGCAATGGGAAGGTGAGTTGGCGTTTCTCGGCATCCATGCTTAGGCACCTACTCTCGAGTCTTTCTGTATGGGGCATCCTGGAACCATCCAATAGTACTCGACTGTCCTGAAGAAGGAAACTTTGAAGTTGGGAGCAGCTCACAACTCCCAGCTAGGGAAACCTCCCTGAACTCATGACGCCCCCACCCCCTTCAGGAAGGGGCCGTCATGGACACAAACTCCAGCTTGAGGCAACATCTGATAATCGCCCTGACCTCACCTGCAGGAGATCTCGATACAGCCTTGCAGAGTGGGCCTGCCATGCTCTTGGCCCCAAAACTCGTGCTAGCTTGTGTTTTCAGACTTACTTCCTCACAATCCTGACCACACCCCTCCAGTTTGGCAATTCTGGAGACACAATGCAGCACTCTGCCTGCCCTCCAGAAGAAAAATGTTGCCCTATAGGGCTAACCAGAAATGCCAAATGAGTAACAACCTGCATGCCACTCGACCATACCCCAATTATACAGTCTAGCCTGTGCACCAAAGCCCTCTATGACACAGCCTGAGGGCAGAACTCCAGTCCAACACCCAGACAGCTGGCCATACACAGAGCATATCACACCCACAATGGCTTTAGGACATCATCTATATCCAAACTCAGTTTTCACCTTCAGTACCTAGACCTTATCTGCACTCACTGCTCAGGAGTGAACGTGATGCAAAAATCAGAACTTCTCCTTCGCCTTGGCAAGAAACCTAGTGGTTGGCATGTTGTCCAATGTTCATTGTAGGAGAAAGCACCATGGACTATGAGGCCCCACCTATCCCTGAGGGCCACAATTTGCACAAACACACATTGTGACCCTCAGCGTGAGCCCTATCCTCATGTAAAGCCTCTTAGTGACTGGAACACAGCCCACATATGGGGCTTGCCAAGCCCCTAGTCCCCCAATCTCAACCAGAGTTCGAGATGTCTAGTCACCCCTACTCAGGGCTCTACTCTGGAATCCCTCTTTGGTGGGACACCTGAGGTAAAAAAAAAAAAAAAATACAGAATGGACTCTTCCCATCCACAGAATGATCCCAACCGCTTGGGATCAGGCCAAATCACTAGAGAAAGAATTGTCCATGGCCATTGAGGACACCCCGACATTCCACGGCCACCATTGACACAAAATCCAGAGACAAAAGCCTGAGCAAGCGACACATACTCGCCCTTTGTTCATACCCCGGAAAAATCTCACGGTCTGTAGATCGAGCCTTCATACATACATCCCCAAACCTAAGCTGAGTTTGTGTTTTCAGTCTTCTGTCCCCACAGTCCTGGCCCACACACCATCCAAGCTGGGGCCCCTGGAGCCACACCTCAGGACTGTGACTTCCCTCTCCAGGGGAATTCTGCCATTTCCATTGGCCACAACCCTATAGATTAGGAGAATCCTCCAAACTCCCCCATGCCATCCGAATTGTGTTGGCTGCCCAGGACAAACAGGGATGATCTTTCACAAGTTAGGAAACCACCTCCACTCAGACACAGAGACAGATATCCCCATAGAGTAAGATTGAACTGGACGGGCACTGAGGCCCTAATCAGATCCATTGCTTTTGATTCCAGTCATCTCTCCTCAGAGGCCTGGTTTCCAATACCAGCATATGGGAGATTCCTTAGGCACTCATCAAAACAATTCTCTTCTCTACATAGGAAACATACTCTTTAGAGCTCCATCAAAACCTCCGGTTATGAACATCCCTCAAGGCCCCGGATCAAGCACCCCATTCCAAGGTCTACATCGACACAAATGCACATTATGACCCATCCTCAACTCACCCATTTCAAAACACCCGCCTCGGTTGCTCCCCTAGATCCAGCAGATCGAACTTGCCTTGGCTCTATGAGACACCTGGAATGGGAGGCAGGCTGCCCAGGCATCCATCCTTAGAACCCTGCTATGGATAACTTCCTTATGGGATATCTGTCCCACAGAAAGAATCATTGTGATTTGGAGCATCTCACAATTCCCATCGTCGGACAACCACCATGTCCTCGTGACCCCCTCCCTTCATGAAGGGGCCATCATGGACAGAAACTCCGACCTAAGAAAACGTCTGATCCTAGCTCTGTCTTCAGGTATACGGGATCTTGAATCATCTCTGCAGAGGGTGCCTACCGTCCCCTCACCCCGAAATCTAAGTCTGGCTTGTGTTCTCAGAATTTTTTCCTCACACTCCTGGCCCACAAGCCTTCCAGTATGAGAATTCTGGAGCCACTATGTGGCACTGTGTCTTCCCTCCAGAAGAAAAACGTTGCCCTCTGGGGCTACCCAGTAACCACAAATGAGTACCATCCTGCACGAAACTCAACTGCATCCCAGTGATGCAGTCTAGCCTGGGCACTAATTCCCTGTCTGCCACAGCCTGAGCCTGCACCTCCCAACCCACACTAAACAGCTGGCCGAACACTTAGCACATCAGACACACCATGGCCTTAGGGCTTCATCTCTTCCCAAACTCAGTTTTCAGGCTTCAGAACCTAGACCCTAAATCCAATCACAGTCCAGGAGTGAAAGTGTTGCAGAAATTAGAACTCCATCTTCCCCATTGCCAGAAAACTTGTGGTTCCCATACTGTGCAACGTACAGTGTAGGAGAAACCAGCATGGTACATTAGGCCACCCCTGACTTGAGGGGCTCCTTGGGGAAAAAAACACATTGTGAAACTCAGTGTGAGACATATCCTCAAGGAAGGCCTCTCAGTGTCTGGACCAAGAGCCCACATATGGGGCTTGCCATGTTCTTAGGTCCCAATGTTAACCAGCGGTCTGGTTGTGCAGTTGCCCCCACCCACGACTCTGCTCTGGAATCCCTCTTTTGGTGGTCCACCTGAGGTAAAAAAAAAAAAAAAAAAAAAAAAAAAAAAAAAAAAAAAAAGAAAAAAAAATAAACAAAAAAAACCATAAAGGCCTCCTCCCTTCCCAAAGAATGACACCAAACTCTTGGGATCGGGTCAAATCCCCAGAAAGGTAGCCTCATCGATGGCCCATGAGGACACCCCGACATTCCATGGCAATCGGTGACACATTTCCAGAAAAAAAAAAAAAAAAGCATGAGCAAGCACCTCACATTCGCCCTTTGTTCATATACCGAAGAGGTCTCCTCACGGTCTATAGATCGGGCCGGCCATACCTACATCCCCCAACCTAAGTGGAGTTTGTGTTTTAAGACTTTTGTCCAAATAGCCCTGGACCACACACGCTCCACACTTGGGTCCCTGGAGCCACACCTCAGGACTGTGCTTCCCTTTCAAGGGAATTCTTCCCATTCCATTGGCCACAACCTTGCAAATTAGGAAAAACCTCCAAAGTCACTGAGGCCATCCCAATAGTGTAGGCCGCCCATGACAAACAGGGGTGATCTCAAACCAGCTGAGCAACTACCTCCACTCAGACAACAGATGTCCCCAGAGAAGAATATTGAACCGGACAGGCCCCAAGGCCCTAATCAGATCCAATGCTTTGGTTTCCAGGCATCTCTCCTCAGAGGCCTCGTTTCCAATACCAGCATATGGTGGTTTCCTGAGGCACCAATAAAAACAAATCTCGTCTCCCCATGGAAAACTTGCTCATTGGAGCTTTGTCATAACCTCTGGTTAGGAGAATCCTTCAGGGCCCTGGTGCCACTGCCCCATACCAAGGTCTCCATGGACTCAAACCAACATTAAGACCATCCTCAGGAAAGTCCATTTCAACTCAGCCCCCTCTGTTGCTACCCCAAGCCAGCAGATCAAACGTTTCTTGTTGCTAGGAGACAATTGGAATGTGAAGCTGGCTGCCCAGGCATCCATACTTAGAACCCTGTTCTGGAAAAATACCTTATAAGACGTCCTGGAGCCATCCAACAAATCTTAATTGTCCCACAGAAGGAATCCTTGCGGTTTGGAGCATCTCACAACTCCAAAAGTGGGAAAACCCCCATGGCCTCCTAATGCCCCCCCTTCCTGAAGGGGCCAACATGGACAGAAACTCAAACCTGAGCCAAAGTCTGAACCTCGACCTGACTTCAGACGCATGAGATCTCAATTCAGCTCTGCAGAGTGTGCCTGCCATGTCCTTGCCCCGACACCTAAGCCTAGCTTGTGTTCTCAGACTTCCGTCCTCACTCTCCTGGCCCACAAGCCCTCCAGTTTGGGAATTCCGAAGCCACAATGCAGCACTCTGCCTGCCCTCCAGAAGAAAAACTTTGCCCTATGCTGCTAATAAGAAACCCCAAATGATTTTCTAATGCATGCCACTCGATTGTAAAGCAATTATACAGCCCACCCTGTATACTAATGCCCTGTCTGGCACAGCCTGAGACAAGACATCCCAAACGACACCCAGACAGCTGGCCCCAACCTGGACACATAGACCCGCTATTGCTGTAGGTCGTCATCTCTTCCCAACCTCGGTTTTCAGGCTTCAGAACCTAGACCTTATCTCCAATCACTGCCCAGGGGTGAACGTGATGCAGAAATTAGAATTCCTCCTTCCCCATGGCCAGAAACCTTGTGGTTGGCATGTTGTCCAACGTTCAATGTGGGAAAACCTGCATTGTCCGAAAGGCCACGCCAATGCTTGAGGGCCGCCTAGCGCACAGACATGCATTGTGACCTGCAGCGTGAGTCCCGTATTAAAGTAACGCCTCTCAGTGGCTGGACCAAGATCCTGCATATGGGGCTTGTCATATCCATAGGCCCCCAGGCTTAACCAGAGGGCGAGTGTTCCAGTTGTCAGTACCCACTGCTATGCTCTAGAATCCCTCTACTGGGGGGACACATGAAGCAGAAAACGGGACACTTCCCTTCCCACAGAATGACCCCAAACTCTTGGGGGCTGGACAAACTACCAGAGAGGGAGACTTCTACGACCCATGAGGCAACTCCTACATTAAACGGCCATTGTGGACAAAACATCCAGAGACAAAAGCCTGAGCGACTGCCTCCCTCTCACCCTTCTTTCATATCCAGAGGAGCTCCCCTCATGGACTGTAGATCAGGCCTGCCGTAACCTCGGTCCCAAACCTGAGCTGAGTTAGGGGTTTTGTTTGTCTGTCTACACAGCCATGGCCCACACAGCCTCCAGGCTGGCGTCTCTGGAGCCACACCACAGAACTGTGCCTGCTCTCTCCTAAGAAACTGCCGATTCCATTGGCCAATCTACAAAATAGTAGAAACCTCAAGGTCCCCATGGAAATCCCACTACTGCAAGCCGCACTGGACAAATAGGGGCATTATGACACAAGCTGAGCAACTACTACCTCCATGCAGACACACAGACAGATATCCGCAGAGACAGAAGATTGAACCAGACAGGCCCTTAGGCCCTATTATGAACTCTTGCTTTGGTGTCCAGGTATCACTCCTCAGAGGCCTGGGTTGGAAGACCAGCATACGGGGCTTTCCTGAGACACCAGACAGAAGACCTCTCATCTCCACATGGGAAGCTTCCTGTTGGAGTTGTGTCAAGCCCTTCGGGTTGGAGAATCCTGCAGAGTCCCTTAGCTACTGCCACATTCCAAGTTCTCCATGGCCACCAACCCACATTATGACTCATCCTCAGCAGAGTCCATTTAAATTCAGCCTTCTGGGTAGCTCACCCAAGAGCCCGCAGATTGAGCGTTCCTTGTCTCGACCAGGCAATGGGAAGGTGAGTTGGCGTTTCTCGGCATCCATGCTTAGGGCCCTGCTCTCGAGTCTTTCTGTATGGGCCATCCTGGAACCATCCAATAATACTCGACTGTCCTGAAGAAGGAAACTTTGAAGTTTGGAGCAGCTCACAACTCCCAGCGTAGGGAAACCTCCCTGGCCTCATGACGCCCCCACCCCCTTCAGGAAGGGGCCGTAATGGACACAAACTCCAGCTTGAGGCAATATCTGATACTCGCCCTGACCTCACGTGCAGGAGATCTCGATTCAGCCTCTGCAGAGTGGGCCTGCCATGCTCTTGGCCCCAAAACTCGTGCTAGCTTGTGTTTTCAGACTTCCTTCCTCACAATCCTGACCACACCCCTCCAGATTGGCATTTCTGGAGACACAATGCAGCACTCTGCCTGCCCTCCAGAAGAAAAATGTTGCCCTATAGGGCTAACCAGAAACGCCAAATGAGTAACAACCTGCATGCCACTCGACCATACCCCAATTATACAGTCTAGCCTGTGCACTAAAGCCCTGTCTGACACAGCCTGAGGGCAGACCTCCAGTCCAACACCCAACAGCTGGCCGTACACAGAGCTTATCACACCCACAATGGCTTTAGGCCATCATCTCTACCCAACCTCAGTTTTCACCTTCAGAACCTAGACCTTATCTCCACTCACTGCTCAGGAGTGAATGTGATGCAAGAATCAGAACTTCTCCTTCGCCTTGGCAAGAAACCTAGTGGTTGGCATGTTGTCCAATGTTCATTGTAGGAGAAAGCAGCATGGACTATGAGGCCCTACTTATCCCTGAGGGCCACAATGTGCACAAACACACATTGTGACCCTCAGCCTGAGCCCTATCCTCATGTAAAGCCTCTTAGTGACTGGAACAACAGCCCACATATGGGGCTTGCCAAGCCCCTAGTCCCCCAATCTCAACCAGAGTTCGAGATGTCTAGTCACCCCTACTCAGGGCTCTACTCGGGAATCCCTCTTTGGTGGGACACCTGAGGTAAAAAAAAAAAAAAAATACAGAAAGGACTCTTCCCATCCACAGAATGATCCCAACCACTTGGGATCAGGCCAAATCACCAGAGAAAGAATTGTCCATGGCCCTTGAGGACACCCCGACATTCCTTGGCCACCATTGACACAAAATCCAGAGACAAAACCCTGAGCAAGCGCCACATACTCGCTCTTTGTTCATAGCCCGGAAAATTCTCACGGTCTGTAGATCGAGCCTTCATACATACATCCCCAAACCTAAGCTGAGTTTGTGTTTTCAGACTTCTGTCCCCACAGTCCTGGCCCACACACCATCCAAGCTGGGGCCCCTGGAGCCACCCCTCAGGACTGTGGCTTCCCTCTCCAGGGGAATTCTTCCATTTCCATTGGCCACAACCCTATAGATTAGGAGAATCCTCCAAACTCCCCCAGGCCATCCGAATTGTGTTGGCTTCCCAGGACAAACAGGAATGATCTTTCACAAGTTAGGAAACCAACTCCACTCAGACACAGAGACAGATATCCCCATAGAATAAGATTGAACTGGACGGGCACTTAGGCCCTAATCAGATCCATTGCTTTTGATTCCAGTCATCTCTCCTCAGAGGCCTGGTTTCGAATACCAGCATATGGGAGATTCCTTAGGCACTCATCAAAACAATTCTCTTCGCTACATAGGAAACATACTCTTTAGAGCTCCATCAAAACCTCCGGTTATGAACATCCCTCAAGGCCCCGGATCAAGCACCCCATTCCAAGGTCTACATCGACACAAATGCACATTATGACCCATCCTCAACTCACCCATTTCAACACACCCGCCTCGGTTGCTCCCCTAGATCCAGCAGATCGAACTTGCCTTGGCTCTCTGAGACACCTGGAATGGGAGGCAGGCTGCCCAGGCATCCATCCTTAGAACCCTGCTATGGATAACTTCCTTATGGGATATCCTGGAGCCATACAACAGGTCTCGACTGTCCCACAGAAAGAATCATTGTGGTTTGGAGCATCTCACAATTCCCATCGTCGGACAACCTCCATGTCCTCGTGACCCCCTCCCTTCATGAAGGGGCCATCATGGACAGAAACTCCGACCTAAGAAAACGTCTGATCCTAGCTCTGTCTTCAGGTATACGGGATCTCGAATCATCTCTGCAGAGGGTGCCTGCCGTCCCCTCACCCCGAAATCTAAGTCTGGCTTGTGTTCTCAGAATTTTTTCCTCACACTCCTGGCCCACAAGCCTTCCAGTATGAGAATTCTGGAGCCACTATGTGGCACTGTGTCTTCCCTCCAGAAGAAAAACGTTGCCCTCTGGGGCTACCCAGTAACCACAAATGAGTACCATCCTGCACGAAACTCGACTGCATCCCAGTGATGCAGTCTAGCCTGGGCACTAATTCCCTGTCTGCCACAGCCTGAGCCTGCACCTCCCAACCCACACTAAACAGCTGGCCGAACACTGAGCACATCAGACACACCATGGCCTTAGGGCTTCATCTCTTCCCAAACTCAGTTTTCAGGCTTCAGAACCTAGACCTTAAATCCAATCACAGTCCAGGAGTGAAAGTGTTGCAGAAATTAGAACTCCATCTTCCCCATTGCCAGAAAACTTGTGGTTCCCATACTGTGCAACGTACAGTGTAGGAGAAACCAGCATGGTACATTAGGCCACCCCTGACTTGAGGGGCTCCTTGGGGAAAAAAACACATTGTGAAACTCAGTGTGAGACATATCCTCAAGGAAGGCCTCTCAGTGTCTGGACCAAGAGCCCACATATGGGGCTTGCCATGTTCTTAGGTCCCAATGTTAACCAGCGGTCTGGTTGTGCAGTTGCCCCCACCCACTGCTCTGGAATCCCTCTTTTGGTGGTCCACCTGAGGTAAAAAAAAAAAAAAAAAAAAAAAAAAAAACAAAAAAAGAAAAAAAAATAAACAAAAAAAACCATAAAGGCCTCCTCCCTTCCCACAGAATGACACCAAACTCTTGGGATCGGGTCAAATCCCCAGAAAGGTAGCCTCATCGATGGCCCATGAGGACACCCCGACATTCCATGGCAATCGGTGACACATTTCCAGAAAAAAAAAAAAAAAAAAAAAAGCATGAGCAAGCACCTCACATTCGCCCTTTGTTCATATCCCGAAAGGTCTCCTCACGGTCTATAGATCGGGCCGGCCATACCTACATCCCCCAACCTAAGTGGAGTTTGTGTTTTAAGACTTTTGTCCAAATAGCCCTGGACCACACACGCTCCACACTTGGGTCCCTGGAGCCACACCTCAGGACTGTGCTTCCCTTTCAAGGGAATTCTTCCCATTCCATTGGCCACAACCTTGCAAATTAGGAAAAACCTCCAAAGTCACTGAGGCCATCCCAATAGTGTAGGCCGCCCATGACAAACAGGGGTGATCTCAAACCAGCTGAGCAACTACCTCCACTCAGACAACAGATGTCCCCAGAGAAGAATATTGAACCGGACAGGCCCCAAGGCCCTAATCAGATCCATTGCTTTGGTTTCCAGGCATCTGTCCTCAGAGGCCTCGTTTCCAATACCAGCATATGGTGGTTTCCTGAGGCACCAATAAAAACAAATCTCGTCTCCCCATGGAAAACTTGCTCATTGGAGCTTTGTCATAACCTCTGGTTAGGAGAATCCTTCAGGGCCCTGGTGCCACTGCCCCATACCAAGGTCTCCATGGACTCAAACCAACATTAAGACCATCCTCAGGAAAGTCCATTTCAACTCAGCCCCCTCTGTTGCTACCCCAAGCCAGCAGATCAAACGTTTCTTGTTGCTAGGAGACAATTGGAATGTGAGGCTGGCTGCCCAGGCATCCATACTTAGAACCCTGTTCTGGAAAAATACCTTATAAGACGTCCTGGAGCCATCCAACAAATCTTAATTGTCCCACAGAAGGAATCCTTGCGGTTTGGAGCATCTCACAACTCCAAAAGTGGGAAAACCCCCATGGCCTCCTAATGCCCCCCCTTCCTGAAGGGGCCAACATGGACAGAAACTCAAACCTGAGCCAAAGTCTGAACCTCGACCTGACTTCAGACGCATGAGATCTCAATTCAGCTCTGCAGAGTGTGCCTGCCATGTCCTTGCCCCGACACCTAAGCCTAGCTTGTGTTCTCAGACTTCCGTCCTCACTCTCCTGGCCCACAAGCCCTCCAGTTTGGGAATTCCGAAGCCACAATGCAGCACTCTGCCTGCCCTCCAGAAGAAAAACTTTGCCCTATGCTGCTAATAAGAAACCCCAAATGATATTCTAATGCATGCCACTCGATTGTAAAGCAATTATACAGCCCACCCTGTATACTAATGCCCTGTCTGGCACAGCCTGAGACAAGACATCCCAAACGACACCCAGACAGCTGGCCCCAACCTGGACACATAGGACCCGCTATGGCTGTAGGTCGTCATCTCTTCCCAACCTCGGTTTTCAGGCTTCAGAACCTAGACCTTATCTCCAATCACTGCCCAGGGGTGAACGTGCTGCAGAAATTAGAATTCCTCCTTCCCCATGGCCAGAAACCTTGTGGTTGGCATGTTGTCCAACGTTCAATGTGGGAAAACCTGCATTGTCCGAAAGGCCACGCCAGTGCTTGAGGGCCGCCTAGGGCACAGACATGCATTGTGACCTGCAGCGTGAGTCCCGTATTAAAGTAACGCCTCTCAGTGGCTGGACCAAGATCCTGCATATGGGGCTTGTCATATCCATAGGCCCCCAGGCTTAACCAGAGGGCGAGTGTTCCAGTTGTCAGTACCCACTGCTATGCTCTAGAATCCCTCTACTGGGGGGACACATGAAGCAGAAAACAGGACACTTCCCTTCCCACAGAATGACCCCAAACTCTTGGGGGCTGGACAAACTACCAGAGAGGGAGACTTCTACGACCCATGAGGCAACTCCTACATTAAACGGCCATTGTGGACAAAACATCCAGAGACAAAAGCCTGAGCGACTGCCTCCCTCTCACCCTTCTTTCATATCCAGAGGAGCTCCCCTCATGGACTGTAGATCAGGCCTGCCGTAACCTCGGTCCCAAACCTGAGCTGAGTTAGGGGTTTTGTTTGTCTGTCTACACAGCCATGGCCCACACAGCCTCCAGGCTGGCGTCTCTGGAGCCACACCACAGAACTGTGCCTGCTCTCTCCTAAGAAACTGCCCATTCCATTGGGCACTCTACAAAATAGTAGAAACCTCAAGGTCCCCAAGGAAATCCCACTACCGCAAGCCGCACTGGACAAATAGGGGCATTATGACACAAGCTGAGCAACTACTACCTCCATGCAGACACACAGACAGATATCCGCAGAGACAGAAGATTGAACCAGACAGGCCCTTAGGCCCTATTATGAACTCTTGCTTTGGTGTCCAGGTATCACTCCTCAGAGGCCTGGGTTGGAAGACCAGCATACGGGGCTTTCCTGAGACACCAGACAGAAGACCTCTCATCTCCACATGGGAAGCTTCCTGTTGGAGTTGTGTCAAGCCCTTCGGGTTGGAGAATCCTGCAGAGTCCCTTAGCTACTGCCACATTCCAAGTTCTCCATGGCCACCAACCCACATTATGACTCATCCTCAGCAGAGTCCATTTAAATTCAGCCTTCTGGGTAGCTCACCCAAGAGCCCGCAGATTGAGCGTGCCTTGTCTCGACCAGGCAATGGGAAGGTGAGTTGGCGTTTCTCGGCATCCATGCTTAGGGCCCTGCTCTCGAGTCTTTCTGTATGGGCCATCCTGGAACCATCCAATAATACTCGACTGTCCTGAAGAAGGAAACTTTGAAGTTTGGAGCAGCTCACAACTCCCAGCGTAGGGAAACCTCCCTGGCCTCATGACGCCCCCACCCCCTTCAGGAAGGGGCCGTAATGGACACAAACTCCAGCTTGAGGCAATATCTGATACTCGCCCTGACCTCACGTGCAGGAGATCTCGATTCAGCCTCTGCAGAGTGGGCCTGCCATGCTCTTGGCCCCAAAACTCGTGCTAGCTTGTGTTTTCAGACTTCCTTCCTCACAATCCTGGCCACACCCCTCCAGATTGGCAATTCTGGAGACACAATGCAGCACCCTGCCTGCCCTCCAGAAGAAAAATGTTGCCCTATAGGGCTAACCAGAAACGCCAAATGAGTAACAACCTGCATGCCACTCGAGCATACCCCAATTATACAGTCTAGCCTGTGCACTAAAGCCCTGTCTGACACAGCCTGAGGGCAGACCTCCAGTCCAACACCCAGACAGCTGGCCGTACACAGAGCATATCACACCCACAATGGCTTTAGGCCATCATCTCTACCCAACCTCAGTTTTCACCTTCAGAACCTAGACCTTATCTCCACTCACTGCTCAGGAGTGAACGTGATGCAAGAATCAGAAATTCTCCTTCGCCTTGGCAAGAAACCTAGTGGTTGGCATGTTGTCCAATGTTCATTGTAGGAGAAAGCAGCATGGACTATGAGGCCCTACCTATCCCTGAGGGCCACAATGTGCACAAACACACATTGTGACCCTCAGCGTGAGCCCTATCCTCATGTAAAGCCTCTTAGTGACTGGAACAACAGCCCACATATGGGGCTTGCCAAGCCCCTAGTCCCCCAATCTCAACCAGAGTTCGAGATGTCTAGTCACCCCTACTCAGGGCTCTACTAGGGAATCCCTCTTTGGTGGGACACCTGAGGTAAAAAAAAAAAAAATACAGAAAGGACTCTTCCCATCCACAGAATGATCCCAACCACTTGGGATCAGGCCAAATCACCAGAGAAAGAATTGTCCATGGCCCTTGAAAACACCCCGACATTCCACGGCCACCATTGACACAAAATCCAGAGACAAAACCCTGAGCAAGCGCCACATACTCACTCTTTGTTCATAGCCCGGAAAATTCTCACGGTCTGTAGATCGAGCCTTCATACATACATCCCCAAACCTAAGCTGAGTTTGTGTTTTCAGACTTCTGTCCCCACAGTCCTGGCCCACACACCATCCAAGCTGGGGCCCCTGGAGCCACACCTCAGGACTGTGGCTTCCCTCTCTAGGGGAATTCTTCCATTTCCATTGGCCACAACCCTATAGATTAGGAGAATCCTCCAAACTCCCCCAGGCCATCCGAATTGTGTTGGCTTCCCAGGACAAACAGGAATGATCTTTCACAAGTTAGGAAACCAACTCCACTCAGACACAGAGACAGATATCCCCATAGAATAAGATTGAACTGGACGGGCACTTAGGCCCTAATCAGATCCATTGCTTTTGATTCCAGTCATCTCTCCTCAGAGGCCTGGTTTCGAATACCAGCATATGGGAGATTCCTTAGGCACTCATCAAAACAATTCTCTTCGCTACATAGGAAACATACTCTTTAGAGCTCCATCAAAACCTCCGGTTATGAACATCCCTCAAGGCCCCGGATCAAGCACCCCATTCCAAGGTCTACATCGACACAAATGCACATTATGACCCATCCTCAACTCACCCATTTCAACACACCCGCCTCGGTTGCTCCCCTAGATCCAGCAGATCGAACTTGCCTTGGCTCTCTGAGACACCTGGAATGGGAGGCAGGCTGCCCAGGCATCCATCCTTAGAACCCTGCTCTGGATAACTTCCATATGGGATGTCCTGGAGCCATCCAACAGGTCTCGACTGTCCCACCGAAGAAATCATTGTGGTTTGGAGCATCTCACAATTCCCATCGTCGGACAACCTCCATGTCCTCGTGACACTCTCCCCTTCATGAAGAGGCCTTCATGGACAGAAACTCCGACCTAAGCCAACGTCTGATCCTAGCTCTGTCTTCAGGTATACGGGATCTCGAATCATCTCTGCAGAGGGTGCCTGCCGTCCCCTCACCCCGAAATCTAAGTCTGGCTTGTGTTCTCAGAATTTTTTCCTCACACTCCTGGCCCACAATCCTTCCATTTTGGGAATTCTGGAACAACTATGTGGCACTGTGTCTTCCCTCCAGAAGAAAAACGTTGCCCTCTGGGGCTACCCAGTAACCACAAATGAGTACCATCCTGCACGAAACTCGACTGCACCCCAATGATGCAGTCTAGCCTGGGCACTTATTCCCTGTCTGCCACAGCCTGAGCCTGCACCTCCCAACCCACACTCAACAGCTGGCCGAACACTGAGCACATCAGACACACCATGGCCTTAGGGCTTCATCTCTTCCCAAGCTCAGTTTTCAGGCTTCAGAACCTAGACCTTAAATCCAATCACAGTCCAGGAGTGAAAGTTTGCAGAAATTAGAACTCCATCTTCCCCATGGCCAGAAAACTTGTGGTTCCCATACTGTGCAACGTTCAGTGTAGGAGGCACCTGCATGGTACTTTAGGCCACGCCCTGACTGGAGGGGATCCTTGGGCACAAAACCACATTGTGAAACTCAGTGTGAGACCTATCCTCAAGGAAGGCCTCTCAGTGTCTGGACCAAGAGCCCACATGTGGGGCTTGCCATGTTCTTAGGTCCCAATGTTAACCAGAGGTCTGGTTGTCCAGTTGCCCCCACCCACGACTCTGCTCTGGAATCCCTCTTTTGGTGGTGCACCGGAGGTTAAAAAAAAATAAAATAAAATAAACAAAAAAACCCAGAAAGGCCTCCTCCCTTCCCACAGAATGACCCCAAACTGTTGGGATCGGGTCAAATCACCAGAAAGGGAGCCTCATCGATGGCCCATGAGGACACCCCGACATTCCATGGCAATCGGTGACACATTTCCAGAAAAAAAAAAAAAAAAAAAAAGCATGAGCAAGCACCTCACATTCGCCCTTTGTTCATATCCCGAAGAGGTCTCCTCACGGTCTATAGATCGGGCCGGCCATACCTACATCCCACAACCTAAGTGGAGTTTGTGTTTTCAGACTTTTGTCCAAATAGCCCTGGACCACACACGCTCCACACTTGGGTCCCTGGAGCCACACCTCAGGACTGTGCTTCCCTTTCAAGGGAAATCTTCCCATTCCATTGGCCACAACCTTGCAAATTAGGAAAAACCTCCAAAGTCACCAAGGCCATCCCAATAGTGTAGGTCGACCAGGACAAACAGGGGTGATCTAAAACCAGCTGAACAACTACCTCCACTCAGACAACAGATGACCCCAGAGAAGACTATTGAACCGGACAGGCCCCTAGGCCCTAATCAGATCCTTTGCTTTGGTTTCCAGGCATCTCTCCTCAGAGGCCTCGTTTCCAATACCAGCATATGGTGGTTTCCTGAGGCACCAATAGGAACAAATCTCGTCTCCCCATGGAAACTTGCTCATTGGAGCTTTGTCATAACCTCTGGTTAGGAGAATCCTTCAGGGCCCTGGTGCCACTGCCCCATACCAAGGTCTCCATGGACTCAAACCAACATTAAGACCATCCTCAGGAAAGTCCATTTCAACTCAGCCCCCTCTGTTGCTACCCCAAGCCAGCAGATCAAACGTTTCTTGTTGCTAGGAGACAATTGGAATGTGAGGCTGGCTGCCTAGGCATCCATACTTAGAACCCTGTTCTGGAAAAATACCTTATAAGACGTCCTGGAGCCATCCAACAAATCTTAATTGTCCCACAGAAGGAATCCTTGCGGTTTGGAGCATCTCACAACTCCAAAAGTCGGAAAACCCCCATGGCCTCATAATGCCCCCCCTTCCTGAAGGGGCCAACATGGACAGAAACTCAAACCTGAGCCAAAGTCTGAACCTCGACCTGACTTCAGACGCATGAGATCTCAATTCAGCTCTGCAGAGTGTGCCTGCCATATCCTTGCCCTGAAACCTAAGCCTAGCTTGTGTTCTCAGACTTCCGTCCTCACTCTCCTGGCCCACAACCCTCCAGTTTGGGAATTCCGAAGCCACAATGCAGCACTCTGCCTGCCCTCCAGAAGAAAAACTTTGCCCTATGTTGCTAATAAGAAACCCCAAATGATTTTCTAATGCATGCCACTCGATTGTAAAGCAATTATACAGCCCACCCTGTATACTAATGCCCTGTCTGGCACAGCCTGAGACAAGACATCCCAAACGACACCCAGACAGCTGGCCCCAACCTGGACACATAGGACCCGCTATGGCTGTAGGTCGTCATCTCTTCCCAACCTCGTTTTTCAGGCTTCAGAACCTAGACCTTATCTCCAATCACTGCCCAGGGGTGAACGTGATGCAGAAATTAGAATTCCTCCTTCCCCATGGCCAGAAAACTTGTGGTTGGCATGTAGTCCAACGTTCAATGAGGGAAAACCTGCATTGTCCGTAAGGCCACGCCAGTGCTTGAGGGCCGCCTAGGGCACATGCATTGTGACCTGCAGCGTGAGTCCCGTATTAAAGTAACGCCTCTCAGTGGCTGGACCAAGATCCTGCATATGGGGCTTGTCATATCCATAGGCCCCCAGGCTTAACCAGAGGGCGAGTATTCCAGTTGTCAGTACCCACTGCTATGCTCTAGAATCCCTCTACTGGGGGGACACATGAAGCAAAAAAACAGGACACTTCCCTCCCACAGAATGACCCCAAATTCTTGGGGGCTGGACAAACTACCAGAGAGGGAGTCTTCTACGACCCATGAGGCAACTCCTACATTAAACGGCCATTGTGCACAAAACATCCAGAGACAAAAGCCTGAGCGACTGCCTCCCTCTCACCCTTCTTTCATATCCAGAGGAGCTCCCCTCATGGACTGTAGATCAGGCCTGCCGTAACCTCGGCCCCAAACCTGAGCTGAGTTAGGGTTTTTGGATGTCTGTCTGCACAGCCATGGCCCACACAGCACCCAGGCTGGGGTCTCTGGAGCCACACCACAGAACTGTGCCTGCTCTCTCCTAAGAAACTGCCCATTCCATTGGCCACAACTCTACAAAATAGTAGAAACCTCAAGGTCCCCAAGGACATCCCACTACCGCAAGCCGCACTGGACAAATAGGGGCATTATGACACAAGCTGAGAAACTACTACCTCCATGCAGACACACAGACAGATATCCGCAGAGACAGAAGATTGAACCAGACAGGCCCCTAGGCCCTATTATGAACTCTTGCTTTGGTGTCCAGGTATCACTCCTCAGAGGCCTGGGTTCGAAGACCAGCATACGGGGCTTTCCTGAGGCACCAGACTGAAGACCTCTCATCTCCACATGGGAAGCTTCCTTGTTGGAGTTGTGTCAAGCCCTTCGGGTTGGAGAATCCTGCAGAGTCCCTTAGCTACTGCCACATTCCAAGGTCTCCATGGCCACCAACCCACATTATGACTCATCCTCAGGAGAGTCCATTTAAACTCAGCCTTCTGGGTAGCTCACCCAAGAGCCCGCAGATTGAGCGTGCCTTGTCTCGACCAGGCAATGGGAAGGTGAGTTGGCGTTTCTCGGCATCCATGCTTAGGGCCCTGCTCTCGAGTCTTTCTGTATGGGCCATCCTGGAACCATCCAATAATACTCGACTGTCCTGAAGAAGGAAACTTTGAAGTTTGGAGCAGCTCACAACTCCCAGCGTAGGGAAACCTCCCTGGCCTCATGACGCCCCCACCCCCTTCAGGAAGGGGCCGTAATGGACACAAACTCCAGCTTGAGGCAATATCTGATACTCGCCCTGACCTCACCTGCAGGAGATCTCGATTCAGCCTCTGCAGAGTGGGCCTGCCATGCTCTTGGCCCCAAAACTCGTGCTAGCTTGTGTTTTCAGACTTCCTTCCTCACAATCCTGGCCACACCCCTCCAGATTGGCAATTCTGGAGACACAATGCAGCACTCTGCCTGCCCTCCAGAAGAAAAATGTTGCCCTATAGGGCTAACCAGAAACGCCAAATGAGTAACAACCTGCATGCCACTCGACCATACCCCAATTATACAGTCTAGCCTGTGCACTAAAGCCCTCTCTGACACAGCCTGAGGGCAGACCTCCAGTCCAACACCCAGACAGCTGGCCATACACAGAGCATATCACAACCACAATGGCTTTAGGCCATCATCTCTACCCAACCTCAGTTTTCACCTTCAGAACCTAGACCTTATCTCCACTCACTGCTCAGGAGTGAA
Organism: Mustela nivalis; assembly: GCF_964662115.1. NCBI lineage: Eukaryota > Metazoa > Chordata > Mammalia > Carnivora > Mustelidae > Mustela > Mustela nivalis. Next base: position 320,796 of record NW_028135849.1, read on the forward strand.
CGTGATGCAAGAATCAGAACTTCTCCTTCGCCTTGGCAAGAAACCTAGTGGTTGGCATGTTGTCCAATGTTCATTGTAGGAGGAAGCAGCATATACTATGAGGCCCCACCTATCCCTGAGGGCCACAATTTGCACAAACACACTTTGTGACCCTCAGCATGAGCCCTATCCTCATGTAAAGCCTCTTAGTGACTGGAACAACAGCCCACATATGGGGCTTGCCAAGCCCCTAGTCCCCCAATCTCAACCAGAGTTTGAGATGTCTAGTCACCCCTACTCAATGCTCTACTCGGGAATCCCTCTTTGGTGGGACACCTGAGGTAAAAAAATAAAAATACAGAAAGGAATCTTCCCATCCACAGAATGATCCCAACCACTTGTGATCAGGCCAAATGACCAGAAAGAATTGTCCATGGCCCTTGAGGACACCCCGACATTCCACGGCCACCATTGACACAAAATCCAGAGACAAAACCCTGAGCAAGCGCCACATACTCGCCCTTTTTTCATAGCCCGGAAAATTCTCACGGTCTGTAGATCGAGCCTTCATACATACATCCCCAAACCTAAGCTGAGTTTGTGTTTTCAGACTTCTGTCCCCACAGTCCTGGCCCACACACCATCCAAGCTGGGGCCCCTGGAGCCACACCTCAGGACTGTGGCTTCCCTCTCCAGGGGAATTCTGCCATTTCCATTGGCCACAACCCTATAGATTAGGAGAATCCTCCAAACTCCCCCAGGCCATCCGAATTGTGTTGGCTGCCCAGGACACACAGGGATGATCTTTCACAAGTTAAGAAACCACCTCCACTCAGACCCAGAGACAGATATCCCCATAGAATAAGATTGAACTGGACGGGCACTTAGGCCCTAATCAGATCCATTGCTTTTGATTCCAGTCATCTCTCCTCAGAGGCCTGGTTTCCAATACCAGCATATGGGAGATTCCTTAGGCACTCATCAAAACAATTCTCTTCGCTACATAGGAAATATACTCTTTAGAGCTCCATCAAAACCTCCGGTTATGAACATCCCTCAAGGCCCCGGATCAAGCACCCCATTCCAAGGTCTACATGGACACAAATGCACATTATGACCCATCCTCAACTCACCCATTTCAAAACACCTTCCTCGGTTTCTCCCCTAGAACCAGCAGATCGAACTTGCCTTGGCTCTATGAGACACCTGGAATGGGAGGCAGGCTGCCCACGCATCCATCCTTAGAACCCTGCTCTGGATAACTTCCTTATGGGATGTCCTGGAGCCATCCAACATGTCTCGACTGTCCCACAGAAGGAATCATTGTGGTTCGGAGCATCTCACAATTCCCATCGTGGGAAAACCTCCATGTCCTCGTGACACCCTCCCCTTCATGAATGGTCCGTCATGGACAGAAACTACGACCTAAGAAAACGTCTGATCCTAGCTCTGTCTTCAGGTATACGGGATCTCGAATCATCTCTGCAGAGGGTGCCTGCCGTCCCCTCACCCCGAAATCTAAGTCTGGCTTGTGTTCTCAGAATTTTTTCCTCACACTCCTGGCCCACAAGCCTTCCAGTCTGGGAATTTTGGAGTCACTATGTGGCACTGTGTCTTCCCTCCAGAAGAAAAACGTTGCCCTCTGGGGCTACCCAGTAACCACAAATGAGTACCATCCTGCACAAATCTCGACTGCACCCCAATGATGCAGTCTAGCCTGGGAACTAATTCCCTGTCTGCCACAGCCTGAGCCTGCACATCCCAACCCACACTCAACAGCTGGCCGAACACTGAGCACATCAGACACACCATGGCCTTAGGGCTTCATCTCTTCCCAACCTCAGTTTTCAGGCTTCAGAACCTAGACCTTAAATCCAATCACAGTCCAGGAGTGAATGTGTTGCAGAAATTAGAACTCCATCTTCCCCATTGCCAGAATACTTGTGGTTCCCATACTGTGCAACGTTCAGTGTAGGAGAAACCAGCATGGTACATTAGGCCACGCCCTGACTTGAGGGGCTCCTTGGGCACAAAAACACATTGTGAAACTCAGTGTGAGACCTATCCTCAAGGAAGGCCTCTCAGAGTCTGGACCAAGAGCCCACATAAGGGGCTGGCCATGTTCTTAGGTCCCAATGTTAACCAGAGGTCTGGTTGTCCTGTTGCCCCCAGCCACGACTCTGCTCTGGAATCCTTCTTTTGGTGGTCCACAGGAGGTTAAAAAAACAAAAAACAAAAAACAAAAAAAATAAACAAAGAAAACCCAGAAAGGCCTCCTCCCTTCCCACAGAATGACCCCAAACTCTTGGGATCGGGTCAAATCCCCAGAAAGGGAGCCTCATCGATGGCCCATGAGGACACCCCGACATTCCATGGCAATCGGTGACACATTTCCAGAAAAAAAAAAAAAAGCATGAGCAAGCACCTCACATTCGCCCTTTGTTCATATCCCGAAGAGGTCTCCTCACGGTCTATAGATCGTGCCGGCCATACCTACAACCCACAACCTAAGTGGAGTTTGTGTTTTCAGGCTTTTGTCCAAACACTTGGGTCCCTGGAGCCACACCTCAGGACTGTGCTTCCCTTTCAAGGGAATTCTTCCCATTCCATTGGCCACAACCTTGCAAATTAGGAAAAACCTCCAAAGTCACCGAGGCCATCCCAATAGTGTAGGCTGCCCAGGACAAACAGGGGTGATCTCAAACCAGCTGAGCAACTACCTCCACTCAGACAACAGATGTCCCCAGAGAAGAATATTTAACCGGACAGGCCCCTAGGCACTAATCAGATCCATTGCTTTGGTTTCCAGGCATCTCTCCTCAGAGGCCTCGTTTCCAATACCAGCATATGGTGGTTTCCTGAGGCACAAATAAGAACAAATCTCGTCTCCCCATGGAAACTTGCTCATTGGAGCTTTGTCATAACCTCTGGTTAGGAGAATCCTTCAGGGCCCTGGTGCCACTGCCCCATACCAAGGTCTCCATGGACTCAAACCAACATTAAGACCATCCTCAGGATAGTCCATTTCAACTCAGCCCCCTCTGTTGCTACCCCAAGCCAGCAGATCAAACGTTTCTTGTTGCTAGGAGACAATTGGAATGTGAGGCTGGCTGACCAGGCATCCATACTTAGAACCCTGTTCTGGAAAAATACCTTATAAGACGTCCTGGAGCCATCCAACAAATCTTAATTGTCCCACAGAAGGAATCCTTGCGGTTTGGAGCATCTCACAACTCCAATAGTGGGAAAAAGCCCATGGCCTCATAATGCCCCCCCTTCCTGAAGGGGCCAACATGGACAGAAACTCAAACCTGAGCCAAAGTCTGAACCTCGACCTGACTTCAGACGCATGAGATCTCAATTCAGCTCTGCAGAGTGTGCCTGCCATGTCCTTGCCTCGAAACCTAAGCCTAGCTTGTGTTCTCAGACTTCCGTCCTCACTCTCCTGGCCCACAAGCCCTCCAGTTTGGGAATTCCGAAGCCACAATGCAGCACTCTGCCTGCACTCCAGAAGAAAAACTTTGCCCTATGCTGCTAATAAGAAACCCCAAATGATTTTCTAATGCATGCCACTCGATTGTAAAGCAATTATACAGCCCACCCTGTATACTAATGCCCTGTCTGGCACAGCCTGAGACAAGACATCCCAAACGACACCCAGACATCTGGCCCCAAACTGGACACATAGGACCCGCTATGGCTGTAGGTCGTCATCTCTTCCCAACCTCGGTTTTCAGGCTTCAGAACTAGACCTTATCTCCAATCACTGCACAGGGGTGAACGTGATGCAGAAATTAGAATTCCTCCTTCCTCATGGCCAGAAACCTTGTGGTTGGCATGTTGTCCAACGTTCAGTGTGGGAAAACCTGCATTGTCCGAAAAACCACGCCAGTGCTTGAGGGCCGCCTAGGGCACAGACATGCATTGTGACCTGCAGCGTGAGTCCCGTATTAAAGTAACGCCTCTCAGTGGCTGGACCAAGATCCTGCATATGGGGCTTGTCATATCCATAGGCCCCCAGGCTTAACCAGAGGGCGAGTATTCCAGTTGTCAGTACGCACTGCTATGCTCTAGAATCCCTCTACTGGGGGGACACATGAAGCAGAAAACAGGATACTTCCGTTCCCACAGAATGACCCCAAACTCTGGGGGCTGGACAAACTACCAGAGAGGGAGACTTCTACGACCCATGAGGCAACTCCTACACTAAACGGCCATTGTGGACAAAACATCCAGAGACAAAAGCCTGAGCGACGGCCTCCCTCTCACCCTTCTTTCATATCCAGAGGAGCTCCCCTCATGGACTGTAGATCAGGCCTGCCGTAACCTCGGCCCCAAACCTGAGCTGAGTTAGGGTTTTTGGATGTCTGTCTGCACAGCCATGGCCCACACAGCCTCCAGGCTGGGGTCTCTGGAGCCACACCACAGAACTGTGCCGGCTCTCTCCTAAGAAACTGCCCATTCCATTGGCCACAACTCTACAAAATAGTAGAAACCTCAAGGTCCCCAAGGACATCCCACTACCGCAAGCCGCACTGGACAAATAGGGGCATTATGACACAAGCTGAGCAACTACTACCTCCATGCAGACACACAGACAGATATCCGCAGAGACAGAAGATTGAACCAGACAGGCCCCTAGGCCCTATTATGAACTCTTGCTTTGGTGTCCAGGTATCACTCCTCAGAGGCCTGGGTTCGAAGACCAGCATACGGGGCTTTCCTGAGGCACCAGAAAGAAGACCTGTCATCTCCACATGGGAAGCTTCCTTGTTGGAGTTGTGTCAAGCCCTTCGGGTTGGAGAATCCTGCAGAGTCCCTTAGCTACTGCCACATTCCAAGGTCTCCATGGCCACCAACCCACATTATGACTCATCCTCAGGAGAGTCCATTTAAACTCAGGCTTCTGGGTAGCTCACCCAAGAGCCCGCAGATTGAGCGTGCCTTGTCTCGACCAGGCAATTGGAAGGTGAGTTGGCGTTTCTCGGCATCCATGCTTAGGCCCCTGCTCTCGAGTCTTTCTGTATGGGGCATCCTGGAACCATCCAATAGTACTCGACTGTCCTGAAGAAGGAAACTTTGAAGTTTGGAGCAGCTCACAACTCCCAGCGTAGGGAAACCTCCCTGAACTCATGACGCCCCCACCCCCTTCAGGAAGGGGCCGTCATGGACACAAACTCCAGCTTGAGGCAACATCTGATACTCGCCCTGACCTCACGTGCAGGAGATCTCGATTCAGCCTCTGCAGAGTGGGCCTGCCATGCTCTTGGCCCCAAAACTCGTGCTAGCTTGTGTTTTCAGTCTTCCTTCCTCACAATCCTGACCACACCCCTCCAGATTGGCAATTCTGGAGACACAATGCAGCACTCTGCCTGCCCTCCAGAAGAAAAATGTTGCCCTATAGGGCTAACCAGAAACGCCAAATGAGTAACAACCTGCATGCCACTCGACCATACCCCAATTATACAGTCTAGCTTGTGCACTAAAGCCCTGTCTGACACAGCCTGAGGGCAGACCTCCAGTCCAACACCCAGACAGCTGGCCGTACACAGAGCATATCACACCCACAATGGCTTTAGGCCATCATCTCTACCCAACCTCAGTTTTCACCTTCAGAACCTAGACCTTATCTCCACTCACTGCTCAGGAGTGAACGTGATGCACGAATCAGAACTTCTCCTTCGCCTTGGCAAGAAACCTAGTGGTTGGCATGTTGTCCAATGTTCATTATAGGACAAAGCAGCATGGACTATGAGGCCCCACCTATCCCTGAGGGCCACAATTTGCACAAACACACATTGAGACACTCAGCGTGAGCCCTATACTCATGTAAAGCCTCTTAGTGATTGGAACAACAGCCCACATATGAGGCTTGCCAAGCCCCAGTCCCCCAATATCAACACGAGTTCGAGATGTCTAGTCACCCCTACTCAGGGCTCTACTCGGGAATCCCTCTTTGGTGGGACACCTGAGGTAAAATATATATATATATATATATATATATATATATATATATATATATATATACAGAAAGGACTCTTCCAATCCACAGAATGATCCCAACCACTTGGGATCAGGCCATATCACTAGAGAAAAAATTGTCTATGGCCCTTGAGGACATCCCGAAATTCCACGGCCACCGTTGACACAAAATTCAGAGACAAAAGCCTGAGCAAGCGCCACATACTCGCCCTTTGTTCATAGCCCGGAAAATTCTCACGGTCTGTAGATCGAGCCTTCATACATACATCCCCAAACCTAAGCTGAGTTTGTGTTTTCAGACTTCTGTCCCCACAGTCCTGGCCCACACACCATCCAAGCTGGGGCCCCTGGAGCCACACCTCAGGACTGTGGCTTCCCTCTCCAGGGGAATTCTTCCATTTCCATTGGCCACAACCCTATAGAAGAGGAGAATCCTCCAAACTCCCCCAGGCCATCCGAATTGTGTTGGCTGCCCAGGACACACAGGGATGATCTTTCACAAGTTAGGAAACCACCTCCACTCAGACCCAGAGACAGATATCCCCATAGAATAAGATTGAACTGGACGGGCACTTAGGCCCTAATCAGATCCATTGCTTTTGATTCCAGTCATCTCTCCTCAGAGGCCTGGTTTCCAATACCAGCATATGGGAGATTCCTTAGGCACTCATCAAAACAATTCTCTTCTCTACATAGGAAATATACTCTTTAGAGCTCCATCAAAACCTCCGGTTATGAACATCCCTCAAGGCCCCGGATCTAGCACCCCATTCCAAGGTCTACATGGACACAAATGCACATTATGACCCATCCTCAACTCACCCATTTCAAAACACCCACCTCGGTTTCTCCCCTAGAACCAGCAGATCGAACTTGCCTTGGCTCTATGAGACACCTGGAATGGGAGGCAGGCTGCCCACGCATCCATCCTTAGAACCCTGCTCTGGATAACTTCCTTATGGGATGTCCTGGAGCCATCCAACATGTCTCGACTGTCCCACAGAAGGAATCATTGTGGTTCGGAGCATCTCACAATTCCCATCGTGGGAAAACCTCCATGTCCTCGTGACACCCTCCCCTTCATGAATGGGCCGTCATGGACAGAAACTCCGACCTAAGAAAACGTCTGATCCTAGCTCTGTCTTCAGGTATACGGGATCTCGAATCATCTCTGCAGAGGGTGCCTGCCGTCCCCTCACCCCGAAATCTAAGTCTGGCTTGTGTTCTCAGAATTTTTTCCTCACACTCCTGGCCCACAAGCCTTCCAGTCTGGGAATTTTGGAGTCACTATGTGGCACTGTGTCTTCCCTCCAGAAGAAAAACGTTGCCCTCAGGGGCTACCCAGTAACCACAAATGAGTACCATCCTGCACGAAACTCGACTGCACCCCAATGATGCAGTCTAGCCTGGGCACTAATTCACTGTCTGCCACAGCCTGAGTTTTCACCTCCCAACCCACACTCAACAGCTGGCCGAACACTGAGCACATCAGACACACCATGGTTTAGGGCTTCATCTCTTCCCAACCTCAGTTTTCAGGCTTCAGAACCTAGACCTTAAATCCAATCACAGTCCAGGAGTGAAAGTGTTGCAGAAAATAGAACTCCTTCTTCCCAATGGCCAGAAAACTTTTGGTTGCCATATTGTGCAACGTTCAGTGTAGGAGAAACAAGCATGGTACATGAGGCCACGCCCTGACTTGAGGGGCTCCTTGGGCACAAAAACACATTGTGAAACTCAGTGTGAGACCTATCCTCAAGGAAGGCCTCTCAGTGTCTGGACCAAGAGCCCACATAAGGGGCTGGCCATGTTGTTAGGTCCCAATGTTAACCAGAGGTCTGGTTGTCCAGTTGCCCCTACCCACGACTCTGCTCTGGAATCCCTCTTTTGGTGGTCCACCTGAGGTTAAAAAAAAAAAAAAAAAAAAACAGAAAGGCCTCCTTCCTTCCCACAGAATGACTCCAATCTCTTGGGATCGGGTCAAATCCCCAGAAAGGAAGCCTCATCGATGGCCCATGAGGACACCCCGACATTCCATGGCAATCGGTGACACATTTCCAGAAAAAAAAAAAAAAAAAAAGCATGAGCATGCACATCACATTCGCCCTTTGTTCATATCCCGAAGAGGTCTCCTCACGGTCTATAGATCGGGCCGGCCATACCTAAATCCCACAACCTAAGTGGAGTTTGTGTTTTCAGACTTTTGTCCAAATAGCCCTGGACCACACACGCTCCACACTTGGGTCATTGGAGCCACACCTCAGGACTGTGCTTCCCTTTCAAGGGAATTCTTCCCATTCCATTGGCCACAACCTTGCAAATTAGGAAAAACCTCCAAAGTCACCAAGGCCATCCCAATAGTGTAGGCCGCCCATGACAAACAGGGGTGATCTCAAACCAGCTGAGCAACTACCTCCACTCAGACAACAGATGTCCCCAGCGAAGAATATTGAACCGGACAGGCCCCTAGGCCCTAATCAGATCCATTGCTTTGGTTTCCAGGCATCTCTCCTCAGAGGCCTCGTTTCCAATACCAGCAAATGGTGGTTTCCTGAGGCACCAATAAGAACAAATCTCGTCTCCCCATGGAAACTTGCTCATTGGAGCTTTGTCATAACCTCTGGTTAGGAGAATCCTTCAGGGCCCTGGTGCCACTGCCCCATACCAAGGTCTCCATGGACTCAAACCAACATTAAGACCATCCTCAGGATTGTCCATTTCAACTCAGCCCCCTCTGTTGCTACCCCAAGCCAGCAGATCAAACGTTTCTTGTTACTAGGAGACAATTGGAATGTGAGGCTGGCTGCCCAGGCATCCATACTTAGAACCCTGTTCTGGAAAAATACCTTATAAGACGTCCTGGAGCCATCCAACAAATCTTAATTGTCCCACAGAAGGAATCCTTGCGGTTTGGAGCATCTCACAACTCCAATAGTGGGAAAACCCCCATGGCCTCATAATGCCCCCCCTTCCTGAAGGGGCCAACATGGACAGAAACTCAAACCTGAGCCAAAGTCTGAACCTCGACCTGACTTCAGAAGCATGAGATGTCAATTCAGCTCTGCAGAGTGTGCCTGCCATGTCCTTGCCCCGAAACCTAAGCGTAGCTTGTGTTCTCAGACTTCCGTCCTCACTCTCCTGGCCCACAAGCCCTCCAGTTTGGGTATTCCGAAGCCACATTGCAGCACTCTGCCTGCCCTCCAGAAGAAAAACTTTGCCCTATGCTGCTAATAAGAAACCCCAA